>NC_059220.1:44009902-44319206 GCF_020615455.1 Coregonus clupeaformis
AGGGGGAGAGATAGAGAGAGAAACAGAGAGGGAGGGAGAAAGAAAGAAAGTTAGGAAGTCAGGAAGAGAAGAAAGAGGAAGAGAAAATGAGAGAGAGAAGAGAGTAAGAGAGAGAAAGGCAGACAAAGAGAGACCAACTTGTCTTTGCAACAGACAGACTGAAAGGCCCTCTATTCACACAACCAGGGCGATTAGGATCCATTATTCTATTTTCTGCTTCCTATTTAGGTCTAGGTGAGGGAAAAAGAGAGAAAAGCGGTGGTAAAAAGAGAGTCAAGTGGGACTTGGAGATGGATCCTCTTTTCCTCTTGCACCAATTAGCGACGGTGGCAGTAAAATATGGCCGCTGGTCGTAGGACTGGTGGGAGAAGAGGGCACGATGATGCCATGTCCCAGCCAGAGCCATAGATAAGACTCTGGCCAAAACCAATGTGTGGGTAATTCTCAGCCCAAAGCCAGTCAATGTGCCGACAATAGACCACATTTATAAAACCTTGTACAATCTGACTAGGGTGTTGGAATTGGGGAGTGGAGACTCCCTAGAGCAGGGTTCTTCAATTCCGGTCCCGGAGGGCCGAAACACCTCTGTTTTTCATCCTCTCCTTCTAATCAGGGGCTAATTCAGACCTGGGACACCAGGTGAGTGCAATTAACTACCAGGTAGAAATAAAAAACAGAAGTGTTTCGGCCCTCCAGGACCGGAATTGAAGAACCCTGCCCTAGAGTGATTCCACTGGCCTCTAACAAAGAAAGCAGTGGTGCTTTTGATGTGATACGTGGACAGGTCGCTGGACATTGGCCCTCTCCGATAAGGGTCAATTCATCTCCCATCGAGAGCGCAACCAACCAACAAACCAACCATTGCCTAATCATCATCAAAATCACCAGCTCAGCCAAGCTAGACAAATAAATGACAGTCATCCTGATGAAGGCCAAGATGGCTGAAATTGTTCCTATTTTCCCCTCAAATGGATGATAGGCCAGCTGTGAAGCCGAATGCCCAGAGAGGACAGTTGGTTCCTTGGAAGTTGTGGTAACGTATGTTTTTGGTTTCACATTGGTTGTGGGAACGAAGGCATATGCAGTGCATTTGGAAAGTATTCAGACCCCTTGACTTTTCCCACATTTAGTTATGTTACAGCCTTATTCTAAAATTGATTAAATCGTTTTTAACCCCTCGTCAATCTACACACAATACCCCATACTGACAAAGCAAAAACAGGTGTTTAGACTTTTTTGCAAATGTATAAAAAATACAAAACTGAAATATCACATTTACATAAGTATTCAGAACCTTTACTCAGTACTTTGATGAAGCACCTTTGGCAGCGATTACAGCCTCGAGTCTTCTTGGGTATGGCGCTACAAGCTTGGCACACCTGTATTTGGGGAGTTTCTCACATTCTTCTCTGCAGATCCTTTCAAGCTCTGTCAGGTTGGAAGGGGAGTGTAATATCTAACAAGTAATATCTAACAATTTCACAAAATATACCCAATACACACAAATCTAATTAAGGAATGGAATTTAAGAATATATACATAAAAAGAAACGTCCTCTCACTGTCAACTGCATTTATTTTCAGCAAACTTAACATGTGTAAATATTTGTATGAACATAACAAGATTCAACAACTGAGACATAAACTGAACAAGTTCCACAGACATGTGACTAACAGAAATTGAATAATGTGTCCCTGAACAAAGGGGGGGGAATCAAAAGTAACAGTCAGTATCTGGTGTGGCAACCAGCTGCATTAAGTACTGCAGTGCATCTCCTCCTCATGGACTGCACCAGATTTGCCAGTTCTTGCTGTAAGATGTTACCCCACTCTTCCACCAAGGCACCTGCAAGTACCCAGACATTTCTGGGGGGAATGGCCCTAGCCCTCACCCTCCGATCCAACAGGTCCCAGACGTGCTCAATGGGATTAAGATCCGGGCTCTTCTCTGGCCATGGCAGAACACTGACATTCCTGTCTTGCAGGAAATCACGCACAGAACGAGCAGTATGGCTGGTGGCATTGTCATGCTGGAGGGTCATGTCAGGATGAGCCTGCAGGAAGGGTACCACATGAGGGAGGAGGATGTCTTCCCTGTAATGCACAGCGTTGAAATTGCCTGCAATGACAACAAGCTCAGTCCGATGATGCTGTGACACACCGACCCAGACCATGACGGACCCTCCACCTCCAAATCGATCCCGCTCCAGATTACAGGCCTCGGTGTAACGCGAATCCGACCCCTGGTGAGACAAAACCGCAACTTGTCAGTGAAGAGCACTTTTTGCCAGTCCTGTCTGGTCCAGCGTCGGTGAGGCGACGTTGTTTCCGGTGACGTCTGGTGAGGACCTGCCTTACAACAGGCCTACAAGCCCTCAGCCCAGCCTCTCTCAGCCTATTGCGGACAGTCTGAGCACTGATGGAGGGATTGTGCGTTCCTGGTGTAACTCAGGCAGTTGTTGTTGCCATCCTGTACCTGTCCCGCAGGTGTGATGTTCGAATATACCGATCCTGTGCTGGTGGTGTTACACGTGGTCTGCCACTGCGAGGACGATCAGCTGTCCGTCCTGTCTCCCTGTAACGCTGTCTTAGGCGTCTCACAGTACGGACAATGCAATTTATTGCCCTGGCCACATCTGCAGTCCTCATGCCTCCTTGCAGCATGCCTAAGGCACGTTCACACAGATGAGCAGGGACCCTGGGCATTTTTCTTTTGGTGTTTTTCGGACTCAGTAGAAAGGCCTCTTTAGTGTCCTAAGATTTCATAACTGTGACCTTAATTGCCTACCATCTGTAAGCTGTTAGTGTCTTAACGACCGTTCCACAGGTGCATGTTCATTAATTGTTTATGGTTCATTGAACAAGCATGGGAAACAGTGTTTAAACCCTTTACAATGAAGATCTGTGAAATTATTTGGATTTTTATTTCTTTTTTTGCTGAATTGGAATTTAAGAATATATACATATACGGACAAGCAATGACAGAGCGGCATGTACTAAGATACAGTAGAATATTATAGAATACAGTATATACATATGAGACGAGTAGTGCAAGATATGTAAACATTATTAAAGTGACTAGTGTTCCATTTCTTAAAGTGGCCAGTGATTTCAATAGGCAGCAGCAGCCTCTAATGTGCTAGTGATGGCTATTTAACAGTCTGATGGCCTTGAGATAGAAGCTTTTTCATTCTCTCGGTCCCAGCTTTGATGCACCTGTACTGACCTCGCTTCTGGATGATAGTGGGGTGAACAGACAGTGGCTCAGGTGGTTGACGTCCTTGATGATCTTTTGGTCTTCCTGTGACATCGGGTGCTGTAGGTGTCCTGGAGGGCGGGTAGTTTGCCCCCGTTAATGCGTTCGGCAGACCGCACCACCCTCTGGAGAGCCCTGCGGTTGCGGGCGGTGCAGTTTCCGTACCAGGCGGTGATACAGCCCGACAGGATGCTCTCAATTGTGCATCTCTAAGGTTTGTGAGTGTTTTAGGTGCCAAGCCAAATTTCTTCAGCCTCCTGAGGTTAGCCTTCTTCACCATACTGTCTGCGAGGGTGGACTATTTCAGTTTGTCAGTGATGTGTACACCAAGGAACTTGAAGCTTTCCACCTTCTCCACTGCGGTCCCGTCGATGTGGATAGGGGGGTGCACCCTCTGCTGTTTCCTGAAGTCCACGATCATCTCCAAGTGAGAGGTTATTTTCCTGGCACCACACTCCCAGAGCCCTCATCTCCTCCCTGTAGGCTGTTTAGTCATTGTTGGTAATCAAGCCTACTACTGTTGTGTCATCTGAAAACTTGATGATTGAGTTGGAGGCGTGCTTGGCCACGCAGTCATGGGTGAACAGGGAGTACAGGAGGTGGCTGAGCACACACCCTTGTGGGGCCCCAGTGTTGAGGATCAGCGAAGTGGAGATGTTGTTTCCTACCGTCACCACCTGGGGGGCGGCCCGTCAGGATGTCCAGGACCCAGTTGCACAGGGCGGGGTTCAGACCCAGGGCCTCGAACTTAATGATGAGCTTAGATGGTACTATGGTGTTGAATGCTGAGCTATAGTCAATTAACAGCATTCTTACATAGGTATTCCTCTTGTCCAGATGGGATAGGGCAGTGGGCAGTGTGATGTGATTGCATTGTCTGTGGATCTATTGGGGCGGTAAGCAAATTGAAGTGGGTCTAGGGTGACAGGTAAGGTAGAGGTGATATGATCCTTGACTAGTCTCTAAAAGCACTTCATGATAACAGAGGTGAGTGCTACGGGGCGATAGTCATTTAGTTCAGTTACCTTTACTTTCTTGGGTACAGGAACAATGGTGGACATCTTGAAGCATGTGGGGACAGCAGACTGGGATAGGGAGAGATTGAAAATGTCTGTAACACACCAGCCAGCTGGTCTGTGCATGCTCTGAGGACGCGGCTAGGGATGCCGTCTGGGCCGGCGGGGTTAACATGCTTAAATGTCTTACTCACGTCGGCCACGGAGAAGGAGAGCCCACAGTCCTTGGAAGTGGGCCGCGTCGGTAGCACTGTGTTATCCTCAAAACGAGCGAAGAAGGTGTTTAGCTTGTCTGGAAGCAAGACGTCGGTGTCGGCAACGTCGCTGGTTTTACTTTTGTAGTCCGTGATTGTCTGTAGACCCTGCCACATACATATAGTTTCTGAGCCATTGAATTGCGACTCCACTTTGTCTCTATACTGATGTTTTGCCAGTTTAATTGCCTTGCGGAGTGAGTAGCTACACTGTTTGTATTCTTTCATATTCCGTCACCTTGCCATGGTTAAATGCAGTGGTTCGCACTTTCAGTTTTGCGCGAATGCTGCCATCTATCCACGGTTTCCGGTTAGGGTAGGTTTTAATAGTCAAAGTGGGCACAACATCTCCTATACACTTCCTGATAAACTCAGTCACCGTTTCAGTATATTCGTCTAAATTATATTCGCAAGCTATCCAGAACATATCCCAGTCCGCATGATCAAAACAATCTTGAAGTGTGGATTCGCATTGGTCAGACCAGCGTTGAATAGTCCTTTGCACGGGTACTTCCTGTTTGAGTTTCTGCCTATAGGAGGAAGGGAGGAGCAATATGGAGTCGTGGTAAGATTTGCCTAAAGGAGGGCGGGGGAGGGCCTTATAACCATCCCGGAAGTTCGAATAGCAATGGTCAAGGATTTTAGCAGCCCGAGTACAACAGTCGATATGTTGATAGAACTTCGGCAGCCTAGTCCTCAAATTTGCTTTGTTAAAATCCCTGGCTACAATAAATGCAGCCTCAGGATATGTGGTTTCATGTTTGCATAAAGTCCAGTGAAGTTCCTTGAGGGCCATTGTGGTATCGGCTTGAGGGGGGATATACACGGTCGTGACTATAACCGAAGATAATTATCTTTGGAGATAATACGGTCGGCATTTGATTGTGAGGTATTCTAGGTCGGGTGAACAAAAGGCCTTGAGTTCCTGTGTTACTATAATTACAACATGAGTCGTTAATCATGAAACAAACACCTCCGCCCTTCTGCTTCCCGGAGAGATATTTATTTCTGTCTGCGCGATGAACTGAGAACCCATCTGGCTGGACCAATTTCGACAGAATATCCCCAGAGAGCCATGTTTTCGTGAAACAAAGTATGTTACAGGCCCTGATGCCTCTCTGGAAAGAAATCCTTGCCCTGAGCTCGTAGACTTTGTTATCCAAAGACTGAACATTAGCGATAAGTATACTTGGAAGCGGTGGGTGGTGTGCGCGCCTCCTACGTCGAACCAGCAGGCCGCTCCGAATGCCTCTCCTCCGCCTGCGATGTATTGGGTCAACCGCTGAAATCAGTTCAATTGCCCTGGGGAGAGCAAACAAAGAATCTGCTTCGGGAAAGTCGTATTCCTGGTCGTAATGCTGGGGAGTTACCGCCGCTCTGATATCCAATAGTTTTTCCCGGCTGTATGTAATGATACAAAACACTTTCTGAGCTAATATTGTAAAAAATAATACATAAAAAAAACTAAATACCACAAAGTTTCCTTAGAGCTAGTCGCGAGGCCGCCATCTTCGTCGGCGCCAAGTCTAATACAGGCCAACGAGTTCAATCTTGGTTTCATCAACCCAGAGAATCTTGTTTCTCATGGTTTGAGAGTCCTTTAGGTGCCTTTTGGCAAACTCCAAGTGGGCTGTCATGTGCCTTTTACTGAGGAGTGGCTTCAGTCTGGCCACTCTACCATAAAGGCCTGATTGGTGGAGTGCTGCAGAGATGGTTGTCCTTCTGGAAGGTTCTCCCATCTCCACAGAGGAACTCTCGAGCTCTGTCAGAGTGACCATCGGGTTCTTGGTCACCTCCCTGACCAAGGCCCTTCTCCCCCGATTGCTCAGTTTGGCCGGGTGGCCAGCTCTAGGAAGAGTCTTGGTGGTTCTAAACTTCTTCCATTTAAGAATGATGGAGGCCACTGTGTTCTTGGGGACCTTCAATGCTGCAGAAATGTTTTGGTACCCTTCCCCAGATCTGTGCCTCGACACAATCCTGTCTCGGAGCTCTACAGACAATTCCTTCAACCTCATGGCTTGGTTTTTGCTCTGACATGCACTGTCAACTGTGGGACATTATATAGACAGGTGTGTGCCTTTCCAAATCATGTCCAAACAATTGAATTAACCACAGGTGGACTCCAGCCAAGTTGTAGAAACATCTCAAGGATGATCAACGGAAACAGGATGCACCTGAGCTCAATTTCGACTCTCATAGCAAAGGGTCTGAATACTTACGTAAATCAGGTATTTCTGTTTTTTTTTTTTTTTTGCAACATTTACTAAAAACGTTTTTTAACTTTGTCATTATGGGGTATTGTGTGTAGATTGATGAGGATTATTTAATCAATTTTTGAATAAGGCTGTAACGTAACAAAATGTGGAAAAAGTCAAGGGGTCTGAATACTTTCCGAATGCACTGTATTTCCTGACCGGTAAAACAGAATGTTTTTTAGACTTCTGAGAACAGCAGTGAAAATTTAGCCTATTCTGGGAATGTTGATTTTGAGTTAATTATAGGTTACTTGGAGGTTAAGAATAACTTCCGTAAAACGTTCACTGAATGTTTCAATAAGACTTTTAATAACACTGCTAGCTTATTTTGGGTTAACTTTTTTGATCTCCAAACACAGATAGGACACATGTGAATTCAGTTCCTTAAGGCCTTGATACATTGGCGATTTTGAGGCAATATTGCCGAGCAATGTTGCTGGCAACGTCGTGGGGTATGAGACACTGGAGCAATAATGAGCAATGAGCACATGGACAAGTCAATGGCAACGCAGACATAAGGATAACTAGATTTAGAAAACATTTTACTTCAGAATTCTAAGCTAGGAAGTGTAAATGGTATTCATTAATATAGCCAGCTAGTTAAACATACCAAAAACTATCTAAAACGAAAAATTAACCCAGTACCCAAACTGAACCTAGTATTATTAACGTATTATGATACAATATTGTAGTGGAGCAACATATGAGAAGTGAATGGCCAATATTTCACTCCAACATGGGAGTTGATTTTCTCTCGGTTCAGCTCAAAAACGGTCGCCATGTTTTCCAAAATATTTTGTAATAGCAGACTGATCACATGGCCAATATCTGCGCTCTGATTGGAGGATTCCTACAAATTACCCACTAGGTGGAGCTGCCGATCAAGTAGGTGGAGCTGCCGATCAAGATTCCCCAGATAATAAAACGTTTCTCATTTTCAATGTAAAATAGTTGCAGCAACTATTGCTCAAAATTGCCAGTGTATCAAGGCTTTTATGCATTAATCATGCAAACACATTTTTATTTTATTGTGACACGGCATCAGTGAATGTATGTTTTTAAATAACATTCTTTGAACATTACTAAAGTTTTCTTGTGGCTTTTATGGAAAGTTTTCTTAATGTTCTTGGAACAATTTGAGAGCATAACTTTAAATAGAACCATGAGGAAACGTTAAGCTGAAGTACTAAAATTCCCACAGAAACATTTTAATAATAATACGTCATTTAGCAGACACTTTTATCCAAAGCGACTTAGTCATGCGTGCATACATTTGTGTGTATGGGTGGTCCCGGGGATCGAACCCACTACCTTGGCGTTATAAGTGCCGTGCTCTACCAGCTGAGCTACAGAGGACCTTAATGTTCTCTGAACTATGAGAACATTCCCAATGTCAAACCAGTTGGAGAATGTTCCTAGAACATTACCAAAATTTTAATGAAATATGAACTTTTAGGAAACGTTCTGTTAAAGTATTGAAATACTAGAAAAGTAAAGTTTTTGTCAAGTTCCTTAAATGTGCTGAGAATGTTCCAAAGCAGAATGTTGTGGGAAGGTTGTATGCAAAATAACCATAGGACAACCATGCTCTCACCAAGTTCTAAGAAACATATGATTCTCAGTGCTGGGTGGGCACTCTCCATCAGCCCAGTGGCCAAGCCTATCAGGAGGCACAGCAGGAGGGGAGAAGAGAGAGCGTTTCATCTCCACCTGAGAGGGGGAGCGATGGCCGATGGCTTAGTTTCCCCTACAGCAGCGCCGATCAGATTGCTCATCGCCATCATTCCATTCACTTTTTATTCCCTCACTGACACCTTTGTTAGAAGGGACCAAAATAAAAGGGGAAGGAGTAGATTGTTCAAGTTGACAAATGTTTGATGCAGCATTGACAAACGTAGGACAACAGGTTTGTACGGTACATGTACATTATGGATTAAAGCCACCTTTTGAAATGTCAGGGAAGATCTAGCACCGCACGCTTCAACACCAAGAGATCTGAGGGGGTTGCTGATAGATTCATGATTCAATAAGCGTCATTATTTGATTATCGGATGAATAACTGAACCGAAAGCTAGATGGATTATTTTATTGGGCTGTTTCGATTGTTCCGTACTTGATTAGATCTGAGGACGCCATCCGTAGGAATCTGTTCAGCCATCACTCAGTTTTATAATCAGTGAACATCGAAGTGGTTGCTTGTAGCATTTGAAGAAGTGATATACTTTTATAAGATGAAAAGAAAATACAGATCAATGGCGTGTTATGTCAGTGACTGGAGGCTTTCGACAAGGTTTTAAAGAGTTTTTTACTCAAATTACAAAGACTGTGCTTATACAACCCATCACATAGACAGGAATCAATCCAGGTCCACTTGTGTTCAATCGGTGCAACAGGAAAACCCAAGGTCCCTCCAACATGTTGTGTAGCAAGGCCCTCGTTTATAAAAGGCCTGAGCTGGATTTGTCTGAGTGTACAAAACATTAAGAACACCTCAATATTGAGTTGCAGCCCCCACCTCCTCAATTAGTCGGGGCATGGACTCTAAAAGGTGTCGAAAGCGTTCCACAGGGATGCTGGCCAATGTTCCCTCTATTTTTTTTCATCACTGCAATGCAATGTTGACATTAACCTGTTTATCCACTTGTCCTTCAGACAAGGAGGTGACTGAAAATGTGTTTGATGCAAGAAACCACTTTACAAAATAAAATGCATCATTATTCCCATACCATTATTACAGCGAATCAGACAAAATATGCTACCCTCTGCCTATTGTCTACTTAGCTTATGCAAGCCTGTCTCAAAATACAACACTGCCCCATTAAGACAAAAAAAAAGCTCTTTACCTGACTCGCTTTTCAAAGCTGTCTAGAAATGCACATGTTTTGTGCTCTTGTAAGAAGCAATCCCTCCCCCATTGCTGACTGCAAATTATCTATAACTACGAACCCCGTGGCTTTAAACGTCTAGGGTGGATGGACAAGAGACCCGTAACATAATTCATGCAAATTAGAATAGTGACATGAAACAGTGAGAACAACACAAAACTACACGACAACCATAAACTACCGTCAAACACAAAAGGTTTATTTTTGAACACACGGTAAAGGTTTGGGAAAAAGGGCTGAGCAGGACCCAAGAAATGAAACAATAGTGTAAAACACCCCTAAACTGATCTTGCCTGCCTCAAGAACCGCTAAGCTACTGCTAATCATACAAAAATTACAGTGGGTGGTCCGCTCAGGTCTAACTAGTGTTTTTAGACAGTTTTCTTCCTACGGGTAACGTACGCCCAAGGGCAACTTGCTTAAATACAGTGTGATATACCACAGATATACCACGGCGCCCGCGCACTCGCACAGCTTAGAGGGAACATTGAAGCTGACCCATGTTGACTCCAATTCTTCCAACAGTTGTGTCAAGTTGGCTGGATGTCCTTTGGGTGGTGGACCATTCTTGATACACACGGGAAACTGTTGAGTGTGAAATAACCAGCAGCATTGCAGTTCTTGACACAAACCAGTGCGCCTTACACCTACTACCATACCCCGTTCAAAGGCACTTAAATATTTTGTCTTGCCCATTCACCCTCTGAATGGCACACATACACAATCCATGTCTCAACTGTCTCAAGGCTTAAAAGTCCTTCTTTAACCTGTCGCCGTTCATCTACACTGATTCAAGTGGATTTAACAAGTGACATCAATAAGGTATCATAGCTTTCACCTGGATTCACCTGCTCAGTCTGTCATGGAAAGAGCAAGTGTTATTAATGTTTTGTACACTCAGTGTATATAAATGTTACCTCACTAGGGTCAATGGAGTGAAAGTTCTGCAGACATGATTGTTTTAATCTCAGAAAGATTTTTCTCAAACCATCAAGAAAGGTTTTCCTTGAAGATTAGATAATGCTTTGGGGTAGTGGAGTAAGCTCACTTAAGGGACGTGGGCGTGTGTGTGTACACACACACACACACACACACACACACACACACACACACACACACACACACACACACACACACACACACACACACACAAATTCACTTCCCATTTCGAAGGAAGGCGAGAGGGAAGAAGAACACTGAACCAGATGTAATTACAAAAGGCAATAGAACTGCTCCAAGTCTATGACCCACATAGAGGAAATATGTCATCGCTTATCAGCCCAGCACAGAATGGGGAAATCTTGTGGTGCGCTTGCTTGCTCTTTTCAAATGTGACACTGTGCAATATGGTGGGGCCTTTTCGAGAACACCAAATGTACAATTTCTCATTCCTTCATTCCGGGGGAAATATTGTTTTTAACAGAGATGAGGGTGATAAACAACATTGAATGTGACATTCAGGACTAGTAAGAGCCAGTGTGTTTAGATATTGGGGAAGACAGGCCCAAGTCTTAAATCCTACACTAAACAACACAGTGAGTGATGTTTGTGAGGACATTGCACTATATCAATCCTAGCATGATAATAACCTTCTTGAGGAGCCATGAGAAAGAGTGAAATGAGCTGGTGCTGTATTCCTCTACGTGTGCATGTATCATCACAAATACTGTAGGCTATTGTTGCGTCATGATTACATGAGCACAGAAATAATACCATACCACACAAGCCTCCATATTGGTCGTAGAGAAAAGACATGTAGTCAGACATTTTAATAATGTTTCATTATATGTTTTTTATATCAAAATACCAATTTCTTTCATTGTCAAACAACCTCTGACCACTACTTTTCAAATAGATTTTTCTAACAACAAAACACAGGTTAAATAACCTCTGTGCCACTGGGACACCACAAAGTATCTGCTCAGTACCTGCTCAGTCAAAGGGAAAAAAGCTCTTTGGATGAAGAAAACTTGAGTCGAAAACAAAGGTGATGACTACAGTAAACTTTGCATTGCCTATGTTCTCCCAGCATGGGGGAGGGAAGGGAAGCTGTCATCTTCTCTTTTTAAAGCGTGGTGAGAGAAGGCAGAGTTGTTGTTGTTGTTGTTGCCGGCGCGAGGTGGGGGAGACTTGACAGGTATTGTCAGTCGACTCAGCGGCGATGAAGATGAGTCTGCTTCTGACAAGTTTATTGAAAAAGCTGCAGGTGCAAACAGCTTGGTCCCCCTGCTCTACAACACTGCCACACACCATGCCTCATTTCACTGCTCTCTGTCTCTCCCCAGCCCCTCTCTGTATCTGTCTCCTTCTCTCTCTTTCTCACTTCCCCTCTTTCTGTTCATTTCTCTCTCTCTCTTTGTCTGGCTCTTCCTTTCTCTCTCCATCAATCTTTTTATCTTATTCTGTCTCTCTCTTTCTCTATCCCCTCTCACTCCCCCCTGCTTCTCTCATGGACAAAACACACACTGCAGGAAGAGAGAACTGGAAAATAAACTTTTCTGTTCTACTCCAAATAAAAAGGAAGAGAAAAGAAAAAGGGAGGGAGAGAGAGAGAGAGAACAATAAAGCCAAGTGTAGTGCAGTGTGTTGGCTTTTCTTTTATAGACAGCACCTTTGATTCATACTCCTCCTCTTATCTATTTTCTACAGCAGTCCTAGCAGCGGAGGAGACAGCCATGGTATGTAAGATGAAAATTTGGTCTCGCCACAGGCGTGATAACCTCCCCCTCAGTACAGCTCGGGTTCTGGCCCTGCAGGGACAAGCTGGGATGTGATTAGCAGACAGTGGATTTCCTCTCATAGCTGCTAATGCTGTTGCCTTTGATGTCTCTGGGGGTGCTGGGGCATCCAGTGGCAACCCAATAAGTGGTCCAAAGATGACTTATGAAAATGAGATTACCATTTCTTCATCTGTTCACATGGCTTACTTATGGTACAATACATAGGGCTGTAAATGAGCAAAAGTTGAACGTTTGGATCCATCCACAATCCTGTATGCATCTATCCATCCACAATGCATCAATCAATGCATTATACGACAGGTTTCGCTCCAAGGTTATGGGGTGAGTGTCACTTCAAGATACATTCCATGCATTCTATGACTCCAGGTGATGCTGACGCTGCTACTGCTGCCGATGATGATGATGATGAGGAAGATAATGAGAACGACATGATGACGGTGACAATGTGAGGAAATTCTATTCTTGAAATGAAATGCAAACATAAGGAACGGTTCAAATATCTTGACCTTCCATGGTCTGGAGAGAAGGAGTGTGTGGGGGGCCGGTAAGAAGATCACTGGAGGTAATCACCATTGGGGTGTGGATAAATAGGAAAGATGAAGAAGGGGGTGAAAGTCAGTTAATAAGAAAAATGAGGATACATGGAGGGCTTTTGAATGAAATATTACTCATATTATTTATTTCTATTCGCCAGATAGGGTAGTCTGTCATCTGCAGGAAGGGGGCAGAGAAACTAGGCTAAGTGGCCAGGCCATTTCTTGTGCCTTTCCAAATGGCTGAATAGATATTAGGATTTTACAGCCTATTACACATGATAATTGGAGAGCATATTGAATTTCGGGGCAATTTTCTCTCCCACTCTCTCCCCACTGGGCACAAACTGGTTGAATCAACGTTGTTTCAAGGTAATTTGTCATCATATTGTGACGTGGAATCTACATGGAAAATACATTGGATTTGAAAAAAGTCATCAACGTATACTGTTGTTTTGAAGGTGGTAACCAATTTCCAATATAGACAAATCTTGTATAACATATGTTGAATTTGTATCTTTGAAACAACGTCAGATCTTCAACATTATATCCACTATCAGAAAAAAAAACTATAGGCTGGAAAGCACCTCCTACTGGAGAGTTAATTACAGTTGGGAGAACAAGTATTTGATACACTGCCGATTTTGCAGGTTTTCCTACTTACAAAGAATGTAGAGGTCTGTAATTTTTATCATAGGTACACTTCAACTGTGAGAGACGGAATCTAAAACAAAAATCCAGAAAATCACATTGTATGATTTTTAAGTAATTAATTTGCATTTTATTGCATGACATAAGTATTTGATACGTCAGAAAAGCAGAACTTAATATTTGGTACAGAAACCTTTGTTTGCAATTACAGAGATCATACGTTTCCTGTAGGTCTTGACCAGGTTTGCACACACTGCAGCAGGGATTTTGGCCAACTCCTCCATACAGACCTTCTCCAGATCCTTCAGGTTTCGGGGCTGTCGCTGGACAATACGGACTTTCAGCTCCCTCCAAAGATTTTCTATTGGGTTCAGGTCTGGAGACTGGCTAGGCCACTCCAGGACCTTGAGATGCTTCTTACGGAGCCACTCCTTAGTTGCCCTGGCTGTGTGTTTCGGTCGTTGTCATGCTGGAAGACCCAGCCACGACTCCATCTTCAATGCTCTTACTGAGGGAAGGAGGTTGTTGGCCAAGATCTCGCGATACATGGCCCCATCCATCCTCCCCCTCAATACGGTGCAGTCGTCCTGTCCCCTTTGCAGAAAAGCATCCCCAAAGAATGATGTTTCCACCTCCATGCTTCATGGTTGGGATGGTGTTCTTGGGATTGTACTCATCCTTCTTCTTCCTCCAAACACGGCGAGTGGAGTTTAGACCAAAAAGCTCTATTTTTGTCTCATCAGACCACATGACCTTCTCCCATTCCTCCTCTGGATCATCCAGATGGTCATTGGCAAACTTCAGATGGGCCTGGACATGCGCTGGCTTGAGCAGGGGGACCTTGCGTGCGCTGCAGGATTTTAATCCATGACGGCGTAGTGTGTTAGTAATGGTTTTCTTTGAGACTGTGGTCCCAGCTCTCTTCAGGTCATTGACCAGGTCCTGCCGTGTAGTTCTGGGCTGATCCCTCACCTTCCTCATGATCATTGATTGACCGTCATCTTGAACTTCTTCCATTTTCTAATAATTGCGCCAACAGTTGTTGCCTTCTCACCAAGCCGCTTGCCTATTGTCCTGTAGCCCATTCCAGCCTTGTGCAGGTCTACAATTTTATCCCTGATGTCCTTACACAGCTCTCTGGTCTTGGCCATTGTGGAGAGGTTGGAGTCTGTTTGATTGAGTGTGTGGACAGGTATCTTTTATACAGGTAACGAGTTCAAACAGGTGCAGTTAATACAGGTAATGAGTGGGGAACAGGAGGGCTTCTTAAAGAAAAACTAACAGGTCTGTGAGAGACGGAATTCTTACTGGTTGGTAGGTGATCAAATACTTATGTCATGCAATAAAATGCAAATTAATTACTTAAAAATCATACAATGTGATTTTCTGGATTTCTGTTTTAGATTCCGTCTCTCACAGTTGAAGTGTACCTATGATAAAAATTACAGACCTCTACATGCTTTGTAAGTAGGAAAACCTGCAAAATCGGCAGTGTATCAAATACTTGTTCTCCCCACTGTATCTACAGCTATCCATTTGGTCCCCCATCCAGGGTTTTAATGAAGCCCAGTCCTGCTTAGCTTTGACACTTGTCACTGACTACTACCAGTGTGCTATCTTGAGAATGATTATTAAGAGATGTCTTAACTAAATAGATTCAGTGTTGCTATCGAAGTCATTCCAAAGGGTATATTTAACAGAGTAAATTAAATGTAACCATACTTTATACAGTGCCTTCAGAAAGTATCCACACCCCTTTACTTTTTCCACATTTTGTTTTGTTACAGCCTGAATTTAAAATGTATTAAATTGAGATTTGTGTCACTGATCTACACACAATACCCCATAATGTCAGTTTAATTTTGTTTGTAGAAACATTTGCAATTAATAAAAATGAAAAGCTGAAATGTCTTGAGTCATTAAGTATGCAACCCTTTTGTTATGGCAAGCCTGAACAAGTTCAGGAGTAAAAATGTGCTTAAAATTTAAAACAGTTAAGAGTTTAGTGGTTGTGATCTGAGAAAACTGAGGATGGCTCAACAACGTTGTAGTTACTCTACAATACTCATCAATTATTATTTGTTATATTTTTATTTTTAATGCGTCCTCCAAAACATGACCCGCCAAACCAATGTGTCGGAGGAAACACCGTTCAACAGAAGTCAGCCTGCAGGCAACAGGCCCCCCACCACAAGGAGTCACTAGAAAACGCAATGAGCCAAGTAAAGCCCCGTGGTTAAACCCTCCCCTAACCGGACGACGCTGGGCCAATTATGCGCCTCCCGGTCACAGCCAGTTGTGACAGAGCCTGGGATTGAACCCAGGTCTGTAGTGACACCTCAAGCACAATGATGCAGTCAGTGCCTTAGACCACTACGCCACTACAATACTAATCTTAATGACAGAGTGAAAAGAAGGAAACCTGTACAGAATTACAAATATTCCAAAACATGCATCCTGTTCGCATCTAGGCACTTAAATAATACTGCAAATAATGTGGCAAAGAAATGAACTTTTTGTCCTGAATACAAACAGTTATGTTTGGGGCAAATCCAGCACAACACATCACTGAGTACCACTCTTCATATTTTCAAGCATGGTGGTGGCGGCATCATGTTATGGGTATGCTTGTCATCGGCAAGAACTAGGGAGTTTTTTAGGATGAAAATAAACGGAATAGAGCTAAGCACAGGCAAAGTCATACAGGAAAACCTGGTTCATTTTTCTTTCCAACATACACTGGGAGACGAATTCACCTTTCAGCAGGACAATGACCTAAAACACAAAGCCAAATCACTGGAGTTGCTTACCAAGACGACATTGAATGTTCCTGAGTGGCCATGTTACAGTTTTGACTTAAATCGGTCTAAAAATCTATGGCAAGACTTGAAAATGGCTTTCTAGCAATGATCAACAACCAACTTGACAGAGCTTGAATAATTTTTTTAAGAATGATGGGCAAATAATGTACAATCCAGGAGTGCAAAGCCTATTTGTTATTATTTATTTTTAGAATGTGTGTAGATAGTTGACAAAAAATTCCCACTTTGTAACACAGCAAAATGTGGAAAAGGTCAAGGGGTGTGAATACTTTCTGAAGGCACTGTAAGTCACATATCATCAATTATACTATTTAGGCCTATATAGCATCTGCGAAGTCATCAACAGCTATTGTTTTAATTTCAACCCAGCGTTCAACTAAAAGTAGACAATATATATAGGCCTAGGGTTTCAAGCTCTGATTGATTTCAAATTTAATCTTCAAGTTATTAATTAATCAGTTGGATATATATGTCCATCTCCACCAAAAATCCTACTTAAAGAATAGTACTAAATCAAATCAATTATATTTGTCACATGCTTCGTAAACAACAAGGTGTAGATGAGTAAAAATAACATGGCTTTGCACAGGTAGTACCAGTACCGAGTCGATGTGCAGGGGGTATGAGGTAATTGATGTAGCTATGTACATATAGGTAGGGGTAAAGTGACTAGGCAACAGGATAGATAATAGACAGTATCAGCAGTGTATGTAGTGAGTGTGAAAGTGTGTGTGTGTGTGTGTGTGTGTGTGTGTGTGTGTGTGTGCAGTGAGTGAGTGTGTTTGTGGTGTCAGTATGCATGTGTTCGTATGTTATGTATGTGTGGGCGTATGTAGTGTGTGTGTATGTGTGTGTTGGTGTGTCAGTGTAAGTATGTGTGAGTGTGTGGGTGGGTAGAGTCCAGTGTGTGTAAATAGAGTCCGTTCAAGTGAGTTAGTGCAAAAAAGGGTAAATGCAGGTAGTTCGTGTAGCCATTTGATTAGCTATTTAGCAGTCTTCTTAAGAAGTCTTATGACTTGGTATTTGGTATTTTATTAGGATCCCCATTAGCTGTTGCAAAATCAGCAGCTACTCTTGCTGGGGTCCACACAAAACATGAAACATGACATAATACAGAACATTAATAGACAAGAACAGCTAAAGAACAGAACTACAAAAATATGTTTTTAAAGGCATATCAATACATACACGCAAACTATCTAGGTCAAATAGGGGAGAGGCGTTCTGCCGTGAGGTGTTGCTTTATCTGTTTTTTGAAACCAGGTTTGCCGTCTATTTGAGCAATATGAGATGGAACGGAGTTTCTTGAATGATTTCTTGAATTTGGGGACTGTGAAAAGACCCCTGGTGGCATGTCTGGTGGGGTAAGTGTGTGTGTGTCAGAGCTGTGTGTAAGTTGACTACGCAAACAATTTTGAATTTTCAACACATTAATGTTTCTTATAAAAAGAAGAACTGATGCAGTCAGTCTCTCCTCAACTCTTAGCCAAGAGAGACTGGCATGCATAGTATTTATATTAGCCCTCTGATTACAATGAAGGGCAAGACGTGCCGCTCTGTTTTGGGCCAGCTGCAGCTTAACTACGTCTTTCCTTGCAGCACTGGACCACATGACTGGACAATAATCAAGATTAAACAAAACTAGAGCCTGCAGAACTTGCTTTTTGGATTGTGGTGTCAAAAAAGCAGAGCATCTCTTTATTACGGACAGACCTCTCCCCATCTTTACAACCATTGAATCTATATGTTTTGACCATGATAGTTTACAATCTAAGGTAACGCCAAGTAATTTAGTCTCCTCAACTTGTTCAACAGCCACACCATTCATTACCAGATTCAGCTGAGGGGTAGAAGCTGTTCAGGGTCCTGTTGGTTACAGATTTGGTGCACTGGTACCGCTTGCAGGGTTGGAAATTAACACACAGAGCATTTGGGAACAGTTAAAAAAAAAATCCAAAGCCTACATGTAGAAGTTGGTCGAATTGACAAGAAAGGTTACTAAAGTGTGATTTGTCCTCGTGTTTTTTGGCCAGTTACATCGTTTTGTTCACATGCTAGGTTGTTTTTCAATGTTAGTTTGAGTTTGCTGCAACTGTCTGCTGCTAGGAAGACATCGCCACACATAGAACAATGAGACAGATATTTCACCGGATGTATAATTGTGAAGCATCGTCTTGGCGTTTCCACTTACTACCAAATATGGTAGTGAGAGGAAGCCAATGGACGGCAGTGGGAGAAGAAACATTTGATCTCAATACATTTTTCTGTTCCCAAAACTAAATCTGTTACGAATAGAGTGGACTAAGTTTTGTAGACTTTAACCTTTAACAAAGTTTTACAAAATTGTGTTCTTTAGAAGGAGTGCAAAGGGGAATTGAGTTATTGCACATGCACACTTCACATAGTAGGCGTTCCCTAACGGAAATATGCAAATGAATGCTAGAATGCGCCAATAAGATCTCGCTAGCTCGTGCTTGGCTCTGACCACCTCCTTGCTTCTTCTGCCCACTATGACTCATTTGTTCCCGTTGGAAACGACAGGCAGTGGTCTATCTCGGGTTAGTTATAAAAATCGTTGACATCGCAGTCTGAGACAAGCGAGTGCCCAAGTTACCCCGGTAACGGCCTGTCCCTTAAAATGTCTTGTCTCACCTAATGATTGTGCTTGATTGGGCATGGATCACTCCCAAAAACATATATATTCATGAACTTTTAGTCATTGTTCTCCTAGACTTATTTGTGTGCTTCTACATTTCTACTTAGGAACACATCAAGTACTTCTTTTAAAAAATGTAAGTGTAGAGCCCTGACCTATAATAATATATAAGCTGTATCACTCAGCACTTTGTGGCAGGGCAGGCACTTTGTTGATTATTGATGTTCAGTTGTAGAACTGTTTATATGTTTTTATTATTTTAACATACATTGGTTAAAAGA
The DNA here is from genome assembly GCF_020615455.1 of Coregonus clupeaformis. NCBI lineage: Eukaryota > Metazoa > Chordata > Actinopteri > Salmoniformes > Salmonidae > Coregonus > Coregonus clupeaformis. The sequence goes on from NC_059220.1 coordinate 44,029,252, forward strand.
CGAAGGTCACAAAAATTAAATTAAATTAAACAATATACCCCATTACTTCTTACTAGTAATACATTTCTTGCTTTTAAACATTAGAAAGCACGCTCATACATTTCTTTTTTGGGGTGATTTATGTGTAATTATGGAGAATTTTTTTTGTGGGGCTGGTAAGAAAATCTGACTGGCTGGTAGATTTTTTTATCTACCTGCCACAGTGGCTGGTGGACCAAAAAGTGGTGGATTTCCCACCCTGACCGCTTGCTTTTCGGTAGCAGAGAGAACAGTCTATGGCTTGGGGGGCTGGAGTCTTTGACCATATTTTGGGCCTTCCTCTGACACCGCCTGATATAGAGGTTCTGGATGGCAGGGAGCTCGGTCCCAATGATGTACTGGTCCGTACTCACCACCCTCTGTAGCGCCTTGCGGTCGGGTGCTTTGCAGTTGCCGTACCAAGTGGTGATGCAGCCTGTCAAGAAGCTCTCAATGGTGCAGCTGTATAACTTTTTGAGGATCTGAGGGCCCATGCCAAATCTTTTCAGCCTCCTTAGGGCGAAGAGGCGCTGTCGTGCCCTCTTTTACAACTTTGTGGGTGTGTGGACCAGTGATGTGGACACCGAGGAACTTGAAGTTCTCGACCCGCTCCACTACAGCCCCATCGATGTGGATGGGGGCGTGCTCGCCCCTCCGTTTCCTGTAGTCCACGATCAGCTCCTTTGAGGGAGAGGTTGTTGTCCTGCCACCACACTGCCAGGTCTCTGACCTCCTCCCTATAGACTGCCTCATCGTCGTCGGTGATCAGTCCTACCACCATCGTGTAATCAGCAAACTTGATGATGGTGCTGGAGTTATGGGGGACTAAGCACACACCCTGAGGGGCCCCTGTGTTGCTGGTCAGCGTGGCTGATGTGTTGTTGCCTACACTCACCGCCTAGGGGCGGCCCGTCAGGAAGTCCAGGATCCAGTTGCAGAGGTGTTGAGTCCCAGGGTACTGAGCTTGGTGATGAGTTTAGAGGGGACTATGGTGTTGAATGCTGAGCTGTAGACAATGAACATCATTCTTACATAGGTATTCCTTTTGTCCAGGTGGGTGAGGGCAGTGTGAAGTGCAATAGAGATTGCGTCATCTGTGGATCTGTTGGGGCGGTATGCAAATTGGAGTGGGTTCAGGGTGTCTGGGATGATGGTGTTGATGTGAGTCATGACCAGCTTTTCAAATCAAACTTTAAATTAGCTTTAAATAAAGTTTGATTAGATTTTTGGTTGAGACGGAGACGTGAATCCGACATATCAATTATGAATTTGTACACAAACTGATATTGAATAGTGTTTGGTTGTCAATGCAACAAAATATCATTTGAAAATATGTATCTTCTGCTTGGATAGTTCCATCTGTAGAGCTCTATAAAATCTGTGATGCGGACAGAATCCCGGAATCCAGACATTAAAACGGAATTCAACAATATTCAAAAATGTATTGAACTTATTAGTAGGAAATCGACTAAATGTATTGAACTTATTAGAAAAGTCATTAATTTGTCCAAGATGATCATAAGACATGAACAAAATGCATTAGTGATTCGTATTTTCCTTCACCTTCAAATATTGATATTTGGTTGCGTTGACAACCAAACACAATTCAATATCACTTTTACAATACAGTAAATAGCTAATTAACATGTCGAGAAGTTAACAAATTATATGTTGAATTCACATCTCCAACTAAACCAAAAATAAAAGTAAAAAAATTGGATTAAACTAGTGGCTCAGATGTGTATGTATATATATATATATATATATTTTTTTTATTAAATTTTGTATATACACTTAAAATATTCTACATATTCAGTTCATAGAATATGGATATGATTTATGAGTTGTTTGTAACTTAGCATTCAGTATTCCTGGCACACTCATAAATTCAATAACACCGCTCTACTAATTGCATGGCTTAAACTAAGCTTTATTCCCGATATTCATCTAAACCAATTAAGTGAGGTGGGGAGATGACATAATCCTTGGTTGAATGTTAAAGTACACGCTTAAGTCTGACGTCATAAAAGCCCTCACTCCACAAGCCACATGTCTGTTAGACTGAATTTATATGGGTTATTTGCCTTTTTTTAAGAGACCTAGAAGTGCCCATATAATTCAATGGCCTTTGCTTCAGGGTAAGGATTAGAGAAAAGGAGGGAAAAAGGGTTGACTTGTCCAATATTTCCACCCATCCCTCCTGTTCCCATCACTGCTACAGCTTAGCCACGGTAAAGAGGAGAGAAAAAAGTGATTATGAAATGCTCAGCACTGCCATTCATCAACGTAATTAGCCATAATCAGTGGTATCCGCAGAGAGGGGGATGATGGGAAAGAAAAAAGACTGACTGAGCGAAAAGGTAGGGAAGGAAAAAATTATGTTTTGTATTAAACCAAAAGCTTAATACTATACACACCACAGGAGGGGAGAACGGCTCATAATAATGGCCGGAATGGCATCAAACAACTGCAAACCATGTGTTTGATGTATTTGATACCATTCCACTTACTACCACTCCAGTCATTACCACGAGCCCGTTCTCCCCAATGAAGGTGCCTCCAACCTCCTGTGATACACACAGCAAATTATGGCTGAGTTGTTGTTGCCGAGAATTGTTGGAATATTCATTAATATGTAAAACAATGACACATAGATCTACATCAGTGGTTCCCAAACTGTGGGTGTCAGTCCGGTTTTCAATTTACTCTTGAAAGTTGTAATAGTAGAATGCACAAGGTGCAATTTCGAAATTGGATAGTGTATCATCAGTTTTCCTCTTGTCATATCAGTCATTGCAGACCTTAGAGAGCTATTTATAACTTCTCAGAAAAGTCCATTTCAATATTCCCATGTCAGTTAACGTTTTTTAGCTAGGTTTTTAAGACCATAGATTTTGTTGTAATGTTTGAGTCACTCAAATATCACATGAATACACATTAGACATGGAAAATTGTATAGAATTGCAAGAACATTAGCTCGAAAACTGCAGCATTTTCTCTGCATCCCATGACAAAATGTGTAGAATTGCAGTAAATAAATTGTAAACCTGCAAAGTTTTCTCTCCACCAACAAGAGGGGTGTGAACAGTTTGTGTCATGAACAGTGCTTGTGCCCATAGAAATAGACGTGGCGCTCCAATGCTTCCCACAGTTGGGTCGAGTTGGCTGGATGTCCTTTGGGTGGTGGACCATTCTTGATACACACAGGAAATTGTTGAGTGTGAAAAATCCAGCAGCGTTGCAGTTCTTGAGACAAACCGGTGCGCCTGGCACCTACAACCATACCCCGTTCAAGGGCACTTAACTATTTTGCCTTGCCAATTCACCCTCTGAATGGCACACATACACAATAATAATAATAATAATAAAAATATGCCATTTAGCAGACGCTTTTATCCAAAGCGACTTACAGTCATGCGTTCATACATTTTTTTTGTGTATGGGTGGTCCCGGGGATCGAACCCACTACCTTGGCGTTACAAGCGCCGTGCTCTACCAGCTGAGCTACAGAAGACCACAATCCATGTCTCAATTGTCTTAAGGCTTAAAAATCCTTCTTTAACCTGTCTCCTCCCCTTCATCTACACTGATTGAAGTGGATTTAACAAGTGACATCAATAAGGGATCATAGTTTTTACCTGGATTCACCTGATCAGTCTATGTCATGGAAAGAGCACATGTTCTTAATGTTTTGTATACTCAGTGTATTTCAAAGGACAAAATCTGTCACATAGCCTACTGTACTGAATAGGCACTCTTACTCCATCCTAGATGTGCAGTAATGGTTTTGGAAGGTTTAGGACTATGCTGTGATATTTGCAGTGTGTGGATTGTCTGGTGCCTGCTGGACAGACAGGCTTTAATAACCAGTCCGAGGGCCTGGGGAGCGCCAATCAAGGAAGTTCCAGGCCAGCCAACCCCTTTACACATGCTGATCTGATTGCCTTCATTTATTATTTAATCAAAATGTGGCGGCTTTGATGTAGTGCACATTATGAGAGTTTAAAATTTAAACACTTGAAAATTGACTGTTAATTCTGACTAAAACATCCCTCCAGGTAAAAGAAGTAGCTAGAGTGCACTGCAGTTCCATTGTTGAGAGACACCTAAGTGAAGAACTGTGATTGATCATACCACTTCCACATTGGCATTGCCATCCTCCAGCAATTAAACGCTAATAAAACAATGTGTAACTAAAAATAAACCAACCGCACATGGCTTTTATGCTTCAAACTGAAATGGACTCAATGAATCATTCAATTACAATACAAAGGTGATAATTGTAGAAAATCAATTGAGTGATAAGACTCTCTTTGTCTTTCAGCGTTTGATACCTTTTTACAAAGCCAAAATATGAACACAAAAACACATTGGTTCAAAATGATCAAAATCCTGATACTTAGTTTCTGCCAAGTGTTTACGTTTTTCGGCTGAGGGCTTAACCCTGTGCATGCCCTCAGCAGAAAAAAAGTGTTTGTGTATCAAGCAGTTGTGCGCTGTTCTGTTTCCCACCCTAGACTGCCAAAGGCCGGTCACCCTTGACACCGACCTTTCCAAGCACTAATGGATTTACACAAAACAGAACGCCAATTAAATAAACATATACGTGAAAAATAAAAGTTACAGAGGAGATAATTGTCATTAAGCCCCTAGGGGCAAACACATGTTTCAGTAGCAGGCAGCCTTAGATAGAAAGGGAGGAGGTAAGAGAAGAGGGAGGGGCGGTGGCAGTGGGGAGGAAGAGGTAAGCCGAGGATGGAGGGGAAAGGGCGATGCAGGCCTGTGGATCTGCTTTTAATTTCTCCCATTTTTTATTAGCCTTGCTGCCAGAGAGAGGGTCTGCCTGGAGCCCTGAGGAGCCCAGCGCACGGCCAGCCTAACCATGGCTGTCTGAGAGCGGCCGTCGTGCCCAAAAGTAAATCCTCATTTTCAACTGGGCAAACACTACTTTATTAACTTCCCCTTTTCTCTCTTTTTATTTTATTTTCCTCATCCTCTTGTGCCTTTTGCCCGGCTTTAATTAAATCATGCTCTTATTTTTCGCTGCTTAACAATGCAAAGACGTTTTTTTGACAGTTGCTTATGATAATGTCTGTGACTCTGTCTATCAGAGGTATTTTTTGTTTACCGAGTTCACACTTCAGCAATGTTCGGGGACGGGTGGATGTCTAGGCCCTACTTTTGGGAGTGGGTTGCAGGTGGGTGGGAGAATAGGTGCACTATGCAGAAATCGCTCCGCCATTTCCTGGTTCCTAAAATTCTAATAGTTTGCCTTAACTGTACAATCTAAACCGCTGTGAAATATATTTTCAATAAGCAAAAACATTGCATTTTCAGCTGTTTGAAGCTGGTGTTCAAAACCGAAAGTAAAAGATGCAAAAACAAAACTTAAGAGCAGGAAGCATAGAAATAGTGCACATAGATACACTACATAACCAAAAGTATGTGGACACCTGCTCGTCAAACATCTCATTCCAAAATCATGGGCATTAATATGGAGTAGATCCCCCCTTTGCTGCTATAAAAGCCTCCACTCTTCTGGGAAAGATTTCGACTAGATGTTGGAACATTGCTGCGGGGACTTGCTTCCATTCAGACACAAGAGCATTAGTGAGTTCGGGGACTGATGTTGGGCAATTAGGCTTGGCTAGCAGTCGGCGTTCCAATTAATACCAAAGGTGTTCGATGGGGTTGAGGTCAGGGCTCTGTGCAGGCCAGTTAAGTTCTTCCACACCGATCTCGACAAACCATTTCTGTATGGACCTAGCTTTGTGTACGGGGGTATTGTCATACTGAAACAGGAAAAGGCCTTCCCCAAACTGTTGCCACAAAGTGGAAGCACAGCATCGCCTAGAATGTCATTGAATGCTGTAGCATTAAGATCTCCCTTCACTGGAACTAAGGGGCCTAGCCCAAACCATGAAAACAGCCCCAGACCATTATTCCTCCACAGCGGCGAGCTTAACACCACTCCAGCCGATGCTTGGCATTCCACATGGTGATCTTAGGCTTGTGTGCAGCTCCTCGGCCATGGAAACCCATTTCATGAAGCTCCCAACAAACAGTTATTGTGCCGGCGTTGCTTCCAGGGGCAGTTTGGAACTCGGTAGTGAGTGTTGCAACCAAGGACAGACCATTATTACACACTACGCGCTTCAGCACTCAGCGGTCCCATTCTGTGAGCTTGTGTGGCCTATCACTTCGCGGCTGAGCCATTGTTGCTGCTAGACGTTTCCACTTCACAATAACAGCACTTACAGTTGACCGGGGCAGCTCTAGCAGGGCAGAAACGTACTTGTTGGAAAGGTGCCATCCTGTGACTGTGCCATGTTGAAAGTCACTGAGCTCTTCAGTAAGGCAATTCTGCTGCCAATGTTTGTCTATGGAGATTGCATGACTGTGTGCTCGATTTTATACACCTGTCAGCAACGGGTGTGGCTGAAATAGCCGAATCCACTAATTTGAAGGGTTGTCCACATACTTTTGTGTATATAGTGTAGAACAGATGTACAGCTTCTTAGACTTGCTTTCAATGAGAATCAAATATCTATAACTCACATTTATATGTGAATTTAGTCAGGTCGCCCAAAAAGTTACATATTGCAGCTTTAAAGATCTTAACTTTAACGAATCCTCCTGAACACCTAACAGTGCGTGCCCTGAAGGAGTGAGCAAATATGAGCCAAATTGCTGTAGTTCTTAGAGAGGATTTATGTTTCATGTCTTATTATCTTCAGGTCGGATTACTGTGCTCCCCTCCTAGGAAACTCCACGCCACATAAAGCTCAAAGTGTTTCCAGAGGCGCCCACCCTTGCACTTAAGAGCCTCAGCCAGAGGGTTTAGCTAAGGCGTTAGCTGTGCCACTACACTGGCTGGGGTAACAAATCTAAGCCCTCGCTCTCCTTCGCTCGTTTGCCTTCATGGCTCTCAGACTAAAACAAAGCAAAGACAATCAAAGGTCACGAGTAGGCGGTTTGGTTTTCAGGGACAGGCCTGACGAGTCCTCCACTTGATAAGACCGCAATCTGGAGTGAAGATGCTAGTGAAATGGCAATGCACTCCATCAAGGGAGGATTACATGTACAGTGGCTGGCGAAAGTATTCACCCCCCTTGGCATTTTTCCTATTTTGTTGTCTTCCAACAGGGTACCCCTCCCCACCTCCTCATTCCCGGCACTCACCCAAAGTTAACACTCTGAAAGACAGCCTGGCTGAACAAAAGAGAGACTACACCGTCATCAATGAAAATACCATCTGCAGCATCTCCAGCAACCAGACCAGTAGTGCTGAGCGATTAACCACAAATTGTTATTTAAACAACTATTTGACCGACGTCGTTTCAATTATTTGAATTCCATTTTGTTCGGTTTTTTTCTGTGAGCTCGATGTGCAGTTTCTGTAGAGATACAGTGGCTTGCGAAAGTATTCACCCCCTTGGCATTTTTCCTATGTTGTTGCCTTACAACAAAGTCAATACTTTATAGAGCCACCTTTTGCAGCAATTACAGCTGCAAGTCTCTTGGGGTATCTCTCTATAAGCTAGGCACATCTAGCCACTGGGATTTTTGCCCAATCTTCAAGGCAAAACTGCTCCAGCTCCTTCAAGTTGGATGGGTTCCGCTTTTGTACAGCAATCTTTAAGTCATACCACAGATTCTCAAATGGGTTGATGTCTGTGCTTTGACTAGGCCATTCCAAGACATTTAAATGTTTCCCCTTAAACCACTTGAGTGTTGCTTTAGCAGTATGCTTACGGTCATTGTCCTGCTGGAAGATGAACCTCTGTCCCAGTCTCAAATCTCTGGAAGACTGAAACAGGTTTCCCTCAAGAATTTCCCTGTATTTAGCGCCATCCATCATTCCTTCAATTCTGACCAGTTTCCCAGTCCCTGCCGATGAAAAACATCCCCACAGCATGATGCTGTCACCACCATGCTTCACTGTGGGGATGGTGTTCTCGGGGTGATGAGAGGTGTTGGGTTTGCGCCATACATAGCGTTTTCCTTGATGGCCAAAAAGCTCAATTTTAGTCTCATCTGACCAGAGTACCTTCTTCCATATGTTTGGGGAGTCTCCCACATGCCTTTTGGTGAACACCAAACGTGTTTGCTTATATTTTTCTTTAAGCAATGGCTTTTTTCTGGCCACTCTTCCGTAAATCCCAGCTCTGTGGAGTGTACGGCTTAAAGTGGTGCTATGGACAGATACTCCAATCTCGGCTGTGGAGCTTTGCAGCTCCTTCAGGGTTATCTTTGGTCTCTTTGTTGCCTCTCTGATTAATGTCCTCCTTGCCTGGTCTGTGAGTTTTGGTGGGTCGGCCCTCTCTTGACAGGTTTGTTGTGGTGCCATATTCTTTCCATTTTTTAAATAATGGATTTAATGGTGCTCCGTGGGATGTTCAAAGTTTCTGATATTTTTTTTAGAACCCAACCCTGATCTGTACTTCTCCACAACTTTGTCCCTGACCTGTTTGGAAAGCTCCTTGGTCTTCATGGTGCCGCTTGCTTGGTGGTGCCCCTTGCTTAGTGGTGTTGCAGACTCTGGGGCCTTTCAGAACAGGTGTATATATACTGAGATCATGTGACAGATCACGTGGCACTTAAATAAAGTCCACCTGTGTGCAATCTAACTAATTATGTGACTTCTGAAGGTAATTGGTTGCACCAGATCTTATTTAGACCCTTCATAGCAAAGGGGGTGAATACAGTACATATGCACGCACCACTTTTCCGTTATCTATTTTTTTGAATTTTTTGAAACAAGTTATGTTTTTCATTTCACTTCACCAATTTGGACTATTTTGTGTATGTCCATTACATGAAATCCAAATAAAAATAAATTTAAATTACAGGTTGTAATGCAACAAAATAGGAAAACGCCAAGGGGGATGAATAATTTTGCAAGGCACTGTAGATGGTGATGGGCTTATGTAGGGTGAGGGCTCCACTTGACTTTGAGGAGAAAGGTTGAGAAGCTGTTGGCTGATTAACATGCACCTCGGAGTCTGGGGAAATATTACAGGCGCAACCCAGCTTGTTTATTGTTGAGTTTAATTAACCAGGATGTGGTTAAAGTTGTAAAGGAGGATGTTGGTCCGTGGAGTTGGAAGTCAGCAAAGTGCTCCATGCTGTACAACAGTGTTCCCCACCAGTACTACTGCAACGGCTTACTTTAGTAAGCCATGAATCCCACATAGTGTATGTGTCACGGTTCAGACAGACGACAAGAGGACCACAATTGCGTCACACCAGAAAGTTTATTAAAACTTAAGGGAAAAGGGAAGTAGGGAGTGAGTGAAGGCTCCAGGGGTTATCCCGTCCAATGTGCTGGGTCTGTGCCCCCCCAGTGGCAGCGATGCGTCCGATGACGCCGGTGGTTGGTGGTCCAGAAGTCCTGGGGGAGGAAACACAGACACAACGGGGCGGATGAAACAAGGCAGAAGTACAGTTCAAGGGAAATCCAAATACGTTGTAGCAAGGCAGAAGGCTGGTCAGAGTTACCGGGTCGAAGAGTAGTCAGGAGTCGTAACGGCAGAGAGCAGGTCTGGTTTTCCTGGGGCAGAAGAGTATCCAAGAATCAGGCAGGTCCGGGGTCACAAAACAAGGGTGAGCCAGAAGCGCGAGCACACAGGTTCGGGTGTGAGCTTTGCAGACGATCTGACAAAGGAGAGCTGAAAGACGGGACTTTAAATACTGGGAGAGGTTAGTGGGTAATGCAGCGCAGCTGGCAGAGTAATTAGAGCCGAGCAGAGCAGGAACAGGTGGAGCTCGTTAGGCTGAGTAGAGAGAGAGAATGAGCAGAGTGGAAGATAGTGGAAACACATTAAGGTGGTAACCCGGTGGAGTGAGAGGGCTCATGACAGAACCCCCAAGGGACGGCCCCAGAAGTCCCAAGAGCAACACCACGCCGGGCGGGAGGAGGGGAGCCGGAGGAGGGCTAGAACTCCTCCGAACGGTCCGAGCGAACGCCCTCATCCTCGGAGGAAGCCGGAGGGCCGTGGTCGGGAGATGGGACAGGTCCCGAGACAGGATCAGGCACAGGACAGGAAGCCGAGCGGGCAGGACGGTTAGGGATCCCTCTGGGGCGGCCCCTACGGATTGCAGGTTGATCAGGATGCCGTTGGTGGAAGGCGGTGATGAGAGTCCTATCCACAATCCGACTAGCTGGCACCCAGGTCCTTTCCTCAGGTCCATAGCCCTCCCAGTCAATGAGGTACTGGAGACCCCTACCCCTCCGTCTGGACCGAAGCAGGCGGCGGACGGTGTAAACCAGACCACCATCGACGAGCCGTGGAGGAGGAGGACAAGGCGCAGCAGGGACCAGCGGACTCTCATGAATGGGCTTAATCTTAGACACATGGAAAGTGGGGTGCACCCTCATGGAATTAGGCAGTTGGAGCCGGACAGCAGTTGGGCTAATCACTCTTATGATAGGGAATGGGCCAATGAACCGAGGTGCCAACTTCTGCGACTCCACCCTGAGTGGCAGGTTCCTTGATGACAACCACACCCTTTGACCAACATGGTAGGTGGGAGCAGGGATTCTCCGACGGTTGGCCCCGGTAGTGTAGCTGGCAACGGATCTGAGAAGTGTGGCTCGGGCCTGTGACCAGGTGCGGCGACATCGACGGGCAAACGCAAGTGCAGATGGGCAAGTAACCTCCCCTTCCTGACTGGCAAATAGAGGAGGCTGGTATCCATAAACACATTGGAAAGGGGACATACCGATGGCAGAGCAGGTCAGAGAATTGTGTGCGTACTCCACCCATGTCAATTGCTGCGACCAGGAGTGGGGGTTGCGTGAAGTCATGCATCGCAGTGCCTTCTCGAGCTCCTGATTTGCCCGCTCTGACTGCCCATTGGATTGGGGATGAATCCGGAAGTCAGACTGACTGTGGCTCCCAGCAGGTGACAGAACTCCTTCCAAAAAGCGGAGGAGAATTGTGGACCACGGTCAGAAACTACATCCTTTGGCAGTCCGTGGATCCGGAAGACGTGTTCCAGGACCACCTGGGCGGTCTCCTTGGCGGTTGGGAGCTTGGGGAGGGGAATGAAGTGTGCCATCTTGCTGAATCGGTCAACTATGGTGAGAATGACGGTCTTGCCCCTTGAAGGGGGCAGCCCCGTGACAAAGTCAAGGGCGATGTGAGACCAGGGACGTCTGGGCACAGGCAGGGGCTGCAGCAATCCGGCTGGGGGGCTGGCAGGACGACTTGTGTTGGTTGCAGATGGGGCAGGCTTGGGACCGAATCCCGTACATCCTTTCTCAGAGCGGGCCACCAGAACCTCTGGGCGAGCAGGTTGTAAGTGCGGGTGGAGCCCGGGTGACAAGCTAGGCGGGAGTCATGTCCCCACTGAACGACCTGGGACCTTAGGTTTTCGGGGACAAAAAGGCGGTCAGCTGGGCAAGTGCTGGGACCGGGCTGGTTACGGAGAGCTTCCAGCACCTGTTCCTCAACAGCCCAGGTCAGAGCTGCTACGATGCAGGGACTTGGCAGAATCGACACAGGATCCTTGGAGGGGTTGTCATCCTTCTGGAATTGACGGGAGAGGGCGTCTGGCTTGGTGTTGCGTGATCCAGGCCGGTATGACAGAGTGAAATTAAACCTGGTGAAGAACAGGGCCCAGCGGGACTGCCTGGAGTTCAACCGTTTGGCCGTGCGGATGTACTCCAAGTTCTTATGATCGGTCCAAACGAGAAATGGAATGGTGGACCCCTCCAGCCAGTGACGCCACTCCTCCAAGGCAAGCTTCACAGCCAGCAGCTCTCGGTTCCCTATGTCGTAATTGCACTCAGAGGGGGACAACCGACGTGAGAAAAAGGCACAGGGATGGAGCTTCCTATCCTCCGCAGCCCACTGAGAAATCACAGCACCAACTCCCACATCCGAGGCGTCCACCTCCACAATGAATTGCCGGTCCACGTCAGGCATCTGGAGGATGGGAGCGGAGGTGAACCTTACCTTGAGGGTACTGAAGGCCTTGTCGGCTGCTGGGGTCCAGGTGAAGGGTTGCTTGGTGCTGGTTAGAGCAGTGAGAGGGGCAGCAACGGTACTGTAGTTCCGGATAAACTTTCTATAGAAGTTAGCAAACCCCAGAAACTGTTGCAGCTTCTTTCTGTTCTCCGGAACTGGCCATGACGTGACTGCTGATACTTTGGCAGGATCCATTTGGATACTTCCCTCTGCCACTATGTACCCCAGGAAGGCCACTGTCTTGACGTGAAACTCACATTTCTCTGCCTTGGCGTAGAGGGAATTCTCCAGAAGACGATGAAGGACTTGCTGGACATGGCGGGTGTGTTCAGACAGGTTTCTGGAGTAGATTAAGATGTCATCCAGGTAAACGAAGACAAACTTGTTTAACATGTCCCGCAGTACATCATTCACTAGAGCCTGGAACACAGCAGGAGCATTGGTGAGGCCAAAAGGCATAACCAGATACTCGTAGTGGCCTGTTGGTGTATTGAATGCGGTCTTCCATTCATCTCCCTCCCGGATCCGCACTAGGTGGTAAGCGTTTCTGAGATCCAACTTGGTAAAAACAGTGGCTCCCTGGAGCAACTCAAAAGCAGAGGTGAGCAGAGGGAGAGGGTAACGGTTTTTCACTGTGATGTCGTTGAGTCCCCTGTAGTCGATGCAGGGGCGAAGAGATCCGATCCCTCTTCCCCACAAAGAAGAAGCCAGCACCAGCCGGAGATGAAGATGAACGGATCAATCCTGTGGACAGAGAGTCATTGATGTAGTCCTCCATGGACCTTCTTTCAGGAGCAGACAACGACAAAGACGGCCCCTTGGAGGGGCTGTTCCAGGGAGGAGGTCGATGGCACAGTCGTACGGTCGGTGAGGGGGCAGAGATGTGGCTCTAGCTTTGTTAAACACTTCTCTGAGACCATGGTAGCATTCTGGGACATGGGAGAGGTCAGGGGCGGAGTTAGTAGGTACTGGCCGAGGGGGTAGTGCGGCAGCAAGCAGGCAGGTTCGGTGGCAGTCCTCTCCCCACTCCCTGATCACCCCGGTCACCCAGTCGAGCTGAGGGTTGTGCCGGCGGAGCCATGGGTAACCCAGGATGAGGGTTGGCCTGGAGAGGGGAGCAGGTGAAACTGGATAGTCTCTTGATGGTTTCCGGACAGACCCATCAAGACCGGGGCCGTGACATGAGTGACCGATCCGAGTAAGTGTCCGTCCAGTGCCCGGGCAGGAATAGGAGGTGTCAAACGGAGGTTCTCCAGTCCCAGTTGGCGTGCCAGCTTGATGTCCATTATGTTGGCTTGGCGCCAGAATCCACCAGAGCAGCCAGGGTGTGAGTAGAGTCAGAGAGGCGGAGGTGAACTTGCAGCAAGGGTTTGCGGTCGGAGGACTGGATGGTCATTGAGCTCAACCGGACTCCCCCTATGCCCGGTGAGCTTCGGCTTTTAAAGGGCAGGTTACCACACGATGTCCATCACCTCCACAATAGAGGCAGAGGTTTGAGGTGAAGCGGCGCTGGCGCTCTGCAGGAGTGAGAGAGGCTCGCCCAATCTCCATAGGCTCAGACTGATCAAGCTGACTTGGGTGAGTGGCAGTAGCTGACAGGAGCCCAGTCGGATCTCTCCGAATGCCGGTAGTTGGTGGACCTTGGCGCCCCCTCTCACGACGACGGGTCTGTATCCTTCTGTCGATCCGGACAGTCAGTGCGATGGCTTCATCAAGAGTGGAAGGCAGTTCATGGGAGACCAACTCGCCCTTGATATAGTCAGCCAAGCTATGGAAGAACGCGTCCCACCAACGATGGTGTGTTCCAAGAACTTCGTCTTGCCAGGGTTCGGAAGTCGATGGAATGGTCTGCGACTGCACGTCTGCCTTGTCGAATACTGAACAGTTCACGAGACGCCTCTGCGGTTGGTGAATCCAGGTCAAACACCTTCAGCATCTCCTCAGCAAACAGGTCGAAGGTTGCACATGCGGGGGTTTGACGTTCGAACTCTGCTGTTCCCCAGAGTCGAGCTCGGCCCGTCAGGTGAGTGATGGCATACCCGACCCTAGCCCCCTCCGTGGCGAAGGTCCTTGGCTGCAAGGAGAACTGAAGTCGGCAGCTAGTCAGGAATGGCCGGACCTGGGTAGAATCGCCGTTGAACCGCTCGGGGTTTCCAATCTTGGGTTCCGGGCAGCGGCTGAAATGACCGGGGCAGGTAACTCGGAGGCAGGGCTGGTGGGCAGACTGGCTGGGGTAAGGTTGGTGAGGAGTTGGATGATCCTGGCGAGTTGTTGTTGCTGCTGCTGGGACTGCTGCTGGTGCTGCTGGAACTGCTGATGCTGTTGGTGGCCGACCTGAAGCAGAGAGGTGATGTCGCCGCTCATGCGACCTAGCTCTCTCTCAGTGTGTTCCAGGCGTAGCATGGCGGTGGGTTGCTCAGGTTCTTCGGTTTCCATGTCGGGGGAAGTGTGCGCTGAGTCCATGATGGTCAGATCGTACTGTCACGGTTCAGACAGACGACAAGAGGACCACAATTGCGTCACACCAGAAAGTTTATTAAAACTTAAGGGAAAAGGGAAGTAGGGAGTGAGTGAAGGCTCCAGGGGTTATCCCGTCCAATGTGCTGGGTCTGTGCCCCCCCCAGTGGCAGCGATGCGTCCGATGACGCGGTGGTTGGTGGTCCAGAAGTCCTGGGGGGAGGAAACACAGACACAACGGGGCGGATGAAACAAGGCAGAAGTACAGTTCAAGGGAAATCCAAATACGTTGTAGCAAGGCAGAAGGCTGGTCAGAGTTACCGGGTCGAAGAGTAGTCAGGAGTCGTAATGGCAGAGAGCAGGTCTGGTTTTCCTGGGGCAGAAGAGTATCCAAGAATCAGGCAGGTCCGGGGGTCACAAAACAAGGGTGAGCCAGAAGCGCGAGCACACAGGTTCCGGGTGTGAGCTTTGCAGACGATCTGACAAAGGAGAGCTGAAAGACGGGACTTTAAATACTGGGAGAGGTTAGTGGGTAATGCAGCGCAGCTGGCAGAGTAATTAGAGCCGAGCAGAGCAGGAACAGGTGGAGCTCGTTAGGCTGAGTAGAGAGAGAGAGATGAGCAGAGTGGAAGATAGTGGAAACACATTAAGGTGGTAACCCGGTGGAGTGAGAGGGCTCATGACAGTATGAACAAAGACACAAGCGGTAGGACACAAGCAGTAGGCTCTATAGAGTATTGCAGCTACCTTACCTTTACAAAAACATTGTGCCAACACAAATGCCCTACTTTGCTCTATGGCCCATGTCACCTATTTTAGCATGAATGCTTTTGGAATATGGATCAGTTTACAGACAATTTGGTCTTTTGATTTTGTGTGTGTGTGTGTGTGTGTGTGTGTGTGTGTGTGTGTGTGTGTGTGTGTGTGTGTGTGTGTGTGTGTGTGTGTGTGTGTGTGTGTGTGTGTGTGTGTGTGTGTGTGTGTGTATGTGTGTGAGAGATACAGAAAAGCCCCAGCTATTCTGTGTAATAGGCCGTACATGTTTTCAAAAAGGTGGAAGTAGGCAATAAAAGCATTTGAAAAATGAGTCTGACAGGGAGAAAGGGAGAGAGATAGAGGTAGATAGAGGTAGACAGAGTAAACGATAGAGCTGCGACGATAAACTGAAAATTATCAACACCGACCATACCAATCACTTATCACAGGCATTTTGCTGATATCGTTCATTACGATAAGTAGCCTATAGTAAAGTTAGCTAATATGGGTGATTGTTAATGGGACAATTAATGGCTACAACCATCAAACTACACTGAACTAAAATATAAATGCAACAATTTCAAAGATTTTACTGAGTTACATTTCATATAAGGAAATCAGTCAACTGAAATACATTCATTAGGCCCTAATCTATGGTTTTCACATGGCTGGGAATACAGATATGCATCTGTTGGTCACAGATGCCGTAAAAAAAAGTAGGATGTGGATAAGAAAACCAGCCACCATTTGCCTCATGCAGAGCGACACATCTGTTTCGCATAGAGTTGATAAGGCTGTTGGTTGTGGCCTGTGGAATGTTGTCCCACTCCTCTTCAATGGCTGTGTGAAGTTGCTGGATATTGGCGGGAACTGGAACACGCTGTCGTACACGTCCATCCAGAGCATCCCAAATATGCTCAATGGGTGATATGTCTGGTGAGCATGCATGCCATGCAAGAACTAGGACATTTTCAGCTTCCAGGAATTGTGTACAGATCCTTGCGACATGGGGCCGTGCATTATCATGCTGAAACATGAGGTGATGGCGGCGGATGACTGGCACGACAATGGGCCTCAGGTAGGGCTGTTACGGTGACCGCCACTCCGGCAGTCAGGAGTCATGGCCGCAGTCAAATTCCATGTGACCGCTGAGTCACGGTAACTAAGCTTCTCCAAAACTGTGCTCTGATGGTTCTGATGGTCATTAGTAGCCTACCAAACTTGCTAACAGCCAGTTGCTAATGGCCTGGCACTCAGAGCTCTGTTGTCCCTCTAATCACTCTGACATTTCTCAACTTTCCATATATTAAGCACATTGCTTCACTTTACAATCAGATTAACCTACCTGGCTGGCATGAAAATGAACTGCGGGAAAAGCGTCCTCCATTTGCTATTCAAGTGCATATGGATGACATGTCTTTTTTTCCCCTACCCCTGTTCCGACAGGTGCATGATAATGACCCATTCTAAATCAAAACTAATTTCACACATATTATTTAATATATGTTGAGACAAGATTAAATTGAGAATAGTCTGAATGTTGAGAAAATGTTCTAATCATAGTTGCATGCATCATGTAGCCTAGCCCATAGGCCTATATGTTTTGCTAAGGTTTGTATCACAACTAAAGTGGCCAAATAACTTCAAACGTAGACTATGGGCCCAAAACTCCTGGAACGTGATTGGAAAGACCATACCCTACAAAGCCTAGTGAAACATGTTCTTATAAGCCCAGTCAATGCACAATCGCGTGTGAAAACAGAGTTTTAAAAGCGGATCCCAGCTTTCTTGTGCTGCTATATTTATTGCTAAATTCATAAAAATTAAGCACATTAATCCGCTTTACAAATGGTGTAGACTACCTGGCATATTAAAAAATATATTTTATATTTGAGATTCTTCAAATAACCACCCTTTGACTTGATGACAGCTTTGCACACTCTTGGCATTCTCTCAACCAGCATCATGAGGTAGTCACCTGGAATACATTTCAATTAACAGGTGTGCCTTGTTAAAAGTGAATTTGTGGAATTTATTTCCTTCTTAATGCGTTTCAGCCAATCAGTTGTGTTGTGACAAGGTGGGGTGGGGTGGGGGGGGTATACAGAAGATAGCCCTATTCGGTAAAAGACCAAGTCCATATTATGGCAAGAACAGCTCAAATAAGCAAAGAGAAACTACATTACTTTAAGACATGAAGGTCAGTCAATACGGAACATTTCAAGAACTTTGAAAGTTTCTTCAAGTGCAGTCGCATAAACCATCAAGCGCTATGATGAAACTGGCTCTCATGAGGACCATCACAGCAATGGAAGACCCAGAGTTACCTCTGCTGCAGAGGATAAGTTCATTAGAGTTAACTGCACCTCAGATTGCAGCCCAAATAAATACTTCCCAGAGTTCAAGTAACAGACACATCTCAACATCAACTGTTCAGAGGAGATTGCGTGAATCAGGCCTTCATGGTCGAATTGCTGCAAAGAAACCACTACAAAAGGACACCAATATTAAGAAGAGACTTGCTTGGGCCAAGAAACACGAGAAATTGACATTAGACCGGTGAAAATCTGTCCTTTGGTCTGATGAGTACAAATTTGAGATTTGTGGTTCCAACCGCCGTGTCTAGTGAGACGCAGAGTAGGTGACCACATGTGTGGTTCCCACCGTGAAAAATGGAGGAGGAGGTGTTATGGTGTGGGGGTGCTTTGCTGGTGACACTGTCTGTGATTTATTTAGAATTCAAGGCACACTTAACCAGCATGGCTACCACAGCATTCTGCAGCGATACGCCATCCCATCAGGTTTGCGCTTAGTGGGACTATCATTTGTTTTTCAAAAGGACAATGACCCAACAGGCTGTGGAAAGGCTATTTGACCAAAAAGAAGAGTGATGGAGTGCTGCATCAGATGACCTGACCTCCACAATCACCCAACCTCAACCCAATTGAGATGGTTTGGGATGAGTTGGACCGCAGAGTGAAGAAAAGCAGCCAACAAGTGCTCAGCATATGTGGGAACTCCTTCAAGACCGTTGGAAAAGCATTCCAGGTGAAGCTGGTTGAGAGAATGCCAAGAGTGTGCAAAGCTGTCATCAAGGCAAAGGGTGGCTATTTGAAGAATCTCAAATATAAAATATATTTTGGTTACTACATGTTATTTCATAGTTTTGATGTCTTCACTTTTATTATATAATGTAGAAAATAGTAAAAATAAAGAAAAACCCTTGAATGAGTAGGTGTTCTAAAACTTTTGACCGGCAGTGTACATATATGTACGGGCAATGACAGAGCAGCATGGACTAAGATACAGTAGAATATTATAGAATACAGTACATACATATGAGATGAGTAATGCAAGATATGTAAACATGATTAAAGTGACTAGTGTTCCATTTCTTAAAGTGGCCAGTGATTTCAATAGGCAGCAGCAGCCTCTAATGTGCTAGTGATGGCTATTTAACAGTCTGATGGCCTTGAGATAGAAGCAGTTTTTCAGTCTCTCGGTCCCAGCTTTGATGCACCTGTACTGATCTCGCCTTCTGGATGATAGTGGGGTGAATAGGCAGTGGCTCGGGTGGTTGATGTCCTTGATGATCTTTTTGGACTTCCATGTGACATCCGGGGCTGTAGGTGTCCTGGAGGGCGGGTAGTTTGCCCCCGTTAATGCGTTCGGCAGACCGCACCACCATCTGGAGAGCCCTGCGGTTGTGGGCGGTGCAGTTGCCGTACCAGGCGGTGATACAGCCCGACAGGATGCTCTCAATTGTGCAACGTTTGTGAGGGTTTTAGGTTGAAGAGGCTCTGTTGCGCTTTCTTCACCACACTGTTGGCGTGGTTGGACCATTTCAGTTTGTCAGTGATGTGTACGCCGAGGAACTTGAAGTTTTCCACCTTCTCCACTGCAGTCCCGTCGATGTGGATAGGGGCGTGCACCCTCTGCTGTTTCCTGAAGTCCACGATAATCTCCTTTGTTTTGTTGACGTTGAGTGAGCGGTTATTTTCCTGGCACCACACTCTCAGAGCCCTCACCTCCTCCCTGTAGGCTGTCTCGTCATTGTTGGTAATCAAGCCTACTACTCTTGTGTCGTCTGCAAACTTGATGATTGAGTTGGAGGCGTGCTTGTACGTACTGGTTGTACATACTGCCAAATTCTCTAAACCTACGTTGGAGGCGGCTTGTGGTAGAGAAATGAACATTCAATTATCTAGCAAAAGCTCTGGTGGACATTCCTGCAGTCAATTGCACGCTCCCGCAAAACTTGAGACATCTGTGGCATTGTGTTGTTTGATAAAATTGCAAATTTTAGAGTGGCCTTATATTGTCCCCAGCACAAGTTGCACCTGTGTAATGATCATGCTGTTTAATCAGCAATTTTTTTCGCTGCAACTCTCATACGGACTCAGGCGAGGCGAAGGTAGAGAGCAATGCGTCCTCTGAAACACAACCCTGCCAAGCCGCACTGCTTCTTGACACACTGCTCGCTTAACCCGGAAGCCAGCCGCACCAATGTGTCGAAGGAAATACCTTCCAACTAGCGACCGTGTCAGCGTGCATGCTCCCGGCCCGCCACAGGAGTCGCTAGAGTGCGATGGGACAAGGACATCCCGGCCAGCCAGACCCTCCACTAACCCGGACGACACTGGGCCAATTGCGCGCCACCTCATGGGTCTCCCGGTAGCGACACAGCCCGGGATCAAACACGGATCTGTAGTGATGCCTCTAGCACTGCGACGCAGTGCCTTAGACCGCTGCACCACTCAGAAGGCCCCTTAATCAGCTTCTTGATATGCCACACCTGTCAGGTGGATGGATTATCTTGACAAAGGAGAAATGATCACTAACAGGGATGTAAACAAATTTGTGCACAGCATTTGAGAGAAATAAACTTTTTGTGCGTATTGAACATTTCTGGGATCTTTTATTTCAGCTCATGAAACATGTGACCAACACTTTACATGTTGTGTTCATATTTTTGTTCAGTGTGGTAGTAGTAGTTTAAAGGATAATTTAAAAAAATGGTGGTACACATTACTGTTATAAACTCATTGTTCTATTTATTGTTATCGCATCAATTCAGTCAATTTATTGCAATATGGATTTTTTGTTCTCGTAGTCAGAGAGAGGCAGGACGGTTTGTGCATGGAGCATAAAGGACAAAAAACACTAAAATATCCTGCACAGGCATCTCGTGGACATACAGTTATGAGCGAAGAAGAGGGGCTAGACTAGAGTGGAGAACGAAGACTCTGTCAAAGCCAAATACTGGCACGTCACCCACTGAGCACACCACGTCATTTCAACATGGATAATTGGGTCATATTTGTTTGAGACGTTGATCAATGAGATTACAAATTATATTCACCCACTGAAAAAGAATGCCAAAAGTTAGCTAAATTTCCCATGTGTTATCACTATGCTTTCAACAAACTAAAAGCACAACCAAATTCCAATCGAAAAACTATGTAAAATGTCTGTCACTGCTGTGACGTCACGAGAGGCTACACAGCTTTCAGCGGGATTGCTCAAGTAGTGCAAGGAGACAAGGTTCAAACAAAACAAGGATTTTATTATAGGTCTTGGGAAATTAACGAAAATATAACAAAATTCTGTTCTCTTGTGGCTCTTTAAGGGTTAACAGTTCAGGGATGTCTCTTCCACATCCAAAATCATAATTCTCACTTCCGCTCAGATAACTTTTCCCCAACCTTACTGTAGTCCACGTTGCAGCTAGTGGCCAACCCAGCAAAAAGTCTTTCCAAATGTCTCTCACGTATTTCCACAGGTGCATATATCCAAAGGTGAGTATTTCCCAAAGGTAAGTATCTCCAAATCCTTATATTCCCTCATGGAAGTGGACGTGCAGCACTCTTGTCCTCCAGAGATTCCAGGTTGGAGACTGTGTCTCTTCACCCCCCCACACATCCCTCAGTGTGTCTCTTCCCTTCCCAAAACCTTCAGCTCATCAGCTCCTGATTTGTTTCAGGTGCGTGGGAAGATTGGCCATAGAGGGGTGGAGTTCCCGACCATACCAGCAGATGGAGCCATAGCTGTCTGGGTTTGCAGCCACCTCAAGGGGATGTAACGTCCCTCCAGGACACAGCCTCTCGTGACATCACACATCCCCCTCCTCGGGACCGACGTCCTCGTCGGGGTAAAGGCAGCGAAGAAGGCATCACGCCGGGAGAGGGCGTCCGCATTGCCGTGGTGCTTGCCAGCCCTCGGCTGTTTCCACTCCATCCGGTGAGTTGGTGCTGTGTTGTACAGTGCCGGTCTCTGGGGTCTCTCCTTGAGTTTCTTACTGAACGCATCAGCCTTGGTTTTAGCAGAGTTTAGCTTCTGTTGAGCAGCTTTCAGTTCCTTCTCTCTCTCTGCCTCCGCATTCTTCATCTTGTTCTCCAACACCTTGTACTTCTCCTCTGCCTTCTTCTGGACCTCCTTACTACTGCGCAGGGTCTCCTCACACTCCTCGATGGTCCTGCGCAGCCTCTCCAGCTCCTCCTGTTGCTTATGGAAGGAGCTCTGTTGGAGTTTAGCCTGGAGGATATCTAACTCTTCTGTCTTCATGTCTAACTGTTGCTTTAACAAACGATACCTCTCAGCGGTCCCCTTCAGACCAGACAGTTCTTTGTCCAGATTCTGTAGCTCTCGTCTCTGTGTCGGTCTGGGCACCTGCCATCCCTATCAGAGCCCGGGCGGGAGTGAGTAATTCGGAGATTGCACCGGAGCCTTCCCAGGATGAGTTTTGCCTCTCCGTTTCCGAGGTACTCGGGTTATCCTCTCCTGAGACTCTCTCCAGAGTGGGTAAAAGGCTGGGCAGTCTCGTCCAATTAGGACAGGGACGGGGAGGGAATCAACCACCCCGCCGTCGTGTGTATGGTTCCCCGTGTGCTGGTCATTGTAAGTTCAGTAATGGGGTATTCTCTGGTGTCCCCATGGACACAGGGAAACTGGGAGGACTTTCCCGGGGTCAGACACGTTGGGCCCACCAAATCCTTACGCACCAGGGTGGCCCGGCTACCAGAATCCAGTAAGGCCTCCACATCATGGTGATTCACAGTTACCGGGCAGGTGGGGGGTCGATCTGGGCCGCCATCTACGACTCCCAAGAGCGAGGCAAAACGGTGTGTGGGTGCTGAGCTGGAGGACTCCGCAGTGGGCATAGGTTCATCGGCTGGTTTCCCACACGGCCAGGAGATATGTCCCATCTCCCCACACCGGTAACACTGTCGAGTTTCCCCCCTCCTGGTGTACTCTTCTTGGACCCGCCTGGTTTCTGGCTCCCCCTGGAGCCGGGATAAGTCCTGACGTGGCTGGGTTCGAGACCTTGGGGTCCTTTGGACGGGTTCTTCCCATTTGTGGTGGGGCCGCACTCCTGGGGTCTTTTCGGGAAGCATTCAGCATCTCCGCTGTGGCCTGGTACTTTTCCACAGCTTCCACGGTCAGATCAGCCGTGGTCAAGGCCTGTTGACTGATGAACCGTTTTGCCTCATAAGGCAGGGCGCGTAGGTAACGATCCACCACAACGGCCTCCACCACCGCCGCTGCTGTATTCCTCTGCAGGATCCAGCCATTTCCTTGCGATTCGGACAAGTTCATGCATCTGCGCCCGAGGAGGTTGGTCTGGTTGGAAGGTCCAACTGTGAAAGCGCTGGGCCATACCAAACTTTGTGAGTCCACTATCTGCTGAGGATCTCAGACTTCAGGGCATCATAGTCAGTAACCTGGTCAGGGCCCAGGTCCCGGACAGCATTCAGCGATTCCCCGTTAGGAAGGGGGCTAACAGACCAACCCACTGTTGCTTGGGCCAGGCTTCCCTAGTGGCCGTGGCCTCAAATGCATGCAGGTATGCCTCAATGTCATCGGTAGCTCCCACCTTAGATATAAAGTCACTTGCCTTTATTGGGCGGGTATTTTGGACCACCCTCTGTCTCTGCAACTGCAATTCCTCTGCCTTCAGAAGGTTGGCTTTCTTTTGCTCCTCCAAGAGAGCCACGTTTGCTTGCATCTGGGCTTGCTGGCCAGCAACAAGGGCTTTCAATATGTCCTCCATTTCAGTCGGCGGGGAGCCTACGGCCAACTTGGAAAACTGGGTGATCAAACCTTCGGTATCCTCCTCTGACATGCACTATTAACGCTTGAGCGTGCCCGTGTTCTCCACCATCTGTGACGTCACGAGAGGCTACACAGCTTTCAGCGGGATTGCTCAAGTAGTGCAAGGAGACAAGGTTCAAACAAAACAAGGATTTTATTATAGGTCTTGGGAAATTAACGAAAATATAACAAAATTCTGTTCTCTTGTGGCTCTTTAAGGGTTAACAGTTCAGGGATGTCTCTTCCACATCCAAAATCATAATTCTCACTCGCTCAGATAACTTTTCCCCAACCTTACTGTAGTCCACGTTGCAGCTAGTGGCCAACCCAGCAAAAAGTCCTTCCAAATGTCTCTCACGTATTTCCACAGGTGCATATATCCAAAGGTGAGTATTTCCCAAAGGTAAGTATCTCCAAATCCTTATATTCCTCATGGAAGTGGACATGCAGCACTCTTGTCCTCCAGAGATTCCAGGTTGGAGACTGTGTCTCTTCACCCCCCACACACTCCCTCAGTGTGTCTCTTCCCTTCCCAAAACCTTCAGCTCATCAGCTCCTGATTTGTTTCAGGTGCGTGGGAAGATTGGCCATAGAGGGGTGGAGTTCCCGACCATACCAGCAGATGGAGCCATAGCTGTCTGGGTTTGCAGCCACCTCAAGGGGATGTAACGTCCCTCCAGGACACAGCCTCTCGTGACATCACACTGCGTTTAACCATTTAAAAGCATAGCAAAGTTCAAATGGGAATACAATGTCAGATATTTTGTTAATTTATTCAACAGTTTCAAATCAAATCAAATTTTATTGGTCACATGCGCCGAATACAACAGGTGCAGACATTACAGTGAAATGCTTACTTACAGCCCTTAACCAACAGTGCATTTATTTTTAACAAAAAAAGTAAAAATAAAACAACAACAAAAAAAAGTGTTGAGAAAAAAAAGAGCAGAAGTAAAATAAAGTGACAGTAGGGAGGCTATATATACAGGGGGGTACCGTTGCAGAGTCAATGTGCGGGGGCACCGGCTAGTTGAGGTAGTTGAGGTAATATGTACATGTGGGTAGAGTTAAAGTGACTATGCATAAATAATTAACAGAGTAGCAGCAGCGTAAAAAGGATGGGGTGGGGGGGCAGTGCAAATAGTCCGGGTAGCCATGATTAGCTGTTCAGGAGTCTTATGGCTTGGGGGTAGAAGCTGTTGAGAAGTCTTTTGGACCTAGACTTGGCACTCCGGTACCGCTTGCCGTGCGGTAGCAGAGAGAACAGTCTATGACTAGGGTGGCTGGAGTCTTTGACAATTTTGAGGGCCTTCCTCTGACACCGCCTGGTATAGAGGTCCTGGATGGCAGGAAGCTTGGCCCCAGTGATGTACTGGGCCGTACGCACTACCCTCTGTAGTGCCTTGCGGTCGGAGGCCAAGCAGTTGCCATACCAGGCGGTGATGCAACCAGTCAGGATGCTCTCGATGGTGCAGCTGTAGAATTTTTTGAGGATCTGAGGACCCATGCCAACTCTTTTCAGTCTCCTGAGGGGGAATAGGCTTTGTCGTGCCCTCTTCCACGACTGTCTTGGTGTGTTTGGACCATGATAGTTCGTTGGTGATGTGGACACCAAGGAACTTGAAGCTCTCAACCTGTTCCACTACAGCCCCGTCGATGAGAATGGGGGGCGTGCTCAGTCCTCTTTTTTTTCCCTGTAGTCCACAATCATCTCCTTTGTCTTGGTCACGTTGAGGGAGAGGTTGTTGTCCTGGCACCACACGGCCAGGTCTCTGACCTCCTCCCTATAGGCTGTCTCATCGTTGTCGGTGATCAGGCCTACCACTGTTGTGTCGTCGGCAAACTTAATGATGGTGTTGGAGTCGTGCCTGGCCATGCAGTCATGGGTGAACAGTTTAAAGTGTTATCACTGTGCTTCAACTAATAGCAGAACCAAATGACCTGGATTGCAGTTGAGATCACATTAAAAGTACATTGTGCAAGTGATCAATGGTGTTCGAGATTCTGCATAGATAATTACAGCAATTGTGAAGATCTCCACAGACCTTTGATGACCTATGCATGCTATCTTGAACCTGCACACTTTATATGGATACATAATAATGCATTTATAGTTACAGTAAACTGGCCATTTTAAGGTTGAATGTTAGTTTGTAAGATTGCCTAAAGGTAAGGCTATTTACTGTATTACAAAGTAATATTGAATTGTGTTTGGTTGACAATGCAACCAAATATAAACAATTAAATGAGATTTATCTTCTGCTTGGATAGCTCCATTTGTACCACTGACTTAGTCTGGCCTTAATTCTAGTTTGTCTACAAATTAATCATTTATATGTTGGATTCACGACTGCATTTTAACCAAAAATCTAAGTTAAAGAATATGACTAAATCAAATCAAACTTTAAATGTACTTTAAATAAAGTTTGATTTGATTTAGTTCTATATTTTAACTTAGATTTTTGGTTGAGGTGGAGACGTGAATCCAACATATCAATTATTAATTTGTAGACAAACTGAGATTAAAGCCAGACTAAGTCAGTGGCACAAATGGATTTATCCAAGCAGAAGACACATCTCCTTCAACTGTTGATATTTGGTTGTGTTCACAACCAAACACAATTCAATATCATTACAATTCTGGGTTGAATTGAAACAATAGCTGTTCATGACTTTGCAAATACAATATAGGTCTAAATAGCATAATTGATGTTATATGAGCGGTAAAGTATTGTCCCATTTAATTTGCTCTTTTAAACCTACCCTTTGCAATGACTTCGATAGCATCAGTAAATCTATTTAGTTTTTAAGTGGAGATCTCTCAACTATAATTCTCACAATAGCACATTGGTAATAGTCAGTGACAAATATCATGGCTGGGCTTGGTTAAAACCCTGGACAGGAGACCAAAGGGTAGCTATAGATCCATTGTCCAGTAGGAGGTGTTGCCCAGCTTTTTTTTCTGATAGTGAATTTAATGTTGAAGATCTGACATTGTTTTAAATGGTTCAAATTCAACATATACAATGTTTGTCAATGTTGAAATTTGGTTACCATGATGACATAATCTTGTGGTTAAAATTTCACCCTCAAAACAACAGTTGATTATGTTGATTACTTTTTCAAATCAAATGTATTTTCCACATCACGGACGATACCAGTATCGCAATATTTTTTCCATCGCAAAAATGAAAACATGAAATAGATCTAACTCTTTGGTCCTTTAAAAACCTGTGGTATGTAAAATATTGTGTGCTATATAGCTTGGAAAATAAATAAATGTGACTCTGGATGACAACATAATGATTTGTTTCCAACATTAGGGCTGTTTTCCTAAATAAGTTAATCCGCTTCGTGTTTTGTTTCCTTGCCACGTGACTAACGTGTATCGCAATGCTGGTATTGTCCAGGTCCCAGTCACAATACGTTGACAAATTACGTTGAAACAATGTTGATTCAACCAGTTTGTACCCAGTGGGCAGTCTGAGCCTAAGTCAGTCTGCCTCCCGCCCACTGCCGCCCAATCAATGCAGCCATTGCTGTGATGTATGTCGCAGCTTTTATGTGTGGCTGCATGCCGCAGTGCCTCGCTGCTACAGTTGATTATAAGAGACTGCTGCTTCTCTCAGTGTGCTGCGGCCTTCCTCCGCACAGCCAATTTGCAGCAACCTTGTAATTTATTGTTGTCAGAGATGCACTTCAAGTAAAACGCACCAAAGGATTTAAGTTATGTGGCAGAAATTTCCATTTGATAGCCAGCCCACTCCCAGAGAAGACCTTACATCAAAGATGCAAACCTAATTGTAAGGAGCATCTGTTTAGGGATTCAAAGTTATAATTATACAAGCTCCTATCCAGGGGATTCTGCTCAGTATTATTTTATTTAGTTTAATGTTTATTTCAGTTCCAATATCTGAAGATGGGAGTAAAAGGACTGAAAAACTGCAGTTCAAAACACACACCAAGAACAACAAAATCACCCATGCACCGAGGAGTGTAGGCTTACAGTAAAATAGACTAAAGACAGAAAATATGTTATTTCATAAACATCAGAAAACAATGCTCACATAAAGTAGAATGAATAGCTCTTGGGAGTCCAACCAGCTGTGGCTCCAGGAACTGAGTGACCCTTTCGGAGAAACAATTGCTGCCGGCCCCCAAAAAATATTTTAAAGCTGAACTTCGCTACAAATCGATTGTCTCTAAACAATCTCTCCAAGGCGTTCATTATGCCACTCAGACAAATAGCTGGGCGTTGACCCCTGCTAGGGCTGTGGCGGTGATTACATTTTGTCAGACGGTTATTGTCATGCAAAAGACTGCTGGTCTACCAGTAATTGACCATGAATTAACATAAACATATTTAGCATCTCCAGACCTCTATGCATACAAGCTGCATACAAGCTGGTAATGCGCGCCTTGGAACATCTACATAAAAAAATGTATAATATATCAATTTAATATACACCATCTCAATAAATCCATTATTTATTTTAGGCAGGTCTAAAGGAACATTATGATATGAAGAAAATGTATTTCAGAAGGACAGAATATGAGTTGGCCTACTGTATGTTATCTGGCTATTTAATTATATATTAAGAAGAATATCATTTAACTTTCACCCATACGACTACTCTCAATTTAATCTTGTCTTTACTAATATGTAACATTTGTTTCGATCAGTGGAGGAAGGGGAGGACCATCCTCCTCAGTGAAATTCATAAAAATAAAAATAGTGAAACATTAAAAAAGTTATCCTTTTTAGATAAAACTATACTAAATATATTCACGTCACCCAATAAATGATTAAAGCACAATGTTTTGCAATGAAGGTCTACAGTAGCCTCAACAGCACTCTGTAGGGTAGCACCATGGTGTAGCCGGAGGACAGCTAGCTTCCGTCCTCCTCTGAGTACATTGACTTCAAAACAAAACCAAGGAGGCTCATGGTTCTCACCCCCTTCCATAGACTTACAGAGTAATTATGACAACTTCCAGAGGATGTCCTCCGACCTATCAAAGCTCTTGCAGCATGAACTGACATGTTGTCCACCCAATCAAAGGATCAGAGAATGAATCTAGTACTGAAAGCATAAGCTACAGCTAGCTAGCACTGCAGTGCATAAAATGTGGTGAGTAGTTGGCTCAAAGAGAGAGAAAGACAATAGTTTAACAGTTTTGAACAAATTAATTTCTTCAAAAATTAAGGAGAAGCAAGAGAGAGAGCGAGAGAGAGCTAGCAATATTTAATCATTTCTTTCCAAGTCAAGGTAAGCGTTTGGCTTTACTAATTTATTGCCACCGTGGCCCTCCGGTGTAACTGCTAAACAGCTTACTGACTTTACACTGTACTGCATGATTGTAGCGGATTTACTAACACATTAGTTCTATTAGCTATGTTGACTATGACGTTACTTTAGCTAATATGGTGACAACGATGTAGGCGTTTAGCGCTAATGTTATGAAGGTATAGTTTGGAAATGTTTTTTCGCCTGGTCACAGACAGCTGATGTGTTGTGCATTGAAGTCCAAAAGTGAAGGGAAAAGGTGAGAGGAGGAGAGTGTGTAGATGTGAGAAGGAATACAACAAGCTGATTCTATGTGGCTGTTATGAAAGTGAACTGTGTTTACAGGGTGTGTGATCAGGGGTGTATTCATTCCGCCGATTCTGTTAAAGAAAACGTTTCTTAAACGGAAGCAAACAAAACATGGATAAACATGCCTGAATTTGTCCAATAGAAACTCTATTTTGCAACTGTTGGACTAATGATTACACCCTAGATCAGCTAGATGCAGGCAAGAGTATGTGTGATGAGTGATTTCAAAGGAGTCAGGCGCAGGAGGGTAAATCACAGAATTACAGGATTTATTCAGAAAACACAGAGTTATGCAGTAATGCGTCAAAACACTCCAGTGCGCAAAACAGGTGCACTGGAAACAACAATGCACACGGGGAAATCCCGGCGATACAAAATACAAGGCGCTCCACCGAGCTTCTAAACAATCACACACAAAGACAAAGGGGCAGAGGGAACACTTATACAGGTACAGATGAGGGGATATGAACCAGGTGTGTGTAATAGACAAGACAAAACAAATGGAATGATGAGACGAGGAGCGGCAGTGGCTAGAAGGCACGTGACGACGAACGCCGAAGCCTGCCCGAACAAGGAGAGGAGGCAGCTTCGGAGGATGTCGTGACAGCCGTGATAGTGCGTCTGCCTTCACGTTCTTCGTACCCGGGATGTAAGACAGTGTAAAATCAAACCGGGTGAAGAATAGGGTCACCTGGCCTGGCAAGGGTTCAGCCTCCTCGCTGCCCGAATGTACTCCAGGTTACGGTGGTCCGTCCAGACGAGGAAAGGGTGTTTTGCCCCCTCGAGCCAGCGCCTCCACAAGGTTAGGGCTCTTACAACAGCCAACAGCTCTCGATCACCAACATCGTAGTTCTGCTTCACCGGGCTGAGCTTCTTGGAGAAGAAGGCACAGGGGCGGAGCTTGTGTGGCGTGCCCGAGCGTTGAGATAGGACAGCGCCTATCCCTACCTCGGACGCATCCACCTCCACTACGAACGGTAGTGATGGATCAGGATGGGCCGGTGAACAGAACCCTCAGGTTACTGAAGGCCCTGTCAGCCTCAGCAGACCAGCGGAACCGGGACGGCCCACCCTTCAACAGATAGGTGATGGGAGCTGCCACCTTGCCAAAGCCCCGGATAAACCTCCGATAGTAGTTGGCAAAGCCAATAAAGCGCTGCACCTCCTTTACCGTGGTTGGAGTCGGCCAATTACAAATGGCTGAAATGCGATCTCCCTCCATCTCCACACCTGAAGTGGTAATGCGGTATCCGAGGAAGGAGACAGACTGTTGGAAAAAAATACACTTTTCAGCCTTGGCATAAAGGTCATGTTCCAACAGTCGGCCCAGTACTTTGCGAACCAGGGACACATGCTCGGCGCGCGTAGCGGAATACACCAGAATGTCATCGATGTAGACCACTACACCGCGACCAAGCATGTCCCGAAACACCTCGTTCACAAAGGACTGGAAGACGGATGGAGCATTCATCAAACCGTACGGCATCACCAGGGATTCGTAATGCCCGTGGTTGTGCTGAATGCTGTCTTCCACTCGTCTCCCTCTCGGACATGCACCAGGTTGTACACACTCCGGAGATCTAATTTTGTGAAGAAGCGCACCTCATGCATTGACTCGATTACAGATGGAATGAGGCGTAGAGGATAATTATAACGTATTGTCCCCTTGTTCAGTGCTCAGTAATCAATGCAAGGGCACAGACCTCTGTCTTTCTTCTTCACAAAAAATAAACTTGAGGAGGCGGGCGAAGTGGAGGGACATATGAACCCCTGGCGCAGGGACTCGGAGACGTATGTCTCCATCGCCTCCGTTTCAGCCTGCGACAGGGGATACACATGACTCCTGGGAGGCACAGCGACTCCAGGCATGTGCTCCTCTCCTGCTGACTCCATGTCTAGGTGTGTGATTCTCTGATGAGTGATTTCGAAGGAGTCAGGCGCAGGAGGGTAAATCACAGAATTACAGAATTTATTCAGAAAACACAGAGTTACGCAGTAATGCGTCAAAACACTCCAGTGCGCAAAACAGGCACACTGGAAACAACAAGGCACACGGGGAAATATCCCGGCGATACAAAATACAAGGAGCTCCACTGAGGGGGCAGAGGGAACACTTATACAGGTACTGATGAGGGGATATGAACCAGGTGTGTGTAATAAACAAGACAAAACAAATGGAATGATGAGATGAGGAGCGGCAGTGGCTAGAAGGCCGGTGACGACGAACGCCGAAGCCTGCCCGAACAAGGAGAGGAGGCAGCTTCGGAGGAAGTCATGACAGTATGCAAGGCGTGCATGTGTCACCTCAAATTTTTCTCTCGACCTGTGTGCACCTACGTTCTAAACTTTAATTCATAGGCTAGGTTGTAGCAACTTCATGATGGGTATAGGGAAAATGAGTATCATGTAGTAGCCTAAACCTATCGATGTTACGTTGAACTGGGTGAAAGAAATATGAATTACAGTCATCCAATATGCTGTAATAGAAATAAGGCCAAGCTCATTAAAAAAAGTATCATCCTCCCTCATCTTAAACGGCACCGACCGCCACTGGTTTAGATTTAGAACGGCCCATTATCAAATGGCCAGGAACAGGGTGTCACGGTCGTTGAGAGACGGGTCAGACCAAGGTGCAGCGTGGTATGCGTACATGTTTATTAAGACTAATAAACACTTGACAAAATAACAAAACAACTAAACGTGAAGCTCAAACAGTGGCTACACACAACAAGCCAAACACGAGTCAAGATCCCACAACTATGGTAGGCAACCAGGCTACCTAAGTATGATCCCCAATCAGAGACAACGATCGACAGCTGCCTCTGATTGGGAACCACACCCGGCCAACATAAATCTAAACATACTAGATCTCCACATAGATATACACATTACATAGAATACTCACACCCTGACCAAACCAACTAGCGAACTCTGTCAGGGCGTGACACAGGGGCAGCGAAATAAATACATGTCAGCCGAAGGAACTCGAATAGTAGGCTACTTCTGTTTTATAGCAGAGAATGTGCTTAATATGAGCAGCTGAGAAATACATAATAAATATAGTAGGAGCTGGGATCCTCCTCTTTTTAGTGGCAACCATCAAAACTCTGCTTTCACACAGGATTGGATATAAAAATGTCTGAGCTTATAAGAACACTTATTTCACGCCAAGCACCAAACACTGTTTGAGGAGCATGCTCTTTCTCAGCAACAGGTGATATAACTCTGTATGCCATGGACTCTCCAACCCTGTTCCTGCAACTACGCAGTGCTTCTACACCCAAGCCATAAGAATGCTGAACTATTAATCAAATGGCCACCCGGACTATTTACATTGACCCCCCCCTTTTTTTTTTTACAGCTGCTACTCGCTGTTTATTATCTATGCATAGTCACTTTACCCCTACCTACACGTACAAATTACCTTGACTAACCTGTACCCCAGCACATTGACTAGGTACCGGTACCCCCTGTATATAGCCTCGTTATTGTTATTTTTTACTTTAGTTTATTTAGTAAATATTTTCTTAACTCTATTTCTTGAACTGCATTGTTGGTTAAGGGCTTGTACGTAAGCATTGTACGGTAAGTTCTACACCTGTTGTATTCCGCGCATGTGACAAATAAAATTGGATTTGATTTGATTTTGATTTAATTTGGGAAACCAAGTGAAATCCGTTTGGGAACATCGATAGTAACATGTTTTCACAATGAAACATATTTCACTAAACTGTTGACAGCCCCTATCTCTGCGAGCTCCAGAAAGGAATGGAGAGAGAAAGGAGATGGAAACGCACGGTGGTGAGATATACTGTATAGCTAAAGGTACTGTGTCAGCCTAAACTCGATGTCCGCGCCCCCGCGGGAATCTAAATAGAATAATTAAAAAATCCCCCTACAAATCTTCAGTTTATGCTAGAGATACCTGTTTTTTATTGCATTGAATGCATCTCAATCCACCACATCCGCCGGTGTCGCACTTCAGCATCTGCGGGTGACAGAGCTAGAGCAGAGTTCGTCAGACCATGAGACATCCCGAAAATCGGTCTTCTCACAAAATCGTCTGTAGCGTCCAAACGGTTTGGCCCAAAAACTATTATGACCCCTCTATGGAAAGATGAGACACTCACAAACACGTACATGTTGTGGGCCTCCAGAGTGGCGCATCAGTCTAAGGTACTGCAACGCAGTCCTTGAGGCGTCACTACAGCCCTGGGTTCGATCCCAGCCGACCGTGACCAAGAGACCCATGAGGAGGTGCACAATTGGCCCAGCGTCGTCCGGGTTAGGGCAGGGTTTGGCTGGCCGGGATTTCCTTGTCTCAGCGCCCTCTAGCAACTCCTTGTGGCGGGCCGGGTGCCTGCAAGTTGGACGGTGTTTCCTCTGACACATTGCTGTGGATGGCTTCCGAGCAGTGTGTCAAGAAGCATTGCGGCTTGGCAGGGTCGTGTTTCGTGTTTGGAGGACACGTGGCTTTCGACCTTCGCCTCTCCTGAGTCCGTAGAGGAGTTGCAGCAATGGGACAAGACCTGTAACTACGAGTTGGAAACCATGAAATTGGGCAGAAAAAGGGTGTAAAAAATTATAATTTTGGGAAAAGGTCTGAATACTTTCCAAATGCACTGTATATATGGAGACTGTTTAGTGCAAGAAAAAGGGGTTAAATACATGTGCATTCGGAAAGTATTCAGACCCCTTTAGTTTTTCCACATTGTGTTACGTTACAACCTTATTCTAAAATGGACTCAAATGTTTTTTTCCTCTCATCAATCTACACACGTATTAATGAAGCAAAAACTGGTTTTTAGAAATGTTTGCAAATGTATATTTAAAAAAAGTAATGAAATAACACATTTACATAAGTATTCAGATCCTTTACTCAGTACTTTGTTGAAACACCTTTGGCAGCGATTACAGCCTTCTTGGGTATGACGGTACAAGTTTGGCACACCTGTATTTGGGGAGTTCTACCATTCTTCTCTGCAGATCCTCTCAAACTCTGTCAGGTTGGATAAGGAGCGTCGCTGCACAGCTATTTTCAGGTCTCTCCAGAGATGTTCGATCGGGTTCAAGTCCGGGCTCTGGCCGTGCCACTAAAGGACATTCAGAGACTGTGTTGTCTTGGCTGTGTGCTTAGGGTCGTTGTACGGTTGGAAGGTGAACCTTCGCCCCAGGCTGAGGTCCTGAGCGCTCTGGAGCAGGTTTTCATCAAGGATCTCTCTGTACTTTGCTCCGTTCATCTTTCCCTCGATCCTGACTAGTCTCCCAGTTCCTGCCGCTGAAAAACATCCCCACAGCATGATGCTGCCACCACCATGAATCACTGTAGGTATGGTGCCAGGTTTCCTCCTGATGTGACCCTTGTCATTCAGGCCAAAGAATTCAATCTTGGTTTCATCAGACAAGAGAATCTTGTTTCTCAAGGTCTGAGAGTCTTTAGGTGCCTTTTGGCAAACTCCAAGCAGGCTGTCATGTGCCTTTTACTGAGGAGTGGCTTCCATCTGGCCACTCCTGATTGGTGAATAGATGGTTGTCCTTCTGAAAGGTTCTCCCATCTCCACAGAGGAACTCTGCAGCTCAGTCAGAGTGACCATTGGGTTCTTGGTCACCTCCCTGACCAAGGCCTTTCTCCCACGATTGCTCAGTTTGGCCGGGCGACCAGCTCTAGAAAGAGTATTGGTGGTTCCAAACTTCTTCCATTTAAGAACGATGGAGGCCACTGTGTTCTTGGGGACCTTCAATGCTGCAGAATGTTTTTGCACCCTTCCCCAGATCTGTGCCTCAACACAATCCTGTCTCGGAGCTCTACGGACAATTCCTTTGACCTCATGGCTTGGTTTTTGCTCTGACATGCACTGTCAACGGAGGGACCTTATATAGACAGGTGTGTGCCTTTCCCAAAAAAGTGTTACAAAAAAATATATATTTTATATTTGAGATTCTTCAAAGTAGCCACCCTTTGCCTTGATGACAGCTTTGAACAATCTTGGCATTCTCTCAACCAGCTTCATGAGGAATACTTTTCCAACAGTCTTGAAGGAGTTCCCACATATGCTGAGCAATTGTTAGCGGCTTTTCCTTCACTCTGCGGTCCAACTCATCCCAAACCATCTAAATTATGTTGGGGTCAGGTGATTGTGGAGGCTAGGTCATCTGATGCACTCCATCACTCTCCTTCTTTGTCAAATAGCCCTTACACAGCCTGGAGGTTTGTTTTGGGTCATTGTCCTTTTGAAAAACTAATGATAGTCCCACTAAGCACAAACCAGATGGGATGGCGTTTCGCTGCAGAATGCTGTGGTAGCCATGCTGGTTATGTGTGCCTTGAATTCTAAAGAAATCACTGACAGTGTCACCAGCAAAGCAACCCCACACCATCACACCTCCTCCTCCATGCTTCACGGTGGGAACCACACATGCAGAGATCATCTGTTCACCTACTCTGCGTCTCACAAAGACACGGCGGTTGGAACCAAAAATCTCAGATTTGGACTCATCAGACCAAAGGACAGATTTCCACCGGTCTAATGTCCATTGCTCATGTTTCTTGGCCCAAGCAAGTCTCTTCTTCTTATTGGTGTCCTTTAGTAGTGGTTTCTTTGCAGCAATTCGACCATGAAGGCCTGATTCACGCAGTCTCCTCTGAACAGTTGATGTTGAGATGTGTCTGTTACTTGAACTCTGGGAAGCATTTATTTGGGCTACAATCTGAGGTGCAGTTAACTCTAATGAATGTATCCTCTGCAGCAGAGGTAACTCTGGGTCTTCCTTTCCTGTGGCAGTCCTCATAAGAGCCAGTTTCATCATAGCGCTTGATGGTTTTTCCGACTGCACTTGAAGAAACGTTCAAAGTTCTTGACATTTTCCAAATTGACTGACCTTCATGTCTTAAAGTAATGATGGACTGTTGTTTCTCTTTGCTTATTTGAGCTGTTCTTGACATAATATGGACTTGGTCTTTTACCAAATAGGGCTATATTCTGTATATCACCCCTACCTTGTCACAACACAACTGATTGGCTCAAACACATTAAGAAGGAAAAAAATTCCACAAATTAACTTTAAAAAAGGCACACCTGTTAATTGAAATTCATTCCAGGTGACTACCTCATGAAGCTGGTTGAGAGAATGCCATGTGTGTGCAAAGCTGTCGTCAAGTCAAAGGGTGGCTATTTGAAGAATCTCAAATATAAAATATATTTTGATTTGTTTAATACTTTTTGGGTTACTACATGATTCCATGTGTTATTTCATAGTTTTGATGTATTCACTATTATTCTACAATGTAGAAAATAGTAAAAAAATAAAGAAAAACCCTGGAATGAGTAGGTGTGTCCAAACTTTTGACTTGTACTGTATGTAAATATGTTTTTTTAAAATAAATAAATTTCTAAAAAACAGTTTTCTCTTTGTCATTATGGGGTATTGAGGAGAAAAAACATGTATTTCATTCATTTTAGAATAAGTCTGTAATGTAACAAAATGTGGAAAAAGGGAAGAGGTCTGAATACTTGCCGAATGCATTGTATATATGTTTCCTGATCTCTCTCAGATATAGGACAGACACTTCAGAACAAACTTCCTTTAGATTTTTTGGCGGGACTATCTGTTGTTCCATGTAGGGAATCTGTTATTCAATGCGTTTGTATGGGCTCACAGCAGTAAAGCCCCAAAAAAATGTTCATCAAATATTTTTGGGGATACTTCAAGGGGTTTTAAATTCAAAATCAAATAGCGAAATGATCCTTGGAATGACCTTTTTAAAAACAATTCCACATAGCTTAGTAGAACCCCCTCCCCCGTCTTAGACATGGGTTAATTATGAAAATATAAAAAATGCCCTATTACTAGGCTTTTCAAAATCAACAACAAATTCACTATAATTGTAGGCTAACTCTGTAAGCCGCCCTGCACAGTCAATGAACCAACAGCATCGCCTAGGCCTATACGTTCTCTCCTAGACATGTGGATAGAAAGTTTGGAGCTCATGGATAGAAGGTTTGCAGCGTAGCATAAGGTAAACAGTCCATCCGGTATGCATAATAATACAGTCCACACTCCGCGATTTTGGAGTGTAGGCTAAACCAATTTTGTACCAAAGACATCTTAAATCTGTTTTGTTTGATGTTTTTCTGCCGTGCGTAATATGTGTTAGGCTATGAATTGTATAACTGCACAATCCTTATTTGAAATCTTTTTTTTTTCTGGCTTGGGCTCATATAAAAGCCTATGCCTAAGCCTATGCCTATGCCTATAGCCTATAGTGGTTCTCTGTAGCTCAGCTGGTAGAGCACGGCGCTTGTAACGCCAAGGTAGTGGGTTCGAGCACCAGGACCACCCATACACAAAAATGTATGCACGCATGACTGTAAGTCGCTTTGGATAAAAGCGTCTGCTAAATGGCATATTATTATTATTATGCATATGCATAAGCTCTAATATGCTTATGGCTGTTTTTTATTAGGCTAATCAACACCTTAGAAAACGCTGTCCATTTTGTTGTGTTAGACTTTGAAACAACATCCACAATGACCATGTTTTCCACTCTGTTTCAACCTGTTGTTGAACTTCTTTCTTCAAATTGATCATCACAGTGAGGTGAGTTTTAAAAGCATGATACTGTTTTGATGATGTGTTTGATGTGAGTATATTACATTTGCATTGATGTCAGAGTGGTTCGAGGGACAATAGAGTGCTGAGTACCAGGTCATTAGCGACCTGATGGTCATTAGCAAGTTGGGTACTACCAACACATGTCCAGAGTGCATAAAAGGAGATTATCGAGACTCAACGGTCACGTGGAATTTCACTCGCTCTATCAATGAACATTAACAAGGTAACAATAACAGGTCTATGACGCCAACCTGTTAACCCTGGACTCCTTCCTTCCTCTCTGTGTGGCTGTGGAAGGCATGGATTAACTTTTGGCTTCAACAGGGCTGGCGATGCTGAGATAAGAGTCTTCTGCTGGTTGCTCTAGGTCAATATGAGCTGAACCAAGAAGAGTGGAGGCTGACATGACAGAACTGGCTGAGTAGCCCTCAGGCATGGCCTCAGGGTATTGGAGAGCCCAGTAAAGCCCAGCAGCGCACAGCGCTCTGAGGTCCAGCCCCTGCAGGGACTTGGCATTGGCTCTCTGTGGGTGGATCCATAGAGGGGTAATTTACCCTCTGAGGCTCGCATGGAGCGATGCACTTTTAAATGTCATTACAAATTAGACAATGGTGATCCATGTCAGCGATATCACAGCTCATTTGACATGGGGGATCTCGGTTCTGCACCGTGGTATGTCAGGCATGCTGAGCAATGAGGTGTTGGTTCAAAGCTGTGAACTTTGTGGAATTTGATGATCAGCCCCTTCATTACGCAATAATCTATAACATTTCACAATTGAAATGAAAATATGCTGTAAAACGTATTTGACAAAGCGCTCTGTAGTGTGAATGAACCCAGGACTAACCCCAATTTGCCCAAGCTTCTTGGGTATAGAAGGGAAGTGAGGGCTTACGATGACCTTTCAAGGGGCATGCTATCTGGCACTGTTCTTCTGTCTGTGCTCTTTGTCCTCCCCCTCCCCTCCACAAGTCAGCTCAGCATGTCAAGTGAGTCATGACAATAACCTTTTCTTCACCCCACTTTTCAAATGTTGCAAGCTCAAGCACGCTAACACAGACATAAACACACACACACAACAAACACTTAACAACAGACACACATTCGCATAACACCAGCTGCACACAAAAACAGAAAAAAACAGGGAGGAGAGAGCATTACAGATCTCATCCACATTTGGCATTCAAATCCTCCTGCTCCGCCGGCTGCATGCGTGATCAAACAGCGCACAGAAGATTGGGCCACTCTCTTCCTCTTCACTCCTGCACCACGTTGAAAGGCTTCATTAAAGCGCAGGGTTAGAGATATCAGACGCAATTTTCCATGGGCTTTCTCAGGAAAGAGGATTTCATTGTTAAAGAAAATACCCATCAGCCCCCTAGATGAGATATATATTTAATACTGTGTGCTATAATCTAAGCGATGGGCCAGGACTAATGGGAGGCTGACCTGCAATCGAGCTCATTGTGAGGACTGCAAATAGGGAGAGTAACTGACATAGCCTAATCCCAGAGGAGGAGGGAGAGGAGGGAGAGGAGGGAGAGGGAGAGGTGGAGAAAGAAAGAAAGAAAGAAAGAAAGAAAGAAAGAAAGAAAGAAAGAAAGAAAGAAAGAAAGAAAGAAAGAAAGAAAGAAAGAAAGAAAGAAAGAAAGAAAGAAAGAAAGAAAGAAAGAAAGAAAGAAAGAAAGAAAGAAAGAAAGAAAGAAAGAAAGAAAGAAAGAAAGAAAGAAAGAAAGAAAGAAAGAAAGAAAGAAAGAAAGAAAGAAAGAAAGAAAGAAAGAGATGGTGGGAGAGAGGAATAGAGAAATGGAGGGAGAAAGGGACAGAGACGGAGGGAGGTAAAGAGAGAGAGAAGGAAGAAGCATTGTCTGGAATTTTCTGACAATGAAACGTCTCCTGTAATTTTTCCTGCATTGATAAATGGCGTCCTGTGGTTTGGGTCTCCTTGTCCTTGGGAGGCAAAGCAATGGGGAAAGGGTGAGGAGAGGGAGAGACGCTCTCTCCTGGATGCATTGACGTGGAAGTGTTTAACTCAGCATTGGCTGCAGCCTGTTGCCATTCTGGAGGTTATGGTTAGGTTCATGCTTGCAGAGTGCACTCGCACTTTGCAGTTATAGATTGAAGTCCATGCTGTCTATGTGAGACAAAGAACGTGTGCTTGTGTGTGTGTGCAAGGCAGCATTCTAGGGGAGTGAACCGGCTAGCACTGTGGAGAGGGTTCCATCCATCCCTCGGGGGGCCTGACAGAGTAAAAATAAATGATAAAAACACAGAAATATTCCTTTGACTGAGGAGCACTAAGAGCGGTCTGTACCCCAGATACTTTTCCAGAGCCCTCAACGGGGGAGGCTGTTCTGCCAATGCCATGCCATCTTCAGCAAACAGCTTTCAAAGGCCTAATCGGCTACTAAAAGCCCCGGCTGTGTGTGGCAGGCGCAGATTAATCAGGAAGGCCCCATGAGAGGCCAAACCAAAGGGAGCCTGGATTCCATTGATAAGCATTGGGTTAATTGCTGTTTACTTCAGCGTAGCTGAATTAGGTTGTGTCATTTTAGACAAAAAGTAGCGATGGGTTGGAATGTATGGAGAAGTTTAGTTTGAGCACTGCGAAGGAAACTGCAAGTTCAGCAGAAAACATAAGAGGAGGTATTGGGGATGTGCACAGAGCTTCATATGAATAACATTACTCACATGCAGTCCTATTGTAAATACGGCGAAGGAAACGCTTGAATAGGATGATAATGTTGCTAGGAAGAGCTTGAATTTATATACAAACACGAATCATGGGCCGTCACTCGACATTGCAGTATGGCGATGACAACTGCAGCGTGCACTACCCCAGCTGCCATCCAGGCTCCAGGGTGAAGCGACGCGTGTAATGCAGTCACTCCATGCACTATCTTTGGTCCCTCGTGGCCTTGGATAGAGCCAGCCATGCCAATGAGACAGAGGCCTTGCTTCAAAGAAAAAGGTTACCCTCATTATACAGATTAAACCTGTAAATGCCCTGTCATTGGCGTAATCGATGTGCCACTTCATTGCCGTGACTTATTGATTTATGCGTCTAGGGGGGCATCCACTGTGCATCGCTAAACTATTGCAGGGCTTTAGAATCTAGGCCACCTGCGACCAAGGCCCACTCACCAAAAAATGTAGCCTTATTAAGTAGCCTATCCTTTTAAGTCAAAGACAGGTGGTGTGTTTCCTTAGCATATCAGCTTTGATTGAATAACAATCTCTAGGCTTTCACAACTGATTGTAGACTTCAACATCTGGAGAAGGAACACAACAGAGAGGGAATTAGAGCTAATCTAAAACCATGTCGTCTTTTTTCTTTCCAATTAGGCTAAATTGAAATTCCAGTACAAGGTACAATTTAGAAGCAATTAGCCTACAAATAATCGTTACACAATGATGTACAAACTTACTTTGCACACTAATAGATTGATTTCTCTATTCAATTCTGATCTGCAATTTAGATCAGCCATTTAGTACTGCCGTTTCCAGAAACGTCTCATGACTAACACAGCCAGCTTACTTCAGCTCTTTTCACAGCCGAATGTCCTTGACTGAGTCCACAGAATTGCTATTGAACATTTTCAAGTGGAGCGAGTGAAAAATAAATTCAAGTAGACTGAGCAGAGGATAAGACAAAAACATTAATTTGGATCTCAGTTTGTTCTCAATTAATGAATGGTAGCACGAGGAAAAGATACCTTGTTGGGTGCCTGATTGATATACACAACACCTGGACAATCTTATTATGAGCTTCAGGAAAACGCCAGTGACTCCATTTGAGAAAGTGAAAAGCGACACATTTAGCTCTTTCGAAAGCAGGCCCTTGGCTTGGGAAGAAGAAAGGCAGAGCAGCTGCGTGCTTTTACATGGAGCCTGCCTCTGTCAAGCCTAACATCGCACCAAAACACAACTATAAAGGCTGGCAATTTGTGATCTATTTACAAAATTAGGTTCCCCATTTTTAGATTCAAAGCCATGCTGATCTAACCACCCCACTTCAGAGCTATGTATCTCCTGTTTCACTTCTGTAGGGGAAGGTATCAGATGTGCCTTTGGATTGAGAAATAATTGGTTCCGGTAAAGGGGGTGAGCCGTGTTTGAGCAGTAGACGGGCGTTTGAGCGGAAGAGTTGTGCTGCTGTGTTTGTGTGCTTTTCATGCCACACAGCAGCCATTAACCATGGGCTGTGTGTCATGTAGCTAAAGGAAGCTAAGAGAGTCGTCTGAGGCTTATTAGTTGTCAAACTGGACTGTGGTCCAAAGCTGCTCGCAGGGTTGGAAATGAACTTTTTGGTCCACCAGCCAAGCCACTGTAGCAGGATGATGAAAACATCTACAAGCCACTGAGATTGTTTTACCAGCAAAATATTATTTTGCCATTATTACACCAAAAATCTGAAATAACGGGTGAGCAGGCTTTGTAATGTTTCTAAAACAAGAAATGTATTACTATTTGACATTTTGCAGGATGAAATCTCTTGACATGCACCATCTCATTTCCAAGTCTACAAATAAATAATAATAATAATAATAATACAAACAATACTTATTAACAAGAATAATATGGCAACTACTGTCTAATACTAACGAAATAATAATAAAAATAATAAAAAATAATACAAATTAAACGTACATTAACAGCATAAAAAAGTTGTTGTACTTACAACTAATAAAACGTACTGCTACAACTACTAATACAACTAATAAAACTAAGTACCTATAACATATGTACAGTACATACAGTGCCTTCAGAAAGTATTCACACCCTTTGACTTTTTCCACACTTTTTCCACATTTTCTACAAAATACTCTGTAATGTCAAAGTCGAAGAACAATTATAACATTTGTTTTTTATTAATAAAACAAATGTTAGACTAATATACACTAATATACTGTATCTTGATTAGATAAATAATCAACACCCTGAGTCAATACATGCTAGATTCACCATTGGCAGCGATTACAGCTTTGAGTCTTTCTGGGTAAGTCTCTAAGAGCTTTGCACACCTGGATTGTACATTATTTGCCAATTATTCTTTAGAAAATTATTCAAGCTCTGTCAAGTTGGTTGTTGATCATTGTTTTGCAATATTACTTTAGTGCCTTCCTGCAAACAGGATGCATGTTTTGGAATTATTGTATTCTGTACAGGCTTCCTTCTTTTCAGTCTGTCATTTATGTTAGTATTGTGGAGTAATTACAATGTTGTTGATCCATCCTCAGTTATCTCCTATCACAGCCATTAAACTCTGTAACTGTTTCAAAAAATCATGATAACATCATAATAAAATATCATGGTGAAATCCCTGAGCAGTTTCCTTCCTCTCCAGCAACTGAGTTAGGAAGGGTGCCTGTGTCTTTGTAGTGACTGGGTGTATTGATACACCATCCAAAGGGATATTCAATGTTTGATTTGTTTTACCCATCTACCAATAGGTGCCCTTTGCGAACCATTGGAAAATCTCCCTGGTCTTTGTGGTTGAATCTGTGCTTGAAATTCACTGCTCGACTAACGGACCATATAGATAATTGTATGTGTGGGGTACAAAGATGGGCTAGTAATTTAAAATTCATGTTAAAAACTATTATTGCACACAGAGTGAGTCCATGCAACTTATTATGTGACATGTTAACCATAGACTCGATGTCCCGGCCCCTGCAGAAATCTAATTACCATAATACAAAAATCCCCATAAAAATCCATCAGTTTAAGAGATACCTGTTTTGTTGCATTGGATACGTCTCAATCCACCGCATCCGCCGATGTCGCACTTCCGCATCTGCGGTGAAAGGTGATAGAGCTAGAGCGGTGTTTATCAGACCATGAGACATCCCGAAAATCGGTCTTCTCACAAAATCTTCTGTAGCAGGGCCTCCCGAGTGGCGCAGTAGTCTAAGGCACTGCATCGCAGTTCTTGAGGCGTCACTACAGCCCCGGGTTCGATCCCAGGCTGTGTCACAGCTGGCCGTGACTGGGAGACCGTTAGGGGAGGGTTTGGCCGGCCGGGATTTCCTTGTCCCATCGTGCTCTAGCGACTCCTTGTGACGGGCTGGGCGCC
The DNA here is from genome assembly GCF_020615455.1 of Coregonus clupeaformis. NCBI lineage: Eukaryota > Metazoa > Chordata > Actinopteri > Salmoniformes > Salmonidae > Coregonus > Coregonus clupeaformis. Next base: position 44,072,835 of record NC_059220.1, read on the forward strand.
TGCAAGCTGAGTCGTTAGTTGGACTGCGTTTAATCCGACACATTGGTGCGGCTGGCTTCCAGGTTAAGCGAGCAGTGCGGCTTGGCAGGGTTGTGTTTTGGAGGACACATGGCTCTCGACCTTTGCCTCTCTCGAGTCCGTAGGGGAGTTGCAGTGATGAGACAAGACTGTAACTACCAATTGGATATCATGAAAAATGGGGTAAAAGTAACACAAAAAAATTTGTCTGAACGGTTTGGCCTACATACTCTATGGAAAGATGAAACTCTCACAAACACAATGGTGTTCTCCGTTTTGCTCTACGACTCCCACAAGTGTCTAAAGTTGGCACAGCCGATCTGCCAACTGTAGCGTCCGAACAGTTTGGGCTACACGCTAATATGACCCCTCTGTGTAAAGGTGAGACTCTCACGTACATGTCAGTTGTTTTGCTCTAGGACGCCCACAGGCCTCACAATACTTGTCTGAAGGTCCCCCGGTACCAGTTGAAAAAATGAATGGAAGTATATATTGAGATTGTTTCCTGATCTTTCTTATATCTCTCAGATATAGGACAGACACTTCCTTTTGATTTGTTTTGGGGGGGACTATCTGTAGTTCCATGTAGTTAATCTGTTATTCAATGCGTTTGTATGGGCTACATTTTTCATAAAATAATTGTTTTATATATATTGTTTTATACTTCAAGGGGTCTTAAAATTCAAAATCAAATAGGAAAATTATCCTTGGTATGACCTTAAAACAATTCCATATAGCTTAGTAGAACCACCCCCACACCCACCCCTGGCTTAGACAGGGATTAGACTCTTATTGGTTAAGCATATTTTCACTTCTGAACTTATTAAGGCTTGCCATAACAAAAGGGTTGAATACTTACTCCAACCTCATGATGTAACCTTGGAATTTGTAATTGCTACTGTTGTTAAAAGGAGTAGTGTGAGTCTTGTAAAGTTTGGTGTTCCTCAATATATACATGGAAATGTAAGTTCATACATTTAAAAATAAATTGGTACCAATGCAGTTGTCTTCCGAGTGAAAGCCAATTTAGTGATTCATAAACTGTGCAATGATGTGTCTTATAAAGGCATCCAATAATGAATCTGCATTTTCTTTTATAAATTACATATTATTCACAAAGTAAGGTCTTGTTTGTGTTTATAGATGATATCACCATAGTATAGGATAGGATGCAGCAGTTGGGTTACTAAGGTCTTTCTAACGGATACAGTAAAACAAATCTTAGATCTGTAACCCAAGCTTATAGTTATTTGTTTTTCTAAAATAATCAATATATTTTACAAAAGATAATTCAGAATCCATCCACAAACCCAGATATTTCAAACAACATCACTTTCAAGCATCACTTGCATTCATTTTGAAATTGCCAACTGTGGAGTTTGTTCTTTGCCTCTGATCTATTCAGACCCCTTCCCCTTTTCTACATGTTGTTACATTACAGCCTTATTCTAAAATTGATTCAATAAATAAAAATCCTCATCAATCTACACACAATACCCCATAACAACAAAGCGAAAACTGGTTTTTAGAAATGTTTGCAAAAAAACTAACAGATATACCTTATTTACATAAGTATTCAGACCATTTGCTATGAGACTCGAAATTGAGCTCAGATGCATTCTGTTTCCATTGATCATCCTTGAGATGTTTCTACAACTTGATTGGAGTACACCTGTGGTAAATTCAATTGATTGGACATGATTTGGAAAGGCACACACCTGTCTATATAAGGTCCCACAGTTGACAGTGCATGTCAGAGCAAAAACCAAGCCGTGAGGTCAAAGGAATTGTCCGTAGAATTCCGAGACAAGATTGTGTCGAGGCACAGATCTGGGGAAGGGTACCAAAAAATGTCTGCAGCATTGAAGGTCCCCAAGAACACAGTGGTCTCCATCATTCTTAAATGGAAGAAGTTTGGAACCACCAAGACTCTTCCTAGAGCTGACTCCCGACGAACAGTAGTGAGTGTTGCAACCGAGGACAGACAATTTTTACGCGCTACAGCACTCGGTGGTCCCGTTCAGTGAGCTTGTGTGGCCTACCACTTCGCAGCTGAGCCATTGTTGCTCCTAGAAGTTTCCACTTCACAATAACAGCACTTACAGTTGACCGGGGCAGCTCTAGCAGGGCAGAAATTTGACGAACTGACTTGTTGGAAAGGTGGCATCCATACATTTATACACCTGTCAGCAGGAGTGTGTGGCTGAAATAGCCAAATCCACTAATTTGAAGGGGTGTCCACATACTTTTATATATATATAGTGTTTGTGCACATTCTGAATCAGAGCACACGAGACACTTCAACATTTATCCTGTGGATGACTCTCTGATGTATATCTGTTCTGAGCAGAAGAGTGGAGACTATGATCTTTCCTGTGGGTTAGGCCTGTGTGACTTGTTATAGCCAACTGCTTCAGAGCATTGGCTACATCCACCCTGCCTGTGCTTAGATCATTTGTAATAAGCAAACACGTTTGGTGTTCGCCAAAAGGCATGTGGGAGACTCCCCAAACATATGGAAGATGGTGCTCTGGTCAGATGAGACTAAAATTGAGCATTTTGGCCATCAAGGAAAACGCTATGTCTGGCGCAAACCCAACACCTCTCATCACCCCGAGAACACCATCCCCACAGTGAAGCATGGTGGTGGCAGCATCATGCTGTGGGGATGTTTTTCATCGGCAGGGACTGGGAAACTGGTCAGAATTTAAGGAATGATGGAGGGCGCTAAATACAGGGAAATTCTTGAGGGAAACCTTTTTCAGTCTTCCAGAGATTTGAGACTGGGACGGAGGTTCACCTTCCAGCAGGACAATGACCCTAAGCATACTGCTAAAGCAACACTCGAGTGGTTTAAGGGGAAACATTTCAATGTCTTGGAATGGCCTAGTCAAAGCCCAGACCTCAATCCATATATGAGAATTTGTGGTAGTTAAAGATTGCTGTACACCAGCGGAACCCATCCAACTTGAAGAGCTGGAGCAGTTTTGCCTTGAAGAATGGGCAAAAATCCCAGTGGCTAGATGTGCCAAGCTTATAGAGACAGTTTTCGGGTTTTTTTTGGTCTTATTTCTTGTTTGTTTCACAACAAAAAATATTTTGCATCTTCAAAGTGTTAGGCATGTTGTGTAAATCAAATGATACAAACCCCCCAAAAATCTATTTTAATTTGAGGTTGTAAGGCAACAAAATAGGAAAAATGCCAAGTGGGGTGAATACTATCACAAGCCACTGTATCTCTACAGAAATTGCACATCGAGCTCACAGAAAAAAACCCGAACAAAATGGAATTCAAATAATTGAAACGATGTCGGTCAATTAGTTGTTTAAAAAACAATTTTTGGACCATCACTACTGGTCTGATTGCTGGAGATGCTGCAGATGGTATTTTCATTGATGACGGTGTAGTCTCTCTGTTGTTCAGCCAGGCTGTCTTTCAGAGTGTTAACTTTGGGTGAGTGCCGGGAATGAGGAGGTGGGGAGGGGTACCCTGTTGTTGTTTCTGATGTTGACACATCTTCAAGGGTAGCCTTCACCTCTGGCTGCTCCTGTTTAAAGCACTGTCTGGCTGCTTTTAGTGTTGGGAACCTCCTTTTGAACTCCTCCAGGCTGCTCTCAGGACCCTGGACCATTGTTGTTCTATTGTTATAAATGTTAACTTCAGTCCTTCCTCTCTGTTCTCGCGCCACAGTGATCTGCCTGCCTTTGCAGATGCCACCTTTCTGGTATAGGGTAGGGCAGCTGTGATAGCAGAGTGCCAGGCTGTACGGTGTGGGGTGAAGAAGAGCAGGTTGAATCTCACTCGCCTTCATGTCCACTGAAGTCACTCAAAAGAGTCTCTGGGTTGGCCCTCAGGGTCTTCTCTTTTAATTGCTTATTTGCTTTGGTTGTTGTAATATCTTTACCTTATTCAATTTCAACCCCCTTGTTTTTATTTTCAAAAGATGCAACTTTTGCACCTGCATGGCTTGTTCCTTCATTATGACATTAGCATGTGTTAAGCATGTGTTCCGAGCTTTTTTTTTCTTTAAGGTTCTTTATATTTCAGAGGTCTTACCTTCTGTGCTTCTGCCTCTGAGGTTATAATTAAATTGTTGCCAGGAGCACAGTTACAGTCACCAACGCTCTAGATAACATGAAAACAGCCTAACCAGCTCTGCTAGGGTGAGAAAAATGGTCAGAGTGAGGTGTTCTCTCATTTATGTCTGGAAGTAGCTAGCAAGCTAGCTAACTTTATTCAGTTAGCTTGGGTACTCGACTGCCGTTGTGAGGTCAGAACGCTCGGCTCAACCCTTCTCCTCGGCCAGAGCGTCCACGGTGCACTCTGAACGCTCTGAGAGCGAAACGTTCTGAACTGACAATCTGACAACGCTCTGAATTACAAATGCCCAGAGCACACTCTGAGCGCACTCTGGCACTCCAGAGTGAATTTACGAACAGACCCCAAATGTGTACGCGTACGTACAGCAGTGTTCTAGAAGATTGGACCGGCTTTCATACTTTTTGAATTCTCAGAGCGGCTCAAGCAATTTCTCCAACTGTCAAGACATTCAAATGAATAGAGGATGCGTACCAAGAGACGCGTTGGTTGGGAATTGTGGGAAGGTGCGCATCCGAGCGTCTGTGGCCTATGATTTACGCTTAAGAAGTAATGTGACATATATTGCTCAATTAAATTACATTTTTGTGACCTGAGTCTTTTAACCAATGTATGTTAAAATAAATAATTGAGAAACAAAAGTAAAAAGTAAAACATATAAACGGTTGTACAACTGAACATCAAGAATCAACAAAGTGCCTGCCCTGCCACAAAATGCTTATTTATTATTATAAATTCAATGCTGATATTTATAAGTTGATATTTAGGAGCACCATATATATTTTTTTATGATAAGAAATGACTGTTCCATGCTCAATCAAGCACAATTTAACCCCAAATATTTCCGTCATTAGGTGAGACAAACATGTTCAGCTGCCCCTTTAAGGAGCGGGCCATTACCGTGGTAACGGCACTCATGTCTGTCAGAGATTATAATCTCTGTGTCTGTGCTACCAGCAAACAGTTGCAGCAAACTCTAATATTAAAAAACAACCTAGCGTGTGAACTAAATGATGTAACTAGCCAAGAAACAAGAGGACAAAGTCACACTTTAGTAGCCTTTTAGGTCAACTCGAACAAGTTCTACATTTGGGCTTTGGATTGAAAAAGAAACTGTTCCCAAATGCTGTGTGTGACCACTCGCGCCAATGCCAAAATCTTACCCGCATTTGGCGGGTGTTAATTTCCCACCCTGGTTGCATGATGTGCACAATGTAAATTAGTGTAATGTAATGAAAATGTATTACCTGATTTTGTAAAACAGGAATGCAGATGTGTAGTTAAAACACAATGAGTCCTGACAATACCACAGGAAGAGATTGCAAAGGAAGTAAAAGTCACGGCGCCCCAAAACTTGAGCTCACAGCCGCCAAACTTGCATTGATGAATTTGGTTAGGAGAAGATGATGAGGTATGAGCCTCTCTGTCATCTCAGGGTTGAAGGCGCTGCAGTAGCTGGAGGATAGAGCATAGTCCAACAATTTCTGGAATTCAGTTATTGCTTATGGGCAAATCTTTCATGCACGCTATCTTTCAAGATGCTGTGGTATCTGAGGAATTTATGACTTTGCTAATGGTTGCAAATGATCTTAGAGGATGTTGACTTAGCTTAAGGGAGCATCTGGAGAGTAGTTCTATAGGGGCACCCTAAAGCAGAGGAAGTCTGTTAGGTGGAGTCCTGGGATTGGTCTGTAGGGGAAAACACCCATATCAGGTTACATGGGATATATACTATGGGTTAAAACAGAGGACGGGGAGAATAACATATTACAGATTGGAGCCGGTTATTCTCCAGATATCGGCAGATATCTGTAAATTGACGCTGAAATACTTTGATATAATAAACCTTTATAATCAAAGGACAGTGTCAGCGGAATTCTTGTTCTCACAGCATCTCAGCATAGTTCTCGACACCACAATGCATTCCAACGCCCAAAATGCACTACTCCATTCCCCATGGCAGGGATCTGCTAATAAATATCAGGAGCCCCACGTTGCTGTAAAATACGTCACTTGTAAATACTGAACATTTGAAGTGTGGATGCAAGGTCATATGGAATTTGCCAAGTGGGTGCGAGACGGGCCCTAGCAGTGAGCTATAAGGCGATATTAAAGCCATCATCCCTTTTGCCCTCTGGTTATGGATGGAAACAGATGCCTGGGAAATTGCTCTCTGTCTGACAAATAGTGAGATGGCATTTCTCCACGTGCTGACCACTAGGCTGTTCCTGAAGGGATAGTAACAAACTGTCTCCCGCTGCTCCAATTACAGAGCATGCTCATCTCACAGAGGGACTGCAGTTACCTCTGTTTCCTGTGATAGGGTCAGGGCTAATAAGGCCTACCCTTCACCAATCAACTGTCATCCCGAATTTGCCACTTCACCAAAGTGAGAGCTTATCAGGAAGGTTATGGACGCAGTTAGGACGTTGCTGCATAATTCCGACAACGGCCTGCAATTACCGGGGCCTTCGTTTAGACATTTGGCAGAGAGCTGTAAAATATTCTGCTTAAGTGTCGGAGAATGGAGTAGCCAAAGATTTTCCATCCACTTAGGGAGGTGATATACTTTGGCCCTGCAGTCAGTGGCTTGCTCGCTACTACCACTATCAACTCAAGTGGTCCTTGGGGGAATGGGTAAAGTAAAAAATATATAAAAAGCCAGTAAAAGGAACGGTCCTTTGTTAGATTTAAATGCCGCGCTGTGTTCTCCTGACAGGCCGGCGATAATTTATCGCTGCAACCATTATGGTTATTAGAAAACTCACTCAGGAAGATGAATGGTGGCCGAGCTGGCCGTTGTTCTTCCGTCAGAGCTGACAGGAGAGACTCTGTACTCTCGGCTATTGACATTTTCACACGCAACGCCGCTCTGTCCGCTGCATCACAATTCCACTTCAACTTATTGCCAATATGCTAAATCATTCCTCCAGAATATTAATTTTTTTCTTCCAAAGAGGGAGGGGGAACATTCTGGTAAGGTACCGGCAGGACTTCGGAAATAGCTATTTCCTGGGCCGAGTTTTGTTCCAGACTGACGGATTGAAATTAATTCTGTCATAAATAACTTCTATGACAAAGATCCATTAGGAGAGGTCATTAACAGTGTCGAAATGGAGGCCATTTCTTATGTATGATCGAGAGTGTGCAGAAGAAAGAGGGAGCAGGAGGCAGGAGGCTGAGGGTGCACTGTGCTTTTTCAATCAAACCATTTTGAGGCTTAGAAGGTGTTTTTCGTACTATGAAAAAAATAATGACTAATGATTTCAGTTGTGTAGCAATTGAAAATGAAAGGTGACATGGCTATCAGTGGAAGGTTTAGCCCCCCTCAATAATTTCCTGTCTAGCAGCAAGAAATACAGGGACTGAAATGAAAATTGAACAAGAAATGATGGTTGGACGCAGCTTTTGAAAGAAATCAATAGCAAGGAATCTAGCCTGAAGAATAACAACTGATGCCACTTTATGAAATAGGAACATGGTATTTCATAACAAGAAACCCAGGTCTTTTTCAAGTAAGAGGACAAAACTGTACACAGATAAAGATGTGGGTTAGGCTAATATCTGGGTATTTCCCCTTGTAAATTGAGAAAGCAGCCTGGATCTCAATTTTAACACTACACCACAGTGTCACTGTCAACTCAAACTAATTAGCAACATTCTCTTTCTTGAGATTGTATTGAAAAAAACACTGCACATGGCAAAGCTGGACTTGGATAGTGGGTGGGAAACCATGGACAAAGAGTGTGTGAATAACAAGGACTTACTGCACTGCAGATGTGTAGTACTAAACCAGTATAAACACTGACATATTTTCCTATCCCTGGGGGAACAAGCATGACTCTAAGCTCAGAGGTGTTGAGTTGCTCTGTGCTGCCATGGTAATTGAATGTCATTATGGGGAATGGGAACACCAGGGTGTGAGGGTGATGTTGATGAGAGAGGCGAATGACAAAAGCTCCCTTTGTCATGTGTTTGTGAGAGAAGTGTACACTGTGGGCCTTGTTTCTTGACATTGTGTCAGGGACAAATGACTGAATATATTTTGAAATTGCGAAAGTCTAAGAGGCTCAAAAGAAATGGAATAGCCTACACTCTAAACCCAGCGTGATTTAAGGTGGCCTTGACCTGACCTTGACTTTCTTTCCCTTTGCAAGTTGGATTTATTGGTATGGGGTGTGGATAATAGCTTGGCTATATGCTGGCCTTCATTTGTGTCTTCCGTTTACCGTCCTCAAGAATTTATGAAGATCTGAAAAAGGTATAGCCTACAGGTCTTGCAGTGTCTGACAGTGTTACACTTTAGCCGACTGGCTTTATCAATAATCCAAAACAACACCATTCCAATTGCCTTCACCTAAGACAAGTCGGGCAAAAATAGAGTGATATTGTAACATTGTGTGCTCTGCAGGGTCTATATTGAGGCTAAACGGTAGCTTTGAGAAGGCCAGTGTCCAGGGCAGTCTGGGGTTTACTGGATTCCCTGATAGGCCAGATGAGAGAAGGTCCAACTGCACCAGGAGGGCGCTGGGTGTCGGTCCACAAGCTAACTCTCCCTCAGTGTGGTCCGGGCACGCTCCATTTAACCTGGCAAGCCCTCCTTATCCCCCTCCACCCATCCCCCTCCTGTAGCGCCTGGCAGACCCAAACTCCCATTGCCTTCCCAGGCAGGAATCAGCCAGTCACTCTCCCTCATTAGGGTAATTGAGACAGGCCCTACCATGACTAAAGAGCCGCGGAATTGCTAGACGCTCGTGCATCCAAAAGAGCACTTAATCATCTCTTCTTCTTATCTTCTCCCTCTTCTTTGTCGTTCCTTTCATTCTTTCTCTTTTTTTCCCCTCTCCTCTCAAACCATTGACTTTGTTACAGGAGGTGTCCAGCGGAGCCCGATTTGCTAATTGCCAGTGAGGAATGACATGGGTCATTCTAGTAGCCTAACCAGTGCTGTGGGAGTCTCTGTTGAGGAGGAAGAGTGAATGGGTGACAGCAGACAGAAAAATGCTGGTCTTTGGATCCTAAGGGAGCAGGGGAAGAAGGAAGGAAACCCTCTCAGTGGTTCTTAGGGCCTGCCTGCTGCAAGCTGACGAAGATACCCCGATCGCCGTCAAAGGTTGTCTCGGTGAGGTGAAGCTCAGCTCCAGCCGTGTAATACGTCAGATTTGCCAATAGTGCTAGGTCAGGTCCGAGCGATATTAAGGTTAGAGGCGAGGCGGCACCCCCGACGTTCCTCCACAATAAAAACGTTTCATACAAACTCCATTTCAACGATCCCCTCATGCAACTCTCACGCAACCTTACAATAAACCAGAGCAATTCTCTGCAGAAGGTAAAAGCAGGGTGTTTATTCTGTGCATCTGCATCATGGGTTTCTACTCTATTCTTATGCTTCTCTGAGTGAGAATGGCTGCCTTCCCGATGCCAGGGGGTGTCATGTTTTCTATAGTGCCCATGTGCCACTGGACCACATGGCTCCTCTGTTACTAATGTGGAACAAGCCAATGGCAAGGTGACATCCTGACAGCCAAGCGATCCATCTACTGCAAAACAGGAGGGGAGGGGAAGACTCACTAACCAAGCAAGCCCCCCTCCTTATTCTCTCCATCTCGTCTCCGCTCTCTCTCTCTCTCAGACACTTCTCCCTCTCTTTATCGCTAGTTCATCTCTCACTTTTTTCTCAAGCCTTTCTTTTCCCACCACTCTTTTTCTCTTCCTCCCTCCCCCTCTTTAACCCTCCATCCAGCCCCCACCTCCCTCCCTCCCTCTATACATTCTTGTCTCTGACAGCCTGGAAACAAGGGAGCGATAAGGAAATGCTGGAGCCACGCAAGGTGTGGTGGTCGAACACCAAAGCAGACGACTCATTGACACATCTGTCAATAAACCATTGCCGCCACAGTTAGGCCTAATAACAAGAGCAGAAACAATGACATCCCCCATCATAATGCAGGGGGACTACTGTAGTATCATAACTGCATTAGTGCAATCCTCTCACATACGGCTTGTGTCCCTAGACGGACTAGGACAGATTACTGAGGCAGAGCTGCTACTGCGCATCATCAACTCATGTCTCTCAATCACTCATAAAAACAGATGCACACACACATACAAAAACATGCACACGCATACACACACACACACACACACACACTAGTCCACCAAGGCGCACATCCCATCATTCCCACCCCCCATCCCCTACTGGGGGACCCCAGAGGCTTCTACTACTCCTCCACTTCTCGCCAGAGACAGATAACTGATTCAATTTAATCTCCGGCCCCTTTAAATGCCATTCAATCATGAGAATGGCCACAGGTCCTCCAAGCTGCTGCAAATGTTGCCATTTCAAATGACTGAGGTCAAGAAAGGAAATGACCAATGAAGCATACAGGAAGTTTTATGTCTTCTAAGCCTTAATGTATACTCATTTTTAACCCATAATGTACTTTGCGGGTGGCCTGAACTAGGCCTAGGCCTAACTGCATTGATGCTATTCCATTACAGTACAATTGCAATGAAGTCTACTCAACACACTGTAAAAAGTAACCAGAAATTTCAGAGGCTAATTTGTATTGCTTTGATAACTAAACTAATAAAAGGATGACAATCTCGGTGATATATTAGAAGATCTGTTATGCTGCCCAACTTTTTATTGGTTTTTCTTTGTAAAAACGAAATCCAAAAGGGTTTCAGAAAGCTTCCCCCAGACTTAATTAAGCATTAATCAGATCAGGGGAATCAAATAAATTATTAACAGCTAAGATAGCATCTTCTGTTCACCAGATGTGTTAAATGAAGACGCCTGTGCGTCACACAATGACTCACAGAACTTCATTACAGTGACCAAAAATAAATAAAAAAATCACATTTTATCAGTCATGGCCGCTGTGTTTACGGTGATAATCAAACAGTGGTTGTTTAGTCGAAGATTGTGAATTGCCTTAACACCCCAAGTTTTTCTCTTTGACATTCAAAGGAAACCAAATGAACTGCCTAGGGACACACACAATCCATCCTGTACTGAAATTTAAAAAGAGTAAATGCAGACCTGAGTTCTACAGAAACACCTCTGAGATCCCTGTTTGCCAAGAGAGTTGGACGTTTTCTGCTTATAGGCCAACATGTAAGCAGCTAGATTGGAAGGAATGGAAGCACAAAGGTGAGGTAAGCAAAGATGTGACATAATGAACAGAACAGAGCGTAAAAGCTCCTTGGGGACCGAGTGTGGGGGGCAGTGGGGAGAAGTAGAGAGCCTCTGGGTAACTCGATCTGAATATGAATGCCTCTCCCATGATCCACAACAAGGGCACTGACAGGGGCACCTCTATCCGGGGTATGTGTGTTTGTGTCTGTGCGTGTGTGTGTGTGTGCGCGCGTTCGTATACGCCCTCAAATGTGTGTGTGTGTGTTGCATAATTCCAAGGCACTTTGTACAGTGCATTAATCACAGGGACCCTTGAGCGCTTCTGCGGATCCAAATATGCCGACCTTGAGGTTACAAGAAAGACATTAGGGCTGTCTATCCATTCAATGTATTGGAGGGAGGGAGAGAAGACGGGGAAGGGAGAGAGGGAGGGGGGAGAAAAAGCTTTCAAGGTAATGAAATTCTGCCATAATTTAAAAGAAAGACGGTGGGGACAGGCCCAGGACCCCAAAAAAAGAAAAAAGGAGTCAAAGTCAATTGAATTTGATTTATTTTTCTTTTTTTTCTTTCTTTTAAATTAGGCTTAAGTGCGTGTGTGGGGTAGTTTTTCTCTCTCTTTTTTTTATAACAAACGCACGATAACAGCATTAACGTCCAGAATGAATCGAATCATTTCCAAACCAATTAACCTTTGACAGAATGGATGAGTGGACAGGAATGAGAGTGGTGCGCGGGGAAGGAGAGAGAGAGCGATAGCGCCGGCAGAAGAAAAAGAAGTCTGGCTCTTGGCGTACGTCCACCTCCCAGGGGTGACTGAGTGAGTGACGGCCAGGGGTCCGGTTAGTGATAAGGAAATGGGATGGGAGGTGGGAGGGTGGGAGGGTGGGAGGAGAACATAGGGGATAGAGGACCGCAAAAGACCCCCTCACCCCCCTCACCCCCCTCCCCTCTTCATTTCCCATCCCATTTGTCCTGACTGATATCCGGGGAGGTCTGCAGAGTTTAACCCCGCTCATTCCCTTTGCTGGCGAGGAGCTTGCTCGCAGCTGCAACCGGTCCATTTAGTTAATTAAAGGCTCCATTTGGAGCCGGAGCCCGCGAGCAATACGAATGCCAATCAATAGATCTCTGGCTTATTCTGGGAGGGGTGAGAGCACCCGGCCCGCATTCAGGAACAAGATTTGTGGCATTGGCAGACGGGCCCTCCCTATCCTTCCTCTGTCTCTCTCGTCCTGTCCCCCCACTCTCTGGGGGTCTCTCTTTAACCCTCCCTCTCTGTTTTTGTCTGTATGTGGGTACAGAACTCCTCTATTCCCCACTGAGAGAGAAAAAGAGAGTGTGTGCTTGTATGCGTGTGTGTGCCTGCCTGTGCACATCCATGTGCACGCGTGTGTGATTTGGTGTATGTCTCACCATCTGCATGGGGGAGCCAGCTGTGTGTAGTTGAGGCTGAGCTCACCGGGGTGCAGGGGGGGGGGGGGTCCCAGTGGAACACTGCCTACACTACACTAGCATTCGAAAGACCACAACGCACTCCGGGGCATATTTTCCATGTTCCAGGGGACCATGTCGAAACATGTCAATATTGGTCTTGGCTTGTTTCTTTAGTGGGGTGGTTGAGGATTGCGGTGGCTTGTCACTGCTCAGCCGTACAAATAAACATGCAGGCTTATATGGGGACACAGAGAGAAGACATTATCTCTGTCTCTGAGCAGCATAGCCTCCTCAGCCTTGACTGTAATTATATCCCATTAACAAGGACAGGAGTGAGAAACAACAGCATTTAAAGATGCACTATGCAGAAATCGCTCAGTCATTTCCTGGTTGCTAATATTCTAATAGATTTAGGTGACAAAATAAGCAAGTATAGTGTAGAGAATCATTGTACCATCTAAACCACTGTGAAATATCTTTCCCATAACCAAAAATATTGTATTTTCAGCTGTTTGATGCAAAAACTAAACTTAAGAACGTGATACATAGAAATAGCGCACGTAGAACAGATCTACAGCTTCTTAGACTTGTTTTCAATGAGAATGATAGATCTATAACTTATATTTCTAAGTTACATATTGCAGCTTTAAGATGGATTAGTTTTGTCCATTTTAGGGGGTCTTCTCCACACTTTAGGACTCATTAAAAGCTTCTGCTGCAACTGTGTTTTTGCTAAATATATTTAGCTATTGTCTCATTTCCCATGGAGGGTTATAGTACAGGCACAATAGCCAGTGAGTGTCACGTTGAGTGTGCTATGAAACGCTGAAGGGCGGCTGGCGGTAGTTATCCTGCAGACGAGACCTCGCCGCGTGTGTCCGGCCGACGCTCACCAGCAGCCTGGCAGCTCGACAGCTGCCATTCCAACTTCACAGCGTGCCGCCGACACATCGAACCCCTCCAGGGAAGCAGGCAGGCAGGGAGGGAAGGGAAGCAGGATGGGAGGCAGGCAGGGAGGGAGGCAGGCAGGGAGGCAGGCATTTCTAACAAAGAGAGTGACATTGGGGAGGTATGAGATTTCAAGCACTATAGCCCATGGGTCTAGTTTCAAGAATTCTCAAACAGCTAGCATTGTCCTCAGAATATTGGTTTACTTTGGACTATGTACAGCACATTCATATAATTCAGGGCCATCACATAGAGTGGTTCCATACAAAGTGATACAAGACTAAAGGCTCCATGCCAACAACTCCATTATGTTCAATGTATAAAATATCAGCAATTTAGATAAGAAACAATGGCAATCACTGAAACACAGGGGCTGTCAATAGAAATCCACTCCACTCCATGTTTAACATATTGTATTGGCCTACTAATAAATGACAAATAGGAAAGGACGGCACTAGACCCCGAATTAACTCCTAAGCAAAACGATGTACCCTGGCATTGCAATATAGCTGTCAAAAGAAAGCACCATCAGTCACAAGGTACGTCACATAAAAATGTATATTTCAGATAAAAAATTAAAAAAGGTGATAGAGGTGTCTGCAATGACCTCACCCCCCTTTATTCATTCCCCTTAACTCACATGCATGCACACACAACATACTCACTCACTCTCCACACACATGCTCTTTCCCGGTAACCCCCTCCCTCTCTCCTCCCCATTCGCTCAGTGCGTAATTCAATCATCCCAAGGAGATGGATATCAGTCCCCTAGGAGCGCTTACTCTCTTCATTTCCTAAAGTGCTTGATCAGATTTATTGATTGTCCCCCTCCTGTCTCACTCCTCCCTCCCCAAGCTGGGTGTTTTGCGGGCAGGAATCAGGTTAGCGTTTATATTCTTATGAAATGTCTCCTACCTCAGTCCCCTGACTCCATAAAATGACAAAAGGGAATACATGAGAGGCTGAGGAGAAGAAAAGGACAAATAAGAGGACAAAACAACACCAAAGAAGAGACAACTCAGATGAGACACCAAGCAGGGAGGCAGTAAAGAGATGCAGGCAGAGGATAAAGTAGATGTTGTAATGAAATAAACAGGAGTGTTTGTGGGAGAGGCTGTAGTTTCAGTCTCAGGCCATCTGGCTAGTGGGCTGCTGTTAGGGCTGGTGGTGCCAGGGGGGCTCCAGTTGAAGAGCGCTAGAGCAGTGGCTAACGCTAGGCTAACCTACTGACTGAGGAGACAGAGAGACAGACAGACCTCCGCTCATCTCATCCATTATTACTGAGAGCCGAGCGGCTGCCATGTCTTCTGATTGCAGGGCCCCCTCAGGGCTCTATGCTGACATTTTTTACAAGGAGGAGCACATGTGCTCCTATGTTGAAACAGCCTATTATCAGCCTGAAAACATCATCCTGGCACGTTTTTGCAAAAAGGTAAAATGTCATAGTTGCTGATGTTTTTCTCAATACATTGCAGTCAATATGAAAAGATGAGTGTCACAGGGTTTATGTTTTTCTCAATACATTGCAGTTAATGGGAAAAGATGAGTGTCACAGGGTTGACGCTTATGTCAATACATTGCATTCAATGGGGAAAGATTACCATCACAATATGGATGAATAAAGATAGAAAGGTAGATAAGGGAGTTTATCAAAATTGGGTTTGTTTTCGAATTCTTTGTGGATCTCTGTAATCTGAGGGAAATATGTGTCTCTAATATGGTCATACATTTGGCAGGAGGTTAGGAAGTGCAGCTCAGTTTCAACCTCATTTTGTGGGCAGTGTGCACATAGCCTGTCTTCTCTTGAGATCCAGGTCTGCCTACGGCAGCCTTTCTCAATAGCAAGGCTATGCTCACAGAGTCTGTACATAGCTCTCTCTCTCTCTCCCTCCCTCTAATGTATTTCTCTCCCCCTCCCTCCTCTCTCTCCCACATCCACCTCCCTCTCCACTTTCCCACATCAACAGACAGGATATTGATGCATTGATATGCATCAAGGGTATTGGCGCATAAGTCAATACATCGCATTCAAGGCAAAAAAGTTGGTGATAGAGCTTCAATGGGTAAATTGGTGACAAACAGACAAGCAAACAGACAGACATTTCCACTCACAGACAGAGAGAGAGAGAGAGAGAGAGAGAGAGAGAGAGAGAGAGAGAGAGAGAGAGAGAGAGAGAGAGAGAGAGAGAGAGAGAGAGAGAGAGAGAGAGAGAGAGAGAGAGAGAGAGAGAGAGAGAGAGAGAGAGAGACAGGCAGGCAGGCAGGCAGGCAGGCAGGGTTAGGTTTGAGGCTAGGTTTAAGGCCAGTTTATACTTGGTCTAACGACATTTCTATAGACAATTAGAATGTGTCGCTGGTCAAAACACTATTTAATTTATACTCCAGTGGAATGTCTGTAGACTGTCGCTGCGACTGTCAGTTTCCTTGTCGCACAGACATGAAAAAACAGTTTGTCTCTGCGACTGTCGCAATGTCTGTTGTCATGGTTACCTGACTACCACAGCAACCAGACCAAATCCTACTGTGACAAGATAATGTTCTAAAATTGCCAGATAGAATGACCTACTTTTATTTCGTCACACTGTGGTAGTAAGCTATTTTCTGTAAGCTCGCCAATACCTTGTAAATAATTATGTTGTTGTGGGTTTATTTTAATGTAATAATGAATAAAAAATCATTATTTGAACTGGCTAGCCAGCTAGCTAGCAACGAACTAAAATATTGTTTAGAAAATTGATTTTAGTTGCCTGGCTTGCTAGGTTGACATTTACTGAATTCATTTTTAAACGGATGGGTTTATTGGTGTTAAAATAGAGAACGTATGCTATTTGGAGTACTGGGCTGCTGATGTCATGCAGAGGCTGTCTTTTTGTGTTTATACTTTTTTATAACGACAAGATTGATTTTGGACAACAATAGAATGTTCATGAAGTTGCTATGATAATTGTCTATAGACATGTCGATAGACGGACTGTAAACCAGCCTTTAGGGTTGAGCCGGGATGTGGACATGAAGCTAGAGTTAGGGATAGAGAGAGGGAGAGGGTGAAGGAGTGATGGGAGAGAGAGGAGAGGGAGAGAGAGGAGGGGGAGGGAGAGATTTGAGAGGATGGGGAGAGAGAGAGGGTGGAGGGAGGGGGAGAGAGAAGAGGGAGGGGAGAGAGAGAGAATAGAAAGACATAGGTGGGAGAGAGGAGGGAGAGGGAGAGGGAGATGACAGAAGGGGGAGGCAGGGAAAGAAGGAGGGAGAGAGAATGGAGGGGGAGAATGAAGGAGGAAAAGAAGGAGGGAAAGAAAATGGAAGGGGGAAGAGGGAGAGAGAGAGAAGGGGGAGAGTGAGGGAGGGGGAGAGAGTGGAGAGAGAGAGGGGGAGAGGGTGAAATATTTGAGTCACTTACAGTGGGGGGAAAAGTATTTAGTCAGCCACCAATTGTGCAAGTTCTCCCACTTAAAAAGATGAGAGGGGCCTGTAATGTTCATCATAGGTACACGTCAACTATGACAGACAAATTGAGAGAAAGAAATCCAGAAAATCATATTGTAGGATTATTAATGAATTTATTTGCAAATTATGGTGGAAAATAAGTATTTGGTCACCTACAAACAAGCAAGATTTCTGGCTCTCACAGACCTGTAACTTCTTCTTTAAGAGGCTCCTCTGTCCTCCACTCGTTACCTGTATTAATGGCACCTGTTTGAACTTGTTATCAGTATAAAAGACACCTGTCCACAACCTCAAACAGTCACACTCCAAACTCCACTATGGCCAAGACCAAAGAGCTGTCAAAGGACACCAGAAACAAAATTGTAGACCTGCACCAGGCTGGGAAGACTGAATCTGCAATAGGTAAGCAGCTTGGTTTGGAGAAATCAACTGTGGGAGCAATTATTAGGAAATGGAAGACATACAAGACCACTGATAATCTCCCTCGGTCTGGGGCTCCACGCAAGATCTCACCCCGTGGGGTCAAAATGATCACAAGAACGGTGAGCAAAAATCCCAGAACCACACGGGGGACCTAGTGAATGACCTGCAGAGAGCTGGGACCAAAGTAACAAAGCCTACCATCAGTAACACACTACGCCGCCAGGGACTAAAATCCTGCAGTGCCAGACGTGTCCCCCTGCTTAAGCCAGTACATGTCCAGGCCCGTCTGAAGTTTGCTAGAGTGCATTTGGATGATCCAGAAGAGGATTGGGAGAATGTCATATGGTCAGATGAAACCAAAATAGAACTTTTTGGTAAAAACCCAACTCGTCGTGTTTGGAGGACAAAGAATGCTGAGTTGCATCCAAAGAACACCATACCTACTGTGAAGCATGGGGGTGGAAACATCATACTTTGGGGCTGTTTTTCTGCAAAGGGACCAGGACGACTGATCCGTGTAAAGGAAAGAATGAATGGGGCCATGTATCGTGAAATTTTGAGTGAAAACCTCCTTCCATCAGCAAGGGCATTGAAGATGAAACGTGGCTGGGTCTTTCTGCATGACAATGATCCCAAACACACTGCCCTGGCAACGAAGGAGTGGCTTCGTAAGAAGCATTTCAAGGTCCTGGAGTGGCCTAGCCAGTCTCCAGATCTCAACCCCATAGAAAATCTTTGGAGGGAGTTGAAAGTCCGTGTTGCCCAGCGACAGCCCCAAAACATCACTGCTCTAGAGGAGATCTGCATGGAGGAATGGGCCAAAATACCAGCAACAGTGTGTGAAAACCTTGTGAAGACTTACAGAAAACGTTTGACCTGTGTCATTGCCAACAAAGGGTATATAACAAAGTATTGAGAAACTTTTGTTATTGACCAAATACTTATTTTCCACCATAATTTGCAAATAAATTCATAAAAAATCCTACAATGTGATTTTCTGGATTTTTTTTCTCATTTTGTCTGTCATAGTTGACGTGTACCTATGATGAAAATTACAGGCCTCTCTCATCTTTTTAAGTGGGAGAAGTTGCACAATTGGTGGCTGACTAAATACTTTTTTTCCCGACTGTAGGTGAGACAAAGATGTTTAGCTGCCCCTTTAAGGGGTGGGCCGTTACCGTTGTAATGGTGGGACATGTCTGTCTGTGAGAGATGAGTTTCTAAACCCAGAGGTGGAACATCGCGAGACTTCCAGGAACGTTTGCGAAACAGACCAAACAGACCAGGCTAGGGTTTGAGGTTTGAGAAGTCAATGACAGAAGTGAAATATTATTCTTTAGTTGTTAATTTTCTCAAAATCTAAAGGCACAACCTAGATTCGAGCCAATGCTTTAAGTAGTTGAATGTTATTACTCCAACATTGTGAAAGTGACAAACTGACACGTTTTCATTTTCGTCAAAAATTACGCAGGAGTGCATAAGCGCAGTTCGGCGCGAGAAGAGCGTTATACCCGATGACGTGTTTATTCGCATGAGATTAGCTAGCCAACGACGCCAAAACATTGCCTGCAAGTGTCATCAGGGATTTCTATTGGAAAAGCAATTTCTGCCTATCTTCATACTGTACTGTCTTTGATGATATTCTCTGACGTGTCTCTTCGCTAGCAGTTGAGCAAGCCTAAACTAACATTTGCAGCGTGTGAACAAAATTATATAAATAGCAGTGTTGTGTTTGAGACCACCGAAAGCGAGACCGAGTCAAGACCGAGACCGGGAGGGGGACAAGGGTTCCGAGACCGAGTGAAGACCGAGAGCAGAAATTCAAGACCATGATTGTAATTTTGTCAAATCATCACCATAATAAGAGTTCAAAATGTCCAGTATTTCTGTGTTCATACTCCAGAACAACATATTAATTCTTTAGACATTCAAAATAGTGAAAAAATGAATGCTGAGGAAAAATCGAGCCACTCTACAAATGATTACTAACCCAAACACAGTGGGGAACAATGAGCCTTCGACGCCTTCAGAGAAGGCATAAGGATTCATAAAATAATGAATATAATAATAAAATAATAATGATAATGATATTATTATTTTCAATTATGTTCTGATTTAATCAGTTTTTGTTAGAAAGGAAAGGGTTAACACTGTAGAGAAAAAAATATCCAATCAGGATTTTTCTTTGCTGGTCTCTTGGGAGATAAATCTAGCTAGCTAAGTCAGCCATTGGCTAGGCCATCAGAAGCTAGATAAAGGCATCTGCCATTCAACTGTATTAGGGCAAACTTTGGGAGTGACAGTGGAATCAACCAATCACATTTTGACTTAATGAGTGGGACCGTTTTTACAAAAACATATGGAAACTTCTGCCTTCTTGAAGGCCAACAGGTCACTGCACAATAGCGAGCAGTAGTTTTCCCACGGTCTAGCTAGCTAGCTTTTATTGTCAGCTAGTTTGCAGCAGCTGCAGCAGGTGTTATCAAAGAGGATGTTGTTGGTAATTTGTTAGCTTGTCCCTTTTCAAGACTAACTTTCAACAAGAAGTTAAGTTTCAAATGATCATCATCTGGTGAGTGGAACTGTGTTTTTTATTGCAGCGCGCTTGCTGTTGTTAGCCATCTCTTTGAAAATAACTTTAACATCATGCTGTGTGTGACTGCTGTCTTTCCATCGGCCCTATGCAGTGGTGTAGTGCTGCCTGGAGAAGTGGGTATACTCAAACTTTGCCCAAAAGTTCCCAAACGGCCGGCCCAGCGAAGGAAAGGCACCCAGTGTGAAAAATCCTAACCCTAATCTTTTTCAATCCCTGGTTTGCATACCCATTGTTGCCTTAGTTAGCATTTACTGGTAGATATCATAATGAAATGCCTTTCCTAACCTACTGGTTACCGATGTCATTCTTCTGTGAGCTGCTCCATGCCAAAACCAGTTGAGAGCTGCACACTCTTGCTGCCTGCAGATGATATTCCACTGAAACTAGGCTATGTGTGAGGAATATATTGCACATGCTTTGTGATTGTGTAGGCTACTTTGTGCATGATTTCTCTATTCTACTACATAATTGATAAGTTGTATACCTCCACTACACTACTGTGATATGCATCAGTAGGGATTGACAAGTGAGAATACACAATGCCCACTGAAAAAAAAAAAGGGGGTATACGGCTTATACCTGTGTATAGCCTCCACTACACCACTGGCCCTTTGTGTATTACAAAAAGTGCACTCTCCTACATGAGTGCACTGGCTGTTATTACAGTTGCTGTCCTTTCAGAATCATGAACCTGTCACACACTGAAGGCCTATAGGTTCGCCACTGCACAAACATGTCTATAATAGATATAAAGGCTGTTAAGATACTGTATTAATATTTCAAGAATATTTGGCCTGGCGAAGCTGTTTTATGCACTGACTGAATAGAAGCTGATCATTCTGAGTTTTTCACTCCGGGAAGAAAATACGAGTCCTCACTGTCTGAAACCAAGTCAAGACCGAGTATAAATGTATACGACAACTAGACAAGACAGAGACACTCAATATGTGGTCTCGAGACTGGACTTGTGACCGAGCCTGGTCTCGAGTACTAAAACACTGGTAAATAGCCAAGGAACACAAGGACAAAGTTACACTTTAATAGACTTTCTACTGACTTCTATGCCTGTGCGTTCTAAAAATGTTTCAGCACTTCACTCTGCACTTGGCTCTCTGTAGTGCAGTGCTTAGATCAGGGATAGGCAACTTTGATGGGGGTGGAGGCCACAAAAAATCGTAATTCATTATGAGGGACCGCAATGGCTCGCAGGTCTACGTACCCACAGCCATACCCACACATGCAGTCAGAGCCGGCCCTAGCCTTTTGGTAGCCCCCCTACCTTGCGAGCAAAACATTTTAGCGGTCCTCCTCTTGACAGCGCAGAGAAGAAATTGAAGAGTTAATTTCCTGCAACTCTACACATTTTGCCATGGGGCGTAGAGAAAATGTTGCCGTTTTGAAGCAAGTTTGCTGCAATTCTACACATTTTGCCATGGGGCAGAGAGAGAAAAGTGCAACTTTACAGCTAATTTCCTGCAATTCTACACATTTTGCCATATATTGAGTTATTTATATGATATCTGAGTGAGAGTGACTAGCAAAATCAATGGGGGCCCCCCAGTCGGTAATTCAACCATGATTACTACAAGTTTAGAAAGCTGGTAGCTAGACTAACTTACCAATCTAAGAATTGTTAGCTGACATGGGCTAACTGAGTGACGACTGTCAGTGACTGACATAACAAGAGAAAAACTGCTGATGCACAACCAACTGCATCTTGTGTATTCTACTATACTAACTCTCAATAGTAAGTTGAGACCCCGACTGAGTTCCCCAAAATGTTTAATTAAAATGTTTTTGGAAATTGATCCGCGGGCCGCCAGTTGCCCAACCCTGGCTTAGAGTAACCGTTCCAGGCGGCCAGGCCTTTGGCTTCCAACCTCCAACGTCATCACAGGGGGCCAGACGCACGGGGAGAGAGAGACTCCCACTTTGCCTCTTATCTGTTGGCAGCACATGTTCCTCATATGTGTAAAGCTTTTACCTGCGCGAGCCACATTACAGCACTGGGCTTTTACAGCTGTCGTGGAAAGCCAGAGAGCCAAATTACCTATTCGGAAACAACCTTACCGCTTTCAATTTGCCCTTGACATTTGGTTCGCGTTCTCTCTTGTACCAAAAACACACACACACACAGACAAAAACGCGCACAGACAAACACAGGTGCGTGCATGCCATGTGCACACTCTCCACACACACACGCTGTCGCTCTCTTTCTCTCTCCTGCTCAAAACGAACACACACCACCCAGCAGGATAACACAAATCTGATCACTTGCTGATACAGTCTTAACTATTATCAAGAGGAGTTCAGGCAATTTGTATCATTACAAGAGAAAGTAATCGCTCTTCCATCATCTGAGAAGCAGACAGATCATGACTGGTGGGGAAAGCTGCTGTACTTTAATTCTGCTTTGTTTTGACAAATTGAACAAAGAGCGTTAGGCCAGGTTTTAGAACGGCCGCCATGTTAGCGCCCATATAAAACGTTATTCTTGAAATGTTGCTGATGTAACAGAGCAAAACAGAGTAGCAAATTTAACAGATGTTGTAATTGATTAGCATCCGGGATAATGTGTATCCAAGTCGTTACTGTGTTGTAGTGTCAACGAATTGCATATCTGCTTTCACAGCACAACACGGAAGCGTTAATTATCACTTAGCAATGAATATGGAGGAAAAAATGGCACTCTCAGAACGTTTAACAGCATTGGCCTAACTCTCTCTATATATATACAGTGAGGAAAAAAAGTATTTGATCCCCTGCTGATTTTGTACGTTTGCCCACTGACAAAGAAATGATCAGTCTATAATTTTAATGGTAGCTTTATTTGAACAGTGAGAGACAGAATAACAACAAACAAATCCAGAAAAACGCAAGTAAAAAATGTTATCAATTGATTTGCAGTTTAATGAGGGAAATAAGTATTTGACCCCTCTGCAAAACATGACTTTGTACTTGGTGGCAAAACCCTTGTTGGCAATCACAGAGGTCAGACGTTTCTTGTAGTTGGCCACCAGGTTTGCACACATCTCAGGAGGGATTTTGTCCCACTCCTCTTTGCAGATCTTCTCCAAGTCATTAAAGGTTTCGAGGCTGACGTTTGGCAACTCGAACCATCAGCTCCCTCCACAGATTTTCTATGGGATTAAGGTCTGGAGACTGGCTAGGCCACTCCAGGACCTTAATGTGCTTCTTCTTGAGCCACTCCTTTGTTGCCTTGGCCGTGTGTTTTGGGTCATTGTCATCCATTTTCAATGCCCTGGCTGAGGGAAGGAGGTTCTCACCCAAGATTTGACGGTACATGGCCCCGTCCATCGTCCCTTTGATGCGGTGAAGTTGTCCTGTCCACTTAGCAAAAAAACACCCCCAAAGCATAATGTTTCCACCTCCATGTTTGACGGTGGGGATGGTGTTCTTGGGGTCATAGGCAGCATTCCGCCTCCTCCAAACACGGAGAGTTGAGATGATGCTAAAGAGCTCCATTTTGGTCTCATCTGACCACAACACTTTCACCCAGTTCTCCTCTGAATCATTCAGATGTTCATTGGCAAACTTCAGACGGGCATGTATATGTGCTTTCTTGAGCAGGGGGACCTTGCGGGCGCTGCTGGATTTCAGTCCTTCACGGCGTAGTGTGTTACCAATTGTTTTCTTGGTGACTATGGTCCCAGCTGCATTGAGATCATTGACAAGATCCTTCTGTGTAGTTCTGGGCTGATTCCTCACCGTTCTAATGATCATTGCAACTCCACGAGGTGAGATCTTGCATGGAGCCCCAGGCCGAGGGAGATTGACAGGTATTTTGTGTTTCTTCCATATGCGAATAATCGCACCAACTGTTGTCATCTTCTCACCAAGCTGCTTGGCGATGGTCTTGTAGCCCATTCCAGCCTTGTGTAGGTCTACAATCTTGCCCCTGACATCCTTGGAGAGCTCTTTGGTCTTGGCCATGGAGGAGAGTTTGGAATCTGATTGATTTATTGTTTCTGTGGACAGGTGTCTTTTATACAGGTAACAAACTGAGATTAGGAGCACTCACTTTAAGAGTGTGCTTCTAATCTCAGCTCGTTACCTGTATAAAAGACACCTGAGAGCCAGAAATCTTTCTGATTGAGAGGGGGTCAAATACTTATTTCCCTCATTAAAATGCAAATCAATTTATAACATTTTTGACATGCGTTTTTCTGGATTTTTGTTTTGTTTTTCTGTCTCTCACTGTTCAAATAAACCTACCATTAAAATTATAGACTGATCATTTCTTTGTCAGTGGGCAAACGTACAAAATCAGCAGGGGATCAAATACTTTTTTCCCCTCACTGTATGGCTCTGGGCACGGTTATTCGAATATTCAAATATCCAAACCGATGTTAGTATTCGATTACATGGGAAAGTATCAATAAAAAGAAAATACTTTTTTTTTTTTTAAGTCTTTGTCTAAGATTTTATAAAATTATCTATTTGACATTGCTACATAGCCTACACGGATACACCATTATATTCAACATTTCTATAAAACAAATCAAATTGTATTTGCCACATAAGCCGAATACAAGTAAGCATTTCACCTTACAGTGAAATGCTTACTTACAAGCCCTTAACCAACAATGCAGTTTTAAGAAAAATAAGTAAAAAAGTAAAAAATAGATAAGTAAAAAATAAATATACAAAATAATTAAAGAGCAGCAGTAAAATAAAATAACAGTAGGGAGGCTATATACAGGGGGTACCTTAACAGAGTCAATGTGCGAGGGCACAGGTTAGTCGAGGTAATTTAGGTAATATGTACATGTGGGTAGAGTTAAAGTGACTATGCATAGATAATAAACAGAGAGTAGCAGCAGCGTAAAAGAGGGGGTGGGGTTGGGGGACAATGCAAATAGTCCGGGTAGCCATCATTAGCTGTTCAGGTGTCTTATGGCTTGGGGGTAGAAGCTGTTAAGAAGCCTTTTGGACCTAGACTTGGCGCTCCGGTACCGCCTGCCGTGCGGAAGCAGAGAGAACAGTCCATGACTAGGGTGGCTGGAGTCTTTGACCATTTTTAGGGCCTCCCTCTGACACCGCTTGGTATAGAGGTCCTGGATGGCAGGAAGCTTGGCCCCAGTGATGTACTGGGTTGTACGCACTACCCTCTATAGTGCCTTGCGGTCGGAGGCTGAGCAGTTGCCATACCAGGCAGTGATGCAACCAGTCAGGATGCTCTCGATGGTGCAGCTGAATAACTTTTTGAGGATTGGAGGACCCATGCCAAGTCTTTTCAGTCTCCTGAAGGGGAATAGGTTTTGTCTAGAGTTTTTTTTTTCTTCTCTGGTTGCACATTTAACATGCTGATAGAAATTAGGTAGAACGGAATTAGGTTTTCCTGCATTAAAGTCCCCAGCCACTAGAAGCACTGCCTCTGGATGAGCGTTTTCCTGTTTGCTCATGGCCTTTGTGATGTCACGAGAGGCTGTGTCCGGGAGGGACGTTACATCCCCCTGAGGTGGCTGCAAACCCAGACAGCTATGGCTCCATCTGCTGGTATGGTCGGGAACTCCACCCCTCTATGGCCAATCTTCCCACGCAGCTGAGACAAATGTGGAGCTGATGAGCTGAAGGTTTGGGAAGGGAAGAGACACAGTCTCCAACCTGGGCTCTCTGGAGGACAAGAGTGCTGCACGTCCACTTCCATGAGGAATAGAAGGATTTGGAGATACTTACCTTTGGGAAATACTCACCTTTGGATATATGCACCTGTGGAAATACGTGAGAGACATTTGGAAGGACTTTTTGCTGGGTTGGCCACTAGCTGCAACGTGGACTACAGTAAGGCTGGGGAAAAGTTATCTGAGCGAGTGAGAATTATGATGTTGGATGTGGAAGAGACATCCCTGAACTGTTAACCCTTAAAGAGCCACAAGAGAACAGACTTTTGTTATATTTTCGTTAATTTCCCAAGACCTATAATAAAATCCTTGTTTTGTTTGAACCTTGTCTCCTTGCACTACTTGAGCAATCCCGCTGAAAGCTGTGTAGCCTCTCGTGACGTCACACCTTATACAGCTCATTGACTGCAGTCTTAGTGCCAGCATCGGTTTGTGGTGGTAAATAGACAGCTACGAAAAATATAGATGAAAACTCTTATGGTAAATAGTGTGGTCTACAGCTTGTTATGAGATACTCTACCTCAGGTGAGCAAAACCTCGAGACTACTTTAATATTAGATTTTGTGCACCAGCTGTTGTTTACAAATATACACAGACTGCCACCCCTTGTCTTACATTCTATCCTACCGATGTAGCGTATATCCCGCCAGCTGTATGTTATCCATGTCATCGTTCAGCCACGACTCGGTGAAACATAAGATATTACAGTTTTTAATGTCCCGTTGGTAGGATATCCTTGATCGTTGGTCGTCTATTTTGTTTTCCAATGATTGTACGTTGGCTAATAGGACTGATGGTAGAGGCGGATTTCTCGCTCGCCGTCGGATCCTTGCAAGGCACCCCGACCTACGTCCACGATATCTCCGTCTCTTTCTCATGCCAATGACAGAGATTTGTGAAGTGAGTAATCGCTTTCCTGATATCCAGAAGCTCTTTTTAGCCATAAGAGACGTTGGCATTAACATTATGTACAGAATAAATTACAAATAACGTGAAAAAACACACATAATAGCACAATTGGTTAGGGGGCTGTAAAATGGCAGCCATCTCCTCTGGTGCCATCTCCTCCGGCGCCATTATCTACTGTTTTATCTGACAGTTTTTTATGTGTGCGCCCCACTGGTAGCCTACACACGTTTCACACATGTAGCTTTTTTTTTTTTTTTTAGCTTGTTGTTATTGTCGGTCAATAAAAGCAGTGCTAGAGTCAGAGTCTCCATGTGTAGCAAGTGAAGTGGGAGATTTCTAATCAATGCAAAATTGAATTTAAATCACAGAATTAAGTTGGCTAAATGAACAAGGAGTAGGCTATAATGATCAACCAACAGGTAGGCTGTTGTTTTATATGAATGGAGTTGTTGTAGACATAGGATGGGGACGCAGCAAAATAGCCTTAATTAGCATTGATACTTTAGCTAGCTAGCTGGCTAACTTAGCTGGCTACTTTAGCTAGCTAGCTTCTTTACAACGATTGGATGGGGTCAATAGAGGTACTACCAGATGGTATGATAGATAACATATGGTAGCAACAAGTTTGTCTAACTAGCGCCTAGGAACATACAGTAAAGGATCTGCCAGATACGTCATAATAGCCCGGAAGCAAATCCGCACTGGGAGGCAAATTTGAAATGGAATACACATAGAGAATGATAGAGGCCTCTAGTGGCCAAAAGGTCGTATTAGCATGGGCAGCGCCATTGAGGTCTTCCACCATTTCAATGTAGTCAACTGGGTGGGACTTCCATCTTCATTGCCTGATCCCTGATGATGACCCTGTTGGAATTATGTCCAACCGGGTCATCAGGAGGGATCAGCCAATCGTGAAGAAGAAATGGAGATAGCCTCAATGGCGCTGCCCATGCTGTCACAGACGCTATAATGGTACAGATTCAAAGAGTCTTCTATCTACAGTATGTCTATGGGAATACATTCAATACATGGAGCAAGGTGGAATTAAAACGCATTAAAACACATTTTCGGAAGGGCTGTGTTCACCATGCAATGAATACATTAAATATATACATCTCATGGTGGTGGGGAGCTACCGTATTTTATACTTTTTTTCACAGGTCCATTATTTTCCCATTCCCGTCTTATAGCAATACTATATTCTTGGCAGCCATGGTGTGAAGGGGAGGAATGGCAAAGCAGACTGTCATATGACCCTAAATATTTTGATGTGCAATTTGGAACTACAATTTAAGAGGACCAGTGCTTCTATAGCGAAAAGAAATCTCACATCTGTGCCGTTTGGGAGCGATGTTGTTAGACTACATATCGTTGCACTGGTGCACAAGTAATACATTGTATCATTTCGCTTGACCATGAGAACCACAAGTTCTTTCAGGTTTCTCACTGTATGTTCTGTAGGTTTGTATAAAAAGAAAGGGTATAGGCTATGGCTATTACATGTCACCGGAGTAGCCTATAGGCCTACTATTTTTTGTATTTTATTTGTTTATTTTTATTTGATATTTTGATCATCAACACAGGGGCCCCACAAGGGTGCGTGTTCACCCATGACTGTGTGGCCACGCACGCCTCCAACTCAATCATCAAGTGTGCAGATGACACAACAGTAGTAGGCCTCATTACCAACAATGACGAGACAGCCTACAGGGAGGATGGGAGGGCCCTGGCGGAGTGGTGCCAGGAAAATAACCTCTCCCTCAACGTCAACAAAACGAAGGAGCTGATCGTGGACTTCAGGAAACAGCAGAGGGAGCACGCCCCTATCCACATCGACGGGACCGCAGTGGAGAAGGTGAAAAGCTTCAAGTTCCTCGGCGTACACATCACTGATAATCTGAAATGGTCCACCCACACAGACAGTGTGGTGAAGAAGGCGCAACAGCGCCTCTTCAACCTCAGGAGGCTGAATAAATTCAGCTTGGCCCATAAGACCCTCACAAACTTTTACAGATGCACAATTGAGAGCATCCTGTCGGGCTGTATCACCGCCTGGTACGGCAAATGCACCGCCCGCAACCGCAGGGCTCTCCAGAGGGTGGTGCGGTCTCCCCAACGCATCACCGGGGGCACACTGCCTGCCCTCCAGGACACCTACAGCACCCATCAACAGCTTCTATCTCAAGGCCATCAGACTGTTAAATAGCCATCATTAGCTGGCTACCACCCGGTTACTCAACCCTGCACCTTAGAGGCTGCTGCCCTATATACATAGACATGGAATCACTGGTCACTTTAATAATGCTTACATACTGCTTTACTCATTTCATATGTTTATACTGTATTCTATTCTACTGTATTTTTGTCAATGCCACTCCGAAATTGCTCGTCCTAATATTTATATAGTTCTTAATTCCATTATTTTACTTTTAGATTTGTGTGTATTGTGGTGAATTATTAGATACTACTGCACTGTTGGAGCTAGGAACACAAGCTTTTCGCTACACCCACAATAGCATCTGCTAAATACGTGTATGTGACCAATAAAATGTGATTTGATTTATTATGAACAACTCCTCATATGGGCAGGGGTGGGGTGGGATGGGAGGGTAGGAAAGGTATTTGTTTGACTGTTCCTATTGTTTGTTCCTGCTGTGTTTGTTTAGGCCTATGTGATGTGTGAGAAGTGCTAAGATTTCCTCTTGTAGGACAAACGTGAATCTGAATCGGAATTATGATTCAAATGCATTGATATAGTTTCCTTCAATCAATGAATCAATGTTTAATGCTGGCATTATTTTCTCCTTCATGCCTTTCTGCGTTGGACTTGGGCCTCATGTCTGAGGGGGAAAATCAGCTTCTGAAAGTCCCATGCTTAGATTCAGCTCTGATGAAGGCATAACTTCCGAAAGCGTTAGCCCGCCAGGACGAAAATAAAAAGGTGAAATGAGGTGACGTCTTTTTAAAAACATTTCTGAGTGCCGCCGTTTCCCAATGTTCTTGAACTTGGGCTAATTATGTTCTGGCCCGCCAACTACCTACAAGTTCAGGAACAAATTGGCTGGAGGCCAAACCTATTTGCCAACCCCCTTCACCATCATCATCATCATCATCATCATCATTCAGATCATAACAAATATGTGGATATAGTGCTAAACTTGTTTGTTTCTGTGAAGTGACATTTTGTTGTTGCTCACCAGTGAGCTCTGAAGAAGAACAACGATACAATGTAGCCTAACAACATTGCTCGCAAACTGCACAGATGTGAGATTTGTTACAATAGAAGCACCAGTCCTCTTAAATTTGTATTCCAGGTTGCATATCCAAATATTTCAGGGCACATTGGATGGTCTGCTCTTCCTATAACTGTCACGCGTATAAGCATAGGGTAGCTGTATTGAAATGGGAAAATAATGTACCTGTGAAAAAAGTATGAAATAGCTCCCCTATATAGTTAATGTATTACATGAATGGTGACCACAGCCCTTCCGAAAATACATTTCAATTGTGTTTAATGCTTCATGTATTGAATTTCTAATTTGGCTCCCAGACTCACTCACTCTCCTCTCCTCTCCTCTCCTCTCCTCTCCTCTCCTCTCCTCTCCTCTCCTCTCCTCTCCTCTCCTCTCCTCTCCTCTCCTCTCCTCTCCTCTCCTCCTCTCTCTCTCTCACTCCCCTATCCTTCTGCTAAAACCCGCACCGGCTCTCTCGACTTCCTTTAAAACATGTATCTCGACAATCTGGATATCCGAAAAAATTTAATGATATTATTTGAATACTGAAATCATTTCAAATGCCCATCCCTATGATGAAGTACAGTGGGAGAGAGGGGGGGGGGGATTGTGAAAGACATGAGCGACTGACTCCATAGAAGCCTAGAGGAGGAAGAACCATGTGCTGCTGCTCCCTACTGCACAGAAAGGGGGATGACTGGAGGAGAGAAGAGAAGAGAAAAGGGGAGGGGAGCAAGGGATGCTTTCTACCCAAAGTGTGGTGCTGCAGCGGGTGGTGACAAAAACACATACTGAATAGGACACCTATACTGTATGTTACCACTGATATTCGTTTGATTGACTTATTGGAGTAAACGTCCTGTTTGTGGCTATTTCACGGTCAATTTGAGAGGCATGCCATCATGAGGACATTTACCACTCTCCTGCTCCCTCTCTCACGCACACGTAAACACACACACAGCACACGTAAACACACACACAGAGCAGGCAGGGACTGTGAACTCTTGACCTCAGGCACACACACTCCTCTACACACACAAACACAGTAAACAAACTAAATGTAGTTTTCTTTTCCTGCTCTCGTTCCTGTTTTCCCTTTTTCTTCCTGTAGCCAACTCTCCAGCCAAGATTGATCCAGAGCCCCAGTCTTGAACCTCTGCCCCAAGGGCTGCTCAGTGCAAACACACAGTGGCCCCTGCGCTCGCTCCAATCATCGACTAGGCCCCCACATTCACTATCCACTATCAAACCACTCCACTGCCCGGCTTCTACTCTATTTGGAGTGATTTTAGTAGAGGAGAGGATGAAAACACTAGGGGTGAATTCATCCGGAATGATGAAAAAATATATATATTCTACCCAAAACGGATGCATGGTGGATCGCACGCTAGTTTAGAACACAAACATATGCTTGACTAGGCTACCTGCAGTATGCTATACACACATGAACAGTCATCCCTCTGAGATGTTTCTCACAGTGGGGGAGTAATGAAATAGCCTGACAGGGAGAATTAGGAGAAATCAGTAACACATAACCATAACAGCTGCATTAGATATGACTGCAACCATTTTTATACACCAATTCCCGTTTTGCTGAGAGCTTTTTCATAAGAGCACAAAGAAAGCCATTTTGGGGGTAAAAGCGCACCATCCACCACACAGTATTCATTTGAACACCGTACATTAATAATTCATGCAGATGCTTTCACAATGTTTTCACCTGGAGACAGGACAGAGGGTGTCACCTCTCTCTTTGAAGGAGTAAAAGAAAGGAAGAAAAAGCCCATTTGCTTTGATTCATTTCTCCTAGCTTCCGTTTCTAAATGTCATTAAGTGGGTGGTGGTGACTCTGACTCAGAAGTTGTGGAATATCTCGCAGTGCTGTGAGGCTATAAGAAACCAGCAGGGTTAATATAAGGAGGAGCAATCTCACTGCTGGGCTAACTGATGTGTTGAACGCTGCACAATTGAGACTTTGACTGCAGCAGGTACAAATACAGACATAGACATAGAAAGACTGAGACAGGTCTGTCTGGACTATTGTCCTCACAAGCAATATCCAAGGACAAGCAGAACATTGATCTTGACCTACCGTGACACCATGTGTAAATTGCAAACGTTCCATTGTGTGTTTCACAATAGATGTTGATAACATCGCAGATGACACCGACACGCATCACATATCATGTAGAGCATTGACAGCATAATACTACATACGGTAGCACCAGTGTTTCCATGTGAACAACACCTGCTGAGAGTTTAGGCTGAGATTACAGGTAGACAACATTGGAGATCCCTCTAATGATGAACATGATTAATTGCATGCAGTATTGTGCAGTATAGGGGTAATTCACCTCATTCACTATTGTCTACTGTAGCCTCCACATATTCTACAATCTCAACAGACTGCTCTAGTGAATGCTTTGCGTTATCCTACCTTCCATGCGATGCGGTTGCCCTTGGTGTCATGCTCCAGAGCGATGGGGAAGTCTCCTCGCTCGTAGAACTTGCGGAACGCCGTGGGCTTGGCCGGCCTCTCCCGGAAGGCCCCCGCTGCCGGCGGTCCTACCACCTAGAGAGAGAGAGAGAGAGAGAGAGAGAGAGAGAGAGAGAGAGAGAGAGAGAGAGAGAGAGAGAGAGAGAGAGAGAGAGAGAGAGAGAGAGAGAGAGAGAGAGAGAGAGAGAGAGAGAGAGAGAGAGAGAGAGAGAGAGAGAGAGAGAGAGAGAGAGAGAGAGAGAGAGAGAGAGAGAGAGAGAGAGAGAGAGAGAGAGAGAGAGAGAGAGAGAGAGAATCCTGTTTTTAGAAACCAGAATTGACAGTTGTGTCTCTCACATCCAGAATGGAATCATTGTAGCGGGGGCTTTTTTTATTTTATTTTTTACATATAATTCGCTGAGACACTTCTGCATTGCTTCCTCCACTCAGGGCTGGCTAAACACAGCCTGTCTGCCACGTAGCCCGAGGCTCTGCCAGCAGCATTGATATTACCATGTTACTGTTCCTGTATATTGGATATGTAGCGCCAGGCTGCAAAAGAACTGGACTCCTGTCGTCGTTGTTATTGTGGTGGATGTCACTCCATAGATCTGACTCTAAGTCAATGAATACAAACACTGGGGAGCTAGCCTTAGATTACATCACTGACTAGCGTAACAGCTGCAAACCACTTTGATGATGCAGCAGAGATAGGCCTGGTAGTTAAATTGTTTTAGGGGGTAGGGCCGTTTTTCATCCCTGCTCAAACTGAATCCGGTAATGAATGACAGAGTGGCCGTGCCAATCAGTACCTGTCTGTCCCCGTGTTGAGTCCCTCGTCCCTCGCCATCTGTGGGGCTCAATGACATGACTGGCAGATGTATCACTGTCATTAATCCTTAGATTACCGCCCATTGAGAAACAACGTCTCAGTGCTGGACTACAGCGTCATGGGACTACAGTGTAACATGACTACAGTGCCAGACAGTGACAAGACTGTGGTTCCATTGAGAAACAACATCTCAGTTCTGGACTAGGCTACAGTGTCGTGGGACTACAGCATAATGTGACTACGGTGCCATAGAGATAGAGCCACACATCAAACGCTATACACAATACACATGGGAGAAACTATCTTAGAGGTAGCATGCTGAGTGGTTAAAGTAGTAGCCTACTAGGCCCTGAAATAAGTTACGACCGAGTTTAGACTATTAAAAGGCACCCTATGGTGTCCCGGTGGACCCACAGCATTTAATGCACCATGGGATTGCAGAGGCATAAAATAAATATTTTTGGTGGCGTTTGTTTACTTTTAAGCGAGGGAATGCTGAATGAATAAACATTTGTAGCTGGTCCCATCAGATAACATGGCACACGTTAGCCCTATGCTAACCTCACCAGGTGGCAGTGATTATATCTTGGAACAAATGCTTCATCGGCCTATCAAAGATCTTAGACTTTATATCCACCAACCAATGGCATTTCTTAAAATAGGTCAACCCTGGCCACTAGACGGATATTTTAAACCTTCAAATTCAAGGTTTACTTTTGTTCCGTTGGTCTGTAACAAAACGTTGTGTACCAACCAATCTTGCATTGATGCATCGTTGAGTAGGCTACTAGCTACTACTATCGTGATACATTTTAACGTTTTCGCATATATGACAAAATCCCACGTTTTTGTTTATCTGTTTCATACACATCGATATGCTTTTATGGAAAAACTGATAAATTAGGTCCTTACAACATGTACGTTTAGCATACATTGTAAAAAAGAACACACTATTAGCCATGGTAAAATGCATAGAATTGCAGGAAATGTGCTTTAAAACTGCAAAAACTTATCTCAGCTCCATGCACAAATTTGTAGAATTACAGGAAATTGGCTTAACATTTTTAAAATGTCTCTATACCGCCCACATGACGTTCCCCTGCCACGCCCCCTACCACACCCACTATCTAAGCCCATTTTTGATCCAGAAAAAAACCTGTACTGTACACTTTGTACTGCTCATCCTCCTAGAGTCAAATAACGCATACGTGACAAAGCCCACATACATGTAATATAGCCTATGCACTATGATTATTAGGCAATAGCAGTGTGTTTATGTGCAAGGCTGAAAGAGGTACAACCCGTCATACGTTTTAGAACACCTACTCATTCAAGGGTTTTTCTTTATTTTTACTATTTTCTACATTGTAGAATTATAGTGAAGATATCGAAACAATGAAATAACACATATGGAATCATGTAGCAACCAAAAAAGTGTTAAACAAATCAAAATATATTTTATATTTGAGATTCTTCAAATAGCCACCTTTTGCCTTGATGACAGCTTTGCACATTCTTGGCATTCTCACAACCAGCTTCACCTGGAATGCTTTTCCAACAGTCTTGAAGGAGTTCCCACATATGCTGAGCCTGGCGTCTCACAAAGACACGGCGGTTGGAACCAAAAATCTCAAATTTGGAGTCAAGACCAAATGACAAATTTCCACCGGTCTAATGTCCATTGCTCGTGTTTCTTGGCCCAAGCAAGTCTCTTCTTATTACTGGTGTCCTTTAGTAGGGGTTTCTTTGCAGAAATTCGACCATGAAGGCCTGATTCACACAGTCTCCTCTGAATAGTTGATGTTGAGATGTGTCTGTTACTTGAACTCTGTGAAGCATTTATTTGGTCTGCAATTTCTGAGGCTGGTAACTCTAATGAACGTATCCTCTGCAGCAGAGGTAACTCTGGGTCTTCCATTCCTGTGGCGGCCCTCATGAGAGCCAGTTTCATCATAGCGCTTGATGGTTTTTGCGACTGCACTTGAAGAAACGTTCAAAGTTCTTGAAATGTTACGTATTGACTGACGTATGTTTAACACTTTTTTTCTTACTACATGATTCCATATGTGTTATTTCATAATTTTGATGTCTTCACTATTATTCTACAATTTAGAAAATAGTAAAAATACCCTTGAATGAGTAGGTGTTCTAAAAAGTTTGACCGGTAGTGTAGCTCCCTATTAAATTCATTCTTAATCTTCATTTTCAAGCTGTTGGCTATAGGCTACGTCCCTCTTCAACACAGTAACACAATACATGTCCATCTACATTTCCCAAAGAGAGAGAGGGGGGGAACTCATGTGAGATTCAAACCCTTGCCACAATCTGCGACAAATACGTGGACTAGGCACTTTAGACATAGAGCAATTTGACCAGTCAGTCAAATACACATGATAGTTGCTTTAATGATCAGAACGTGCTGTTGGACTGGGGTATGTTAAGCTAGGTGAATTGCAATTACACTTAATATAAACAACTGTCCCCCCTCCCCCGCGTCCCATTTCCCCGCAACACGATGGAGACTCGTGCTGGAGTCTTTTACTTTCAGTTTGGTCCACCAGCTTCAAACAGCTGAAAATATGATATTTTTTCAAAGCGATTTAGATGGTGCAACGATTCTCTACACTCTCAACTGATCATTTTCTCACATTAACTGAAATTGAGCTAACAGTGTAGAATTTTAGCAACCAGGAAATGGCAAAGCGATTTCTACATGTTGGACGCTTGCCAAAGTCTGCTATTGTTGGTTGTGGAGGAGATGACCACGCCTCTGAGTAACACTGATGCAAGAGAGGGAGGTTGCAACTTTCCCATTTGACAACAGAAACTGGACAGTTTTTTGTCGTCAAATAGAAAGGCTGCATTTTCAGAATGCGATTTTGTATGGGCCCAAAATGTTTTTTTTGTCATAGAAAAAAAAGTGGGAAACACTATCATTCCACTATATTATGGACATTTTCTGAAATTACAATGCAAAGATATTACATAATGCTCCTTTAATAATCACCGGTTGGCATACCTGCAGAAGAGTGTAAACAAACAAAACAACTATGACTAACCATGCATTTAAAAGGACAAGAAAAATGATCATCTGCATGAAGGTAATTTGCATTATCCATCACAAATTATATTCCGGGCAAAATGCTGCATGCCTGAATGTCCCTGCAATGTTTTAATGTTTTTTTTTTTTATTCACCACAGAGCGGTTTGAGGCTTTTTTTGAGGTTAGTGAATGCAAAACCTTCTGTCTTCCTCCCTCCACAGAAGTTCCCTCAGTCACGGAGGAAAAAAGGAAGACTTGCAGATACAATTTCTACATTTTAGTAATTTAGCAGACACTCTTATCCAGAGCAATTAGGGTTAAGTTCCTTGCTAGTCGGCTCAGGGATTCAAACCAGCAACCTTTCAGTTACTGACCCAATGCTTTTAATCGCTAGGCTACCTACTGGCCCATCAGTGATGCTCCAGCTGCCTGGAGCAACAAAAGCCTTCACATCCAGGTATCACTGCTCTGCCAGCAGCTAAAAATAGCCATGGAGAAAATGAACTCCAGACTGCATTGACTGGGCCAGGTGGCTTTTATGGTCAGAAGTGATGACACCGCAGTCGATTCCATCTCGCGCGCCACACTGTACCCTTCAGTGAACTCCCCTCTCCTTTCAACTGTCATCAGCATCCAACCCCCATTCCCCCTGCTTCCAGACCCAAACTAATATTTTTTTCTGGCCACAAAAAAACAGCACTGACTCTGAGACCCTTTCTCCCTTCTCCCCCACCTCCCCCCTCGTTCCCCGGCTACACTTTACCTCGGGGGCTTTGACTGTAATAGGAATCGTGGAACTCTGAGATTATCACTTGCCGACTTCCTGATGTGATCCGGGAGCCCGCTACCGATTGGGATTCATGGCTTTCTGCCTAAGCTCCCAACATGAAAGTGCTGTGAGAGATCAGAAGCCATGATGTAGGAGGTGTGAGCACTGTGGCTCGGTGCTAATTTCCTGTCCTGGATGGGAGGTGGGAGGTGACTGGCCATTTGCTGGAAACACCTGCTAATTCTGTTTCTGTTCAGAGCATGTTCTTTGCACATTGAGCAGTATTTTTTCCTTTAGATCTTCTTTAATATTATGTGTCTTGAATGTCTCTCTCTTCCCCCTAATCTTCTCTCACTCTTCCCCCTTCCGTGCATCTCACTCCTTCCACTCAGTTCATGGTGTGAGAGGCCGAAGAGGTGGTAATTGAAATGCTAATAACTTCGTGCTGGGCAGTGCAGTGCTCTGCAATATCAATCTGACCCCCTCCCCTGCTACAAATACAGAACGAGAGAGATAAATGCATAAACGCACACGCAAACACACAGATGCAGACACACAACAGAGGTCGGCGTGTTAGCATTTTCAAAACGCAGACCATAAAAAATATGCGTTTTAAACCATTTCATCTGCGTTTTATATTGAAAGGCAACTATGTTTTTTTGCACAAAAAATTGCCATGGATAAAATTAACTCCAGACTGCATTGACTGGGCCGGGCGGCTTTTATGGTCAGAAGTGATGACACTGCAGTCGATTCCACCTCACACACCACACTGTACACTTCAGCGAACTTCCCTTTCAACTGTCATCAGCAACCAACCCCCATTCCCCATGCTTCCAGACCCAAACAAATAATTTTTTTCTGGCCCACAACAAAAACACTAGACATGCCACCAGGGGTCTCTTCACAGTCCCCAAATCCAGAACGAATTCAACACAACACACAGTATTATATAGAGCCATGATCACATGGAACTCCCATCCTTCTCAAATTACTCAAGCAAACAGCAATATTAGCTTTAAAACAACAAATAGAACAGCACAACACAACACCTCTCCCCTATCTGACCTAGTTGTAATGTTCATGTTAATGTTTGTAAATGTATGTAACTTGTAAAGTATTTTTGGCTGTAAGGTCTTTTTCGTTCCCAGGAAGACTAGCTGTCGCCATTGGCGTCGGCTAAAGGGGATTCTAATAACCCCCCCACAAAAAAAGAACACCAACTCTGAGACCCGTTCTCCATTCTCCCCCACCTCCCCCCTCTTTCCTCGGCTGCACTGTACCTCGGTGCTTTGACTGTAATAGGAATCGTGGCGCTCTGAGATTATCACCTGCTGACTTCCTGATGTGATCCGCTCCCGATTGGGATTCATGGCGTTCCTGCCTAAGCTCCCAACATGAAAGTGCTGTGAGATGTCAGAAGCCATGATGTAGTAGGTGTGAGCACTGTGGCTCGGTGCTAATTTCCTGTCCTGGATGGGAGGTGGGAGGTGACTGGCCATTTGATGGAGCATGTTCTTTGCACATTGAGCAGTATTTTTTCCTTGAGATATTCTGTAATATTACGTGTCTTAAAAGTCTCTCTCTCCCCCAGTGCATCTCACTCCATCCACTCAGTTCGTTGTGTGAGAGGTGGTAATTGAAATGCTAATAATATATGCCATTTAGCAGACGCTTTTATCCAAAGCAACTTACAGTAATGCATGCATACATTTCATGGGAATCAAACCCACTACCCTGGCATTACAAGTGCCATGCTCTACCAACTGAGCTACAAAGAACTACAATAGCTTGATGCTGGGCTGTGCAGTGCTCTAACGATCTGCTAAAAATACAGAACGAGAGAGAGCGATGCGCACACACACACAAACGTGCACACACACACCAGGGGTCGCGTTAGCATTTTCAAAATGCAGACCATAGAAGAATATCAGTTATATTTGCTATCCAACGCATCAAGAGATTACACATCAATTTTTAAGCTATAAGCTATAACATTGCACATTAATTATACTACAATGACGAAAAACTCGGATAATACTTTTATTTCCCTTTTGACCCACATTTTAATCGCATATAACAATCAGGAAAAATCCAGACTATCAAAAGTGGGCGCAGCGGACTAAGGCACTGTTTCGCAGTGCTTGAGGCATCACTACAGATCCGGGTTGGATGCCGTGCTGTGTCGCAGCCGGCCGCGACTGGGAGACCTATGAGGTGGCGCACAATTGGCCCAGCGTCGTCCGGGTTAGGGGAGGGTTTGGCCGGCCAGGTTGTGCTTGTCCCATCACGCTCTAGCAACTCCTGTGGTGGGCCGGGCGCATGCTCGCTGACATGGTCGCCAGTTGTACGGTGTTTCCTCCTACACATTGGTGCTGCTGGCTTAAGCGAGCAGTGTGTCAAGAAGCAGTGCGGCTTGGCAGGGTCGTGTTTCGGAGGATGCATGGCCCTCGACCATCGCCTCTCCCGAGTCCGTACGGGAGTTGCAGCAATGGGACAAGACTGTAACTACCAATTGGATATCATGAAAAAGGGGTAAAAAAAATAATAAAAATACAATATATTATTGAATATCAAAAGTATCACACAAGCATGA
The DNA here is from genome assembly GCF_020615455.1 of Coregonus clupeaformis. Classification (NCBI taxonomy): domain Eukaryota; kingdom Metazoa; phylum Chordata; class Actinopteri; order Salmoniformes; family Salmonidae; genus Coregonus; species Coregonus clupeaformis. The sequence goes on from NC_059220.1 coordinate 44,112,441, forward strand.
AGATGGGGTGCTCGAGGGGGAGGCATTCCTGCAGCTGCGCCCACATGCAGGAACCGATGGGATGTTCGAGGGGGGGTGTTCCTGCAGATGTTGAGCCCACATGCAGGAACCAATGGGATGTTCGAGGGGGGGTGTTCCTGCAGATGTTGAGCCCACATGCAGGAACCAATGGGATGTTCGAGGGGGGGTGTTCCTGCAGATGTTGAGCCCACATGCAGGAACCAATGTCATGCTTGAGGGGGGCGTTCCTGCAGATGCAGGAATGCCCACATGCAGGAATGCCCCAAATTGCGGGCCGCAATCACACACTATTGGAAAATAGCATTGTTTTCATCAGATGACAACAGAAGCGAAACGCTATTTGGTTAGCAACCACACATAAGTAAATTTGCTTACAATGAAAAAGCAAGGTATTGCTTGCAAAGAAGATGCGTGGCCATCAGATGTATTATGTTTACCATAGAAAGAATGTAGCCAGCTACATTTCCTAATGTTTTGCTTGAAGTTCATCTTGCAAATTTAACTTGCTAAAACTACCGGAGAAAAGTAACCATTGCCTCGTCCTCTCTGCCATCAATCAGAGTGCTGTCTGCTGATCGAATGCTACTTTGTGAATGTGGGAATTTGATTGGTCTGATGACGAAAGCAAAGATTTCTCATCCGAGTGGAGAAGTGCAACTGAAGCACAACATTTGTCGGAAACGGAGCAGAAATTACAATAAGAAGCATTTTAGATCTGCGTTTACAAATGCGACGTTAACGCGACCCCTGACACACACACACACACACACACACACACACAAACACACATAGACCTACACACAATATCCTGCCCTCAGTGGTGGTCATAAGCTGAACCTCTGAGGCAGAGTATTACATTTGAGGTAGCTTTGTAACACTATTAAACCGGAATTGTCAGGTTCTCTGCCACTGGTGCACATAAGGGAGTGATAACAAGGCGCCAGCAGTCAGATGCGCTCCAGGCTGTCATTTCTCTCAAGCCCCTTCTCATTTTGTCTGCTATCCTTTTTTTCCTCTAATGCCCGTGTCCACTCCTTTCCTTTCCTGTGAACGGCATCCTGCAACCTCAACTTAGCTTCCCCCTTAGAAGTTGCATGGTTGAGCCCCCTGCGGAGGTGATTGGCCCAGCCAGCAGCGGACGAGACCTATGCTACTGTCATTTATAAGGTGTCATCCTATGGAACAAAGATGCCTGCTCTAACCTTATTAGTATGGCGCATCCATGTGCTGCTGACACAGGGGCAGCGGAATAGGGAAGGGGAGAAAGAGAGAGAGATGGGGGAGGGCGAGAGAGAGACAAGAGCTGCGGCTCATCAATTCTGAGGGTGAGTTCACCGTGGCGACGGTGGCGCGGCTTGTAGGTGATCCATCAACCTGCCTGGGCCTCCAGCTCTCCCTGCAGGAGCCCCCAAACGCCTCTGAAAGTCATTGATGGATGTTTGGTAAGGGGCCGTCAATTCACTGTCAGCTCAGGTAGAGCCAACACTCTCATTTATATTTTTTATATCTCTCTCCTGCTTCGCTCATTCTCCTTCTCTTTCTCTTTTTGGGGGTAAAATTGCATTTCTTTGCATTTTCCGGGGAATGAGGGTGCCACTGCTTACTGAGGCGGCGAGGGGAGCTGCTGGAAAAGGAAGGCACCACACACTTGCTTGCTTGCTCTCTCTCTTTCTCTTGCTCTGTATTTCTCTCCTTTCTCGGTTGAGGGGATATTGAAATCTACCGCAAATAGTTACGTTTTTCTTTCCGGGCGCGAGCGAGTGAGACGGTGGGTGAGTCACAGAGGAGAGGTTGGTGGAGAGAGACAGACGGAGCCTCTTCTGATAAGGTCAGGCTGCACTTCACTGCCGCAGGCAACAAAATTAGCTCTCTTTATTTACGGGGCACTCGCCCAGTCTAACAATATGCACTTGCAAGAGATGTGTCATCTCTCCGACGAGATTGAAAAGAATTCACGAATAAAAACGAACGGAGGCGCCTAGACAGGTTGCTCTTGTCTTTCACGTCCTCTTATGTCACGGGTTTTGCTTACTCATTTACTCTCTATGAAACTGCAGGGTGAAATAGTCTGAGTACATAGCTACTATTAGATGCATATCTTTCTCATGACCAAACAGACAGGCTAGTCAGCTGGAGCGCAATCAGTCAGTAAATGAATTTCATTGTGTGAAGAAAATTACCAGTAGATGGCTCTTTTGTTAAAGACAAGGTCAGAAGACAGAAAATGATAGTGGAATGCTCCAGTCGACAGGGAAATTGAAGGCTAAAATGTAGGCTAGTGGAGTCTGCGCTACTGCTTACAAAGTCACTGAGGCACTTTGTGATTGTCATCGTGTCATATCAACGAGGGCATACACGTTTGTGGGAGGTATTGTCTGTAATGAAAAATGACATGTTACGGGCAAAGACAACAACTCGCACGGCATCGGCAGTCACCTTTCAGAACAAAGACAAAAGGGAGATGAAAGGAGAGGGGAAAAGCATTCAACGATGGGAGGGATAGGATAACATTTTAGAAACGTACATTCTTGAAGCTTTTAAAAAGCTGTCTTTCGTTTTTCTGTTTACCTCAGCGAGTGTATTGTCATTCAGATCAGAAAACAGTGGAGCTGGAGAGCAGGTGAATGAATACCCCTCAAAGCTGGTTACATTTCCAGTGGGCGGCCCACTTATCTGCCGGGCTGCCTGGACTCTGCTCGCTGTTCACCAAGATTCATCTCGCAAAACCACAGTTGTGATCGCTCAAAATGAATCATATGGTATGGCTAAGAGGGCCACTCCTACCCACTCCTACTTGTCAAGTGATTCCTAAGGACCCATATGCACTGGATGAATCAGGGAGGTAAACACTTGCACACAACATTGCATAAATAGGCCTAGGCACGCAACACAAATTCAAACTATATCCTCAAGACATAGCCTACACTGCACAAATAGGCTACACACACTATGCTTTTGTTAGTCCTGTTACTCTGTAACGGTATTTGTATGAAACAGAGGAGTGCAAGCCAGGTGAGCAGGGAGTTCATTGATCAGTGACTCACTACTTCAGTGGCAGTTTAAAAATAAACGACCTCAAGGCCCCGTTAAACGGGTCTGCGTGGCTGTTAATGCACACAGTGGTGGTGGAAGACCTCCTCAGAGCCTCTCTGCAAGCAGGCTTCTTAGAGTGCTGGGCACGCACCCGAGCCACGCTTTACTTTTACGGCCCTAATCAGTGACGACACCTGAAGGCATTAAAACACCGGGCCAGGCCATCAAATTAATGACACACACAAGGAAAATTACACCCGCCGTCGGTGGAGAAGACTTTAACATCTGAAAGATTTAATTCGCTAAGTTCCTTAGTTCCTCAATTAACTTTTCATAACTACCTGTTTTTATGGCAGATATTTTTTGTGTGTGTATTACAATATAATAAGCAGTACACTGCATTGCCGTAGCATGCAAGGGGTATTAAGAAAACAATTGCCTAGCTAAGAATGGCCTTCTTCAACTAAATTAAATACTGTAGAGTTATCTGATTGAGGCATTATTCACAACCAAACAAACGATTTCTGTCAAAACATGAGCTTCAGGACAATGTACGTAGACCATGTGAAGTTAATGGCTAGGTCTATTGTATTTTATGCTAGCTTAGCGAGATCTCTGAGCATAGCATATCCATCACACATCACCAAGCCCTGTCCTCCTTCACTACCACCTCCCAAAGGACAGAATATTTGAAGGTGTCCAGTCCAGGTTTCATCATATATCCCATTCCCGGCTCCCACCATCATCCCCCACACTGTGACCCACCCATCCAGCCACCCAGGCGGGCAGGCAGGGGAATGAACCCCCCTTCGGGCCCGGAAGGAGCCATCAATCCAGTGTGCTCTGGATGTGATGTGGCAGGCTGACAGAGATGAGGTGAGGGCCTCGCTGAGTGTCCACAGGGGAGCGAGGCTGACAGACTGAGGGCAGGGAGGGGGCATTGGTTTCAGAGCAAGAGGCCCGGCTGAGAGATGAGAAAGGGACAGATCTGTCCTCAAACACCCATACTCTGAGATGTCCCTCCATCCCCCCATTCCATCACGCTCTGCCTGCTGTGGGGTCACAGGTAACCCAGATACAGACAGGTCCCCAAAGGGGGAGAAAGCAGAGGAGGAAAGGTCCACTACACCAGGGGTTCTCAAACATTTTCACTCGGGGGCCCCGTTCCAGCATTGGGGAACATCCCCGCGCCGCCGCTGCACTCGCCACGTCTATTTTTCTATGGTCACAAGCATTGTTCATGACACAAACTGTTCACACCCCTAGAGAATTTAGTAGGTTTAGAGCTTATTTCCTGCAATTCTACACATTTTGTCATGGGGTGCAAAGAACATTTTGCAGTTTAAAGCTAATTTTCTTGGAATTCTATACATTTTTCCATGTCTAATGTGTATTCATGTGATATTTGAGTGGGCTAAAAAACCTAAATAAGAAAATGTTAACTGACATGGGCTAGTTGATCTGGACATGTCTGACAAGTTATCAACAGCTCTCTAAGGTCTGCAATGACTAACAAGACAAGAGGAAAACTGATGATGCACTACCCAATTTCGAAATTGCACCTTGTGCATTCTACTATTACAACTTTCAAGAGAAAGTTTAAAGCCGGACTGAGTTCCTTAAATGTAAAAAATAAAAAACACACATAGAGTACCAGTCAAAAGTTTGGACACACCTACTCATTCAAGGGTTTTTCTTTATTTTTTACATTGTAGAATAATAGTGAAGACATCAAAACTATGAAATAACACATATGGAATCATGTAGTAACCAAAAAAGTGTTAAACAAATCAAAATATATTTTATATTTGAGATTCTTCAAATAGCCAGCCTTTGCCTTAATGACAGCTTTGCACACTTGGCATTATCTCAACCAGCTTCATGAGGTATTCACCTGAAATGCATTTCAAATAACAGGTGTGCCTTCTTAAAATATAATTTGTGGAATTTCTTTCCTTCTTAATGCGTTTGAGCCAATCAGTTGTGTTGTGACAAGGTAGGGGGGTATACAGAAGATAGCCCTATTTGGTAAAAGACCAAGTCCATATTATGGCAAGAACAGCTCAAATAAGCAAAGAGAAACGACAGTCCATCATTACTTTAAGACATGAAGGTCAGTCAATACAGAACATTTCAAGAACTTTGAAAGTTTCTTCAAGTGCAGTCGCAAAAACCATCAAACGCTATGATAAAACTGTCTCTCATGAGGACCGCCACAGGAATTGAAGACCCAGAGTTACCTCTGCTGCAGAGGATAAGTTCATTAGAGTTACCAGCCTCAGAAATTACAGCCCAAATAAATGCTTCACAGAGTTCAAGTCACAGACACATCTCAACATCAACTGTTCAGAGGGGACTGTGTGAATCAAGCCTTCATGGTCGAATTGCTGCAAATAAACCACTACTAAAGGACACCAATAAGAAGAAGAGACCTGCTTGGGCTAAGAAACAAGAGCAATGGACATGAGACCGGTGGAAATTTGCCCTTTGGTCTGGAGTCCAAATTGTAGATTTTGGGAACCACTGCTCTAGCATATCTCCATATTTTATCCCGAATAGGGAATATTTTTGAACAATCCCCTATCATGGCACATGAGGATAGTGGAAACTGACTTTTGGATCTCTCCAATGTCTGGAATGTATAATGGCAGTCATAATATTAGCCCAGCTAGAGAATTGAATCAAAAGCAAGCCATTCATCAACAGATGAAGCTGGAGATCTGCTAACAGAAGAGACACAGTATGTACAGAGATACACTGCGTTGTCGGGAGCTTGACCTTTACATATATTAACTAGGATATTACCCTTTACATAGCAGTCTCTGTGGACTGCTTTAAGCTAAACCCAAAAGATTGAATATAAAATGTTACTTAATGTCCTAAAAGTTGTTTGCTCAACAAATCTGCAAGAGGGTTTGCAACTGGAGCTGAAACAACCAGCAGCGAGATCCATGAAAATGAGGTCAGCCACTGAGGCTCCCCGCAGGGATAATGCCTTGAATGATAGTCCAGTTTCTGGATTAGCAAAAGTGAGCCTCTGAGCAAAAGGAGAAAACACTTTCTTCCCCTCAATGCCTTCAAAACAGGCAACTTCTCCTCAGCTCATATCTCAAACGGAGCTGCAGGTCTTTCAGGTGTGCTGGTTTCAGGATGCTAGCTGCAGGAGGCAAACGCAGGATCAACAAACAAATCAGGCCGAGGCAGAACAGGCACTTTGCGGCCGACCTCCCCCTGCTCTGCACTGATTTATTCACACAAGGCAGGCGAGAGGCGTGCGCTGCTGAAAGTCATCTGATTCCTGTGGAGGTTGGGGGAGGTTGTTCGGCAGCCCCCAATCCCCCCACTGTGGTGGTGCTGCGTTCAGAGTTCAGACGACGCTACAACAATGAAACCGGTGTCTCTGCTATTATATTGTACACAAGGCCTTCTGGGCCACCTCTTCAATCCCAAATCCCTGCTAACAGACATCAATCACGCTCGAAGAATTAGCAGCGTCAGCCTCCCCTGTGGCTTCAATTTCTATGTGACTCATGAGTTCAGAGCTGGTATCGAGGCAAAAGTTGCACTGTTTTTTTCTCTACTTCTCTAGCTGTTGTGCTACTGTAAAACAATCTTGGCCTTACAAGTGCTAAGACGAATCTGAGGTAATTTACTGTGCCTGAATAGCAGACCTCAGCAACCTGCAGGCGCCTAATGTCCAGCCCACTATTAACCTGGCTGTCACACTCTTTGGCATAGTAGGCAGACACATCAGCAGACGATTACTAAAGAGGCCAAAAAGACCAACCAACAGACTTACACTAGAAATTGCCAAGTAATGGTGTCGGAATTAGAAGTGGAAAGTTAAGCCTCTGTAACAGTGTTGAACTGTTAGGCTAGAAACTGAAGTCAAATGAAAATGGCCTTCAAAAAGGCATCCAGCGTTGGACCGACAAGCCCAAGTGTGTTTTGGGTAAGAGGCCAAAGGTTATATTGCTATCCGTCTGTCTCTCCTTCCGTTTACTTTGTTGTTCTCCATCCTGAGAGTGAGGACAGGTGTCATGAGCGGGTCGTCCGTCCTCCTGCCGTGCACTGATCAAACTCTCGTTAGTGGAATTTGTTTGGTGTTTCCCCGACAATGAGAGTTGGTGGCTGAAGCAGAGTGGATGTGACGGGGATCTTCTTGATAGTGCCTGAGTACATATGTCTGTTTCCCTACCTTCTGTGCCTTCAGTTGCCTGTCAGTTGCAAGCGTAACTTTGACTTGGAGCAGTTTGACTTAGCTGGATGTCTGGCAGGCAGTTAAGAGCAGAATCCTCTGTGGAATTGCAGTGGAGCTCATGCAAACTCATGGAGGCTTTGAAGTATATTTAACTTGGGGTGCATGTCACCTGCAAATCAAATCACGAAACAATACAAACGAAAGAGACAGCTTTGCTTCCCTTGTGAAGCACAAAAGTAATCAACAAAGCTGTAAAACAACGATTGCTTTCAATATAATGCATTTTGCTCCTGTCCTTGAGGGATTAGGGACAATTCATTTTTAGGCTAATGCGAGTCAGCTAAATTCAAAAGGTCAGATCAACATTATTGCTTGCCGAATTTTTTGATGAACAAAGGCCTTCATTGGCCATATTGGATTGGGACAACAGTGTTTGTCACATAAATTGATTTTCTATCCCTGGATTTCATTATGTTGATGTATTCAGTATGCGATCTGCCAAGCATGCCCTGAGAGTGCAGTGCATGACACATGCCTTACCCCCTTAGATTAGATTGCTGAGGTGGGCTGCTTCTCCTCTAGCAAGGGCAGTGATTCTTATGGGAGTTGAGATGATAGTGGGGGATGGTTGATTTGTACCGAGTGTTCTTTTGAATGCTCAACCGATATCCATTGAAATCCAATTTATGAATTCAATGATTTACTTTTCTTTATCCAGACAAGATGCATTACATTCTCACGCTCTGTTTGTCACGTTTCATTTTGATTTCAACCTTTTTCTTCTTTGCTTCAGGAAAACAGAGAAGTGTGGACAATTTGCAGTGTCTGGTAACTGACACAGAAAATCGAGTGTCCAAGTAATAAGTCATTTTGATGTTCTCCCAATACTAAGCCCAACAGGTTTAAATAAGTCATGTTATCTCGTGAGTGATGGACACAGGTTTATCGATTCTGTTTCACTAACCATCATTGACAAAGAGATATCACCATTACCAGCTGTTTGCTCAGAATAAAACAATCAAGCAATCGCTAGGTCTCAGGCTACTTTGATGAAGTAGCCTAAATCTTGAAAAAAATACATCTTGAACAAATATTTTACGATGTTGTAGAGTTGGACATCCAATATATAGACTATGTAGATAATGTCAAAAGAGGGAAGGCTAAATCGCAGAGATTGAACACACAACATATCATCAGCTCCCTGATTTAACTGGTGAATAAACTAGCCTAATGGCATTGTATGCTATTATTAGCAGATGTTCAGCTTCCAAGGACCACTCAATTCACACAACCTGACTCATCGTACTACTTAGCCTCAAGGACACCACTATGGGAAGAGAGGGTATACATTTATTACAACAAGCCTATTCACATTCTTAATCTTTTACACTGCACGCTCATTGTACATGGAGAATGGTTTTTGAAATGAGGGGACATTCTGTGAAAGTGATAGGCCTACAGTCTCCACCTGGCTTTGTTGACCGGATATTGTTTATAGATGTCCTCTGTATTTCCTTATGAGATAATTAACTTCCAAGGAGAAATTGTGTTTTGCAGTGGCAATAAACGTCCTCTATTAAAGCCACCTAATTAAAATTCAAGCAGGTCTTCAAGGAGGATAACAAACGGGGCAATCATAATTGTGAACCGAGACCAAGCTCCAGAAAAAGCAAACACAATAGCAATGACTATAGTTCCTCATCAGGTCATATGGAATGGCTAAGGCAAACATTTCCCACTACCGGCTGCAGCTGCCACACAGTCTTTGTACACCGGAGAAAAAGGTCAAGGCGATTTCAGCAATCTCATACTTCAGAAGCCAAGCTATCTATTCATCTATAAATGCCTATTTCATGTGAAAGGAGCTATTGGTGATTTAGTCCATTAGAGCTACAAAGCACTGAGAAAAAAACACTGCCAAATCATGGAGGCCTGAAAGGGAATGTGTGTGTGTACTGTGTGTGTGCGTCGAGATAGTCTAGCCTATTTTTTAAACGAATTCATGGTTTAATGTTGCTCTTTCAAATTTGAGAAGGAGACCAACTTAGAGAAAGGTCAGCGAATATATGCAAGCGATAACATTTTTAAGTCAGCCGGTGTCCAGCCATGGACCTTCTGCCCCAGTGATTGATCTAGCCTGCGCACTAGTCTGCGTTAAGAGGATGCAGGCCTCTGGCACCAATGCCAATGACACGTTACTTACCATGACCCAGTTCTCCGTCAAACATGTCAGTTACCACAGCCACAAATTCACAACTTCCGGACTTGTCTCCGTGCTGCTGTGCTGTTTGTTGCTACTTGGCTCCTTGGCTACCTGCCAAACTTTTCGTTTTTTAATTTTAATCATCCAAATCCAAATCTGCATTTAACACATCTACCAACGTCTTCATTATTTCCTCGCTCTATTTTTTTCATTCAACTTTTTCACCCCGGACGCTTTATCTGGACATGGTTCTACAGGACCTCCACCAGGCGAGAAAGCTAAGTAGTAGCATTAACACTATGACATCTAATTGCAGTCGCTGTACTCATAATATACAGGAGAACTATCGCCTTATGGGAGGATAGCCGTGTTGCAAGCCCAGCTTCAGATGCAATCGTTAGGCAAGGGCAATAAAGTTGATTGATTGATTGATGACAGGCGGTTACCAGAATGGATTTCAAGAGTTAATAAGATGAGGTGAATCTGGCCGAGGGGGGAGAGAGAGATGCTGGAGGGATGCAGCTTTAGACTGCGCTCCATGTCACAGCCTGGTGGCAGCAATTGCTCCAGCGGCTCAGGAGACGTCAGCGGCACGGCAGGGATGATGGATCGGACCGAGTGGCGGACGGGGGCCCAGAGTGAGGACCATGACATCCATCGGGCTCGCTCAGTTTCCCGCGCTCCAACCCCCAACGCCGCCACCTGCACGGGATAGACCTATTTATTTATCACGCAGAGCAAATTATGAGCTCCCTTGTCAGGGAAATGTGTTTGGAGCGACAAGAAGAGAGAGTGAGCGAGATGGAGGGCAGGAGGAAAAATAGAGACGGACGACTAGAGAGAGAGGAAGAGTAGCCTAGACATCGGAGAGGCACCTGCTTAAGAGAGTAATGATGATATGGTGGAGGAATGAGAAATGGAGGTCACGTCAGTACTGTCGAGTCTCCATCTCTTTCCCCAGGGGGGAGCAAAGCGGACTGTCGGGTCGGGCAGGCAGCTCAATGCTAATCCTGGAGGCGAAGCGGTAAATGAGGTCTGTACAGCACTCTATCAGTGCTCGCCACAGCAATCTGCAGGCCCATGCCATACAAAAGGTCAGAGGAACACATGTAGCTCTAAGGAGTGAATCCAGGGCTCAGGTATCGATTTGATCACTCAGGTGAAATGTGCTACAAGGAGCCTTGCTCTTTTGAGGCGTATCTGCTTACATAGGCCTATGTGTTTTATATGTTGCTGTGTGTGTGTGTGTGTGTGTGTGTGCACGTTTGTGTGTTGGGGAGGGGAGGGGGGTCTTGGTCACCCATATAGGCTTTTTCTTTAAGCTCAAGAATGAATCACAGAGAAAAGGAAAGGTGCAAAGCCTGGGTATTGATTCAGTTTCTATGGCCACAAATCCTTTACTGCATAATAAGCCTATGTTCCAAGCCCATTCCCTTTTAAGGCTCCAAATGGCCTTGCCTTTATTTACAAATCATAGCTCTTTCTGTGCAGCTCTCTTTCTGGTGGAGCGATATGTCAGTGACCAACAGCGAAAAGAGCAGCAGCAACATACCAACAAACCCCCCCAAAATGTTTTTCCTCAGGATTTAGGCTAAGGTCTAGCTGGTATTCTGGTTCTCTCCAGCCGCCGATAGCCTACTCTTGAGAGATATTGAATATTTAAAGGATTGAAATGGGACTCTTTCTGAGGGTTCTTGAGGGGAGATTTGTTTATGATGGCTCTGATCAGGGCCTAAAATAAACAGCCGCCACCCACTAAATACAGGTAGACTTTGGCATTGATGGGTAAGATGTCTATTTCACCAGCCACTTTGGCGGGTGGTTAGGGCTCCACAGCGGAAGCGTTTCACTCGCATTTGTGAATGAAAATAGAGTTAGAAGTCAAGTATGAGCACATTTATAGCAAAATAAATGCTGCAGTAGCTGTTTTCAAAGTGTTTCTGTCGTTTGGTTTAAAGCTGGTAGCTAATCATACAAAGAACTACGAATCCTATAATATTTATAATACTTTGTGTGATGCGCATCAACACTGCCTGGCTGGGGAGCTGTGCGCACTGTGATTGAAGTGCTGAAGATTCATTTTAGAAGTGCTGCGCACAGGCATAAATGTTGGTCTAGAGACATTGTCCTTTCTTGGCTATTTACATTGTTTTTTTCACAAGCTAGATCGTTTTTCAAGTTTGCTTCAACTGCTTGCGAAGACACATCGACAACTAGTCAGACTCTCTATCTCACAGGCACATTGTCACTGACTCAAGCGGTGCCCTCGTTGCCTCGGTAACCTTCCGCCCTCAAAGGGGCAGCTGAAAATGTTTTTCTCATCTGTGATATTTTGGTCAAAAGACTCAGGTCACAATATATTAAATCAACTTCAGCAATATACCACATCACTTCTTACTAGTAATACATGTATTGCTTTAGAAACATTACAAAGCATACACATCTGGGTTTTTGGTTTGTTTTTGGTGTAACATATTTTGGCTGGTAAAAAATCTGAGTGCCTAGTACATTTAATAATCTACCTGCCACAGTGGCTGGTGGGCCAAAAAGTTAGTTTCAGGCCCTGGCTCTGATAGCCACTTCAGCGGCACGGGCTGCTTGACAGAGGGACGGTGGGCTAACTGCCAGGATCTGCTGTTGTCATCATAATTACAGTGCTGTATCAAAATACCGAGATAGGAAAGTCGGATGCACCCGAGAAAATATTGTAAAACTGTTCTGTGGATGTGAGAGGAGTGCTGCATGTCGATGTAAACAATGCAACCCACAACACACTTACTTGATTGCACACAATGGCCATACCATCTGCCCATTGAAAATAAAATCACTACACCACCAACTCCTGAAAAGAAACTAAAAAATGACTGTACTTCTTATAAGCCACCTGCCTATATTTATTCCATAGGCGTATTAAGGAATCGCAGTAATGAAAAGCAGTGGTTTGAGAATAATTGCCAGGGAGAAACAGGAAGTATAGACATACTGAATACCATTGAAGCAATAGGACAGACAAAGAGCTCCTGGTGCAGCCTTCAGACAGTGACACTTTGTTGTTGTAGCGGTAAAACAAACTTGGTTTCTCCTTTATATTAAAAAGCAAGTGCTAAGAAATTTTTAAAAAACATCCCAGAGTAATATGTGAGCCATCTGAGAATGGCCTTGTTTATTATGTATGAATCAGCTTCCGAATGTACTCGCTGCAAACCAGCCTTCATTTGAAAAGAAAGAGACTGACAACAAAGGTTTGAGCAACTTCTGAGTGATCAAACTGAACCGGCATGTTTTTTGTGGCAGTTAAAGTAGAATAACATTTTTTAAATACAGTAGTATTCATATTTTAATGAGCTTCTGAGCACAATGTAGCCTACAGTAGGGGAGAGTGGGTTAAGTTGAGCAAAAGGGATAAGTTGCGCAACCCTTGTTTCTAGGAAACCATACACAAAATGTAACATTTGCCCAAACATTTCATGGAGACTGTGAAGGAAGAAACCTCATGAAAAAAGTGGTAAGCATGTTAGGTAAAAAAATAAATAATAGATTCACCAGGTCAAATTAATTTATTGTGTTTTCATGATGCTTGAATGTAAACCAAAGTAGATAATTTAAAGATTGTTCTATACATCAGTTGGGGTCTCTATAAGCTTCAATATGAGGCCCTAAACCTAGCATGAAAGTGCATCCTTGTAGCTGTGTGGGCTAATATAGTCCAAATGTTTGCCTTGGGGTAAGTTGAGCCAATGGCCTTGGGGTAAATTGAGCCAATGGTTGAGTCAATGGCAAGTTGAGCAAATTGAAGTGTTTTTTTCTTTCCAGGTGTAATCATAGTCGCTGGAAGTAGACATGTAAATAATGTTTACAAAATTATATAATTACTCCTATCTGAACACTGACTGAACTTGGGCAGCACACTCGCCAAATATCGAACAGCTTGTTGTGTTGCAGGCATAGAAATATCATCCATAGAACCCAGCTAGCACATAACGTTCTGAGAACCATGTTTCTTAGAGCTTGGTGAGAGCGTGGTTGTCCTACGGTTATATTGAATGCAACCTTACCATAACGTTTCCTACAGGTTTCCTCATGGTTCTATTTAAAGTAATGTTCTCAAATTGTTCAGAGAACGTTAAGAAACAATGTTCTTCTGTGGAAATTTCAGTACTTCAGTATAACGTTTTCTACAGGTTTTCTCATGGTTCTATTTAAGGTAATGTTCTCAGAACGTTCAGAGAACTTTAAGAAACAACGTTCTTCTGTGGGAATTCCAGTACTTCAGCATAACGTATTTTGCAGGTTTCCTCATGGTTCAACTTAAAGTAATGTCCTCAAATTGTTCAGAGAACGTTAAGAAACAACGTTCTTCTGTGGAAATGTCAGTACTTCAGCATAACGTTTTCTACAGATTTTCTCATGGTTCTATTTAAAGTAATGTTCTCAGATCGTTCAGAGAACTTTAAGAAACAACGTTCTTCTGTGGGAATTCCAGTACTTCAGCATAACGTATTCTGCAGGTTTCCTCATGGTTCAATTTAAAGTCCTGTTCTCAGAACATTAAGAAAACCTTCCTTAAAAACCACAAGAAAACATTAGTAACGTTCTTTGAATGTTCTAAGAATGTTATTTAAAAACATATACATTCCGTTCTCAGCATCAACAAAACTCTCTCTATGCACTATCTTGTTAAGTGTGTTCAGGTGTGTTGGCCGCGCCCACTAATCTTAATGAGTGCTTGTTTCCTTTGAAATAGGGTCTGTTTGAATAGACTCAAATGAACAGCTTTGTATGAGTTTAAAAAACATGGCATGTTAAGTCCATCCTGGTGGCGCATTGGACTTATTCCACGGATAGAAAGCAGAAGACCATAGGTTCAAATCTTACTGATGAAAAAAAATATATGTATGTTTTTGCATGATTAATGCCTAAGCAAATTAATTTCCATGTGTCCTGTCTGTGCTTGGAGTTCAAAACAGTTAACCTAAGCTAGTGTTATAACAAGTCTTATTGAAACATGCTCTCAGAACATTATTTAATTACCTTCAAATAACCTATAATTTCTGTGCTCAGAACATTAATAAAACTTTCAAGGAACCATGGAAAAACATTATCAGAACCTCCCTGCAACCTAAAAATTAACATTCCCAAAACAGGCAACATTTTTACTTCCGTTCTCAGAACGTTTAAAAAACAGGAAACTTATGGCTTCCCACAACTTCCAAGGAACCAAATGTGCTAGCTGGGAAGGGTTTTGGAACCTCACCCTGGTAATTTGACTGGTAAACTCATGGGTATGCTCAAAATGACTGTCAGTCCTGGCTTGAATGGGCACTTTCGTTCTATGGATTATTTTTCTCTTCGCGCTGTCAGTGAATAGTTAAAGGCCTTTCGCAAATTTCAAAATACAATCGCGGGAAAAACGTTTGGAAAGCAAATGCCTACTGCTGAGAAGAGTAATTTGTCAGAAATCCTCAACAACTCGGACGAACAGCACTGTTTTTCAAAGTAGCTCAGGCCTATCTTGAGACCATCACCGGTATGGTGAGAAGCCTAAGCTACACATATTCATGCTATCTTCATCATTGGGTAAGTCAGTGGCACTCGTGATGTTACATTTGATACTGGAGCTCCGAGGCATGCGTCGAAATCACAAGCAGCTAACTTCAAAGCAGTGTGTTGACACGTGTATCACTTTATCAGAAGTACGTCATCAATGATGTCCGAAGCTTCTTTTAATCACTTGCTTTTTCAAACCGTGTGTTGCAAAATGCGAGATACTACTGATTTTACCGAGGTTCCGGTTAATTCTTCGATTAAGCTGCTTTCAAACGCCGACCACTACTAGATACCATACTTATACTACTAGTTAGGATTTTGTACACAGAACTACACCTGACCAGCAGCTTAGGGTGTAAGGTCGAATCCTGTTAAAGGCACACTATTTTGAAAATAGATTTATGTGGTTTCTGCACTGTTCAAATAATTCGTTTTATTTAGTATCGTATAAGAGTCTGTCTTAAGCATCCTAAATAATGCCATAGATTCCGTTTAGAAAACTAGTCAACTTGAAGGCAAAAAATGGAAGCATGATGTAAGATGCGAACCTGGCAATCCAACGGACTATAGGATATTAAAGTCAATGACTTACCGTTGCACCACGGAGTTTTGAAAAAAACGTCTATCTGATAATCACACGTTGCTATTTATTGCTGACCAGCATATGTCACTAATGTGCATTGTGAACGGATAATGAAGCTCAGAGTAATCAACCTATTTGACACAATTGGCTGGAAAACCTCAATGCATCAGGAAGCTTTGTTTCCCCATCACTAAGTGCTACCCAAAAGTTGATTTAGTAGCCTTCTGTAGCCTATAATATATTGTACAATCTGTGTGTCTCCCTTCTTTTTATTGGCCCTGGGCGAGCGTCAAGACCAAAGCCTAGTTTCCCAAAAGCATCTTAAGGCTAAGTTCATCATAGAACCATTGGATCCTATTGTTCTCACAATGAACTTAGCCTAAGATGCTTTTGGGAAATCGGGCTCAGGTCGTTTCTATTTATCTGTTTGACAGTGTCAGAGTAGCCACTCATTTGTGTAGTATAAAAAAAAATCTGATAATGTCTTCTGTCATGTAGGCCTAAATGACGTAGAATTGCATTGAAATGCATTTATAAAAGCCCCCCCAAAAATCTGACACTGCTAAGATTTTCCCCCTATGTGTGTAAATCCTAAAAACGCTTCTGCTGAACTGTATGCCACTAGGCAAATGCGATGATAGAATGTGTTATTTCAACTCAAAACATCACTTTAACATAGGCTATGGGCCTAATGCAAGGCATTATCGCTGGGAAATGAGGTAACAACAGGGCCTGGCCTATGTTAAAAGTGTAAAAAAAAAGTACAAAGTGTTTGTTAGGTGTTAAGCCTGTGCTAAAAGATGCTTAATATTATTAAGGCCGTTTTCACATGAAATTCGGTACCCTGGTTCGGTTTCCTGCAGTGTTTGTGAGAATCCTACAGAATAGGTTTTGCTTTCACAAGGCCTGAAAATAACTGTTTCAGGGTGCGATTAGCAAGACGCACAGTTAGCGAGCTAGCTTGTTTACAACGGGCAAAAAAAGTTCTGCACTGCCACGTCACAATACCTGGTACTCGGGTCCTGGATCTTAGATCCAGTACTCACGCAGGTCCAGGATTAGTTTCAGCCAGGGTTTGTTTTATAGCAGATCAGGGTACCAAATTCTCAAGGATCCGGATCATAAGGGGATATGTGAAAGTGCCCTAAAAGACAAAAAAGCTATTGTGATTGTGTTGAATTGTGTTTGGGAAATAAAAATAGACATTGTTTTATTAAAAAGGTAGTGGTAATATTTCATTCAGATCACACATTTGTAGGCGGCTTAACTTACCCGGTCCCGTTGCTCAACTTACCCCATACCCTGGGTAAGTTGTGCCAAGAGACCACTTTTTTTGGACAAGCAGTTTTTCAAAACTGTATTGTTTACATGAATTCTGATTATTTCCAGGGATACACAACATTTTGAAATAAATGTAGATATCTTTGTTAGAAAGAAAACCATATTTCCCTTGACTGAGTGATGCTGAATGGCTCAACTTACCCCACTCTCCCCTAGGCTACGAAGAAATAGAGGAAGAAGCAGACAATTCAGTGTGGGTTTCTACATAAAAGAGGACAATTAGCCTAAGCTTCCCGTTCTTTGCGAGCATGCATGGTTGCTGGCTGCGGATGTGACTCAATAGCTGTGGTGTGCGCATGCTAAGCAATAATTAATTTGCAATATTTGCAATGTAAATGTCCTGCTGCCTTCACTAAGGATGAATATCATAGGGCAGAGTTCCCCAACTGGTGGCCTGCGGGCCAAATTGGTTTTATTTGGCCCTCCCAAAGAAAAAGAAAAAAGAAAATAGCTTATTTTCATTTTTGTACATAAAAGACTGTAAGAACACCAGGAAATCAGCCATTTACGTTTTTGAAATCTGTTCCCAAGTATTCCCACGCATAATAGAGACAAAAAGTGCATTCGGAAAGAATTCCGACCAATTGACTTTTTCCACATTTTGTTACATTACAGCCTTATTCTAAAATTGATTATATAAATGTTTTTCCTCTTCAATCTACACACAATACCCCATAATGACAAAGCGAAAACAGGTTTTTAGAAATGTTTCAAATGTATATATATAAAAATACGGATATAAGTTATTTACATAAGTATTCAGACCCTTTGCTATTAGACTGGAAATTGAGCTCAGGTGCATCCTGTTTCCATTGATCATCCTTGAGATGTTTCTACTAATTGGAGTTTTAATTGGAGTCCACCTGTGGTTTACCTGTGGTAAATTAAATTGATTGGACATGATTTGGAAAGGCACACATGTCTATATAACGCCCCACAGTTGACAGTGCATGTCAGAGCAAAAACCAAGCCATGAGGTGGAAAGAATTGTCCGTAGAGCTCCGAGACAGGATTGTGTCGAGGCACAGATTTGGGGAAGGGTACCAAAACATTTCTGCAGCATTGAAGGTCCCCAAGAACACAGTGGCCTCCATCATTCTTAAATGGAAGAAGTTTGGAACCACCAAGACTCTTCCTAGAGCTGACCGGATGGCCAAATTGAGCAATCAGGGGAGAAGGGCCTTGGTCAGGGAGGTGACCAAGAACCCGATGGTCACTCTGACAGAGCTCCAGAGTTCCTCTGTAGAGATGGGAGAACCTTCCAGAACGACAACCATCTCTGCAGCACTCCACCAATCAGGCCTTTATGGTAGAGTGGCTAGACGGAAGCCACTCCTCAGTAAAAGGCAACTGACAGCCTGCTTGGAGTATTCCAAAAGGCACCTAAAGGACTCTCAGACCATGAAACAAGATTCTCTGGTCTGATGAAACCAAGATTGAACTCTTTGGACTGAATGCCAAGCGTCACGTCTGGAGGAAACCTGGCACCATCCCTACGGTGAAGCATGGTG
Organism: Coregonus clupeaformis; assembly: GCF_020615455.1. Taxonomy (NCBI): domain Eukaryota; kingdom Metazoa; phylum Chordata; class Actinopteri; order Salmoniformes; family Salmonidae; genus Coregonus; species Coregonus clupeaformis. The sequence goes on from NC_059220.1 coordinate 44,130,881, forward strand.
GTGGCAGTATCATGCTGTGGGGATGTTTTTCAGCGACAGGGACTGGGAGACTAGTCATGATCGAGGGAAAGATGAATGTAGCAAAGTACAGAGAGACCCTTGATGAAAACCTGCTCCAGAGCGCTCAGGACCTCAGACTGGGGCGAAGGTTCCCCTTCCAACAGGACAACGACCCTAAGCATACAGCCAAGACAACGCAGGAGTGGCTTCGGGACAAGTCTCTGAATGTCCTTGAAGGGCCCAGCCAGAGCCCGGACTTGAACCCGATCGAACATCTCTGGAGAGAACTGAAAATAGCTGTACAGCGACGCTCCCCATCCAACCTGACAGAGTTTGAGAGGATCTGCAGAGAAGAATGGTAGAAACTCCCCAAATACAGGTGTGCCAAGCTTGTAGCGTCATACCCAAGAAAACTTGAGGCTGTAATTGCTGCCAAAGGTGCTTCAACAAAGTACTGCGTAAAGGGTCTGAATACTTTTGTGATATTTCAGTTTGTATTTTTTTATAAATTTGCAAAAAAAATCGAAAAACCAGTTTTTGCTTTGTCATTATGGGGTATTGTGTGTAGATTGATGGGGGGGAAAACAATTTTATCCATTTTAGAATAAGGCTGTAACGTAACAAAATGTGGAAGAAGTCAAGGGGTCTGAATACTTTCCCAATGCTTTGATCGTACACAAATAATAATAATTTAATGGATTTATGTAGCACTTTTCTACTAACTGAGGTACTCAAAGCACTTTACATACTCACCTCATCCACCATCAATAAGTAGCACCCACCTCGGTGATGTACGGCGACCATTTTTGTGCCAGAACTCTCACCACACATCAGCTATCAGGTGGAGAGGTGAGGAGTGATATATGCCAATTAGGAATGAGGGGGATGATTAGGTGGCCATGATGGAATGTGGCCAGGTTGGGAATTTTGCCATGACACCGGGGTCAACACCCCTAGTCTTACAATAAGCGCCATGGGATTTTGAATGACCACAGAGAGTCAGGACACCCGTTGTCAGGACAACGTTCCCAAATGTAATCAAGGTTTGAAATGAGTATGTTTTATTACATCCGTTTAGGCTTCTTGCGGTCAGTTTGCGGTCTACATTTTTATTTTATTATTATGTTCCGGCCCCCCGACCATCCGCTCAAGAACAAATTGGCCCGCGGCTGAATCTAGTTGATGATCCCTGTCATAGGGATCCAGACAGAGCTATGGTTTATTTCCATCAGTATAATTGTCTCAGCTCACTACGGTAATTATGAAAGTTTGACCACTTAGCAACATCAACATTGTTTTGTGTGCACATAAGATATGGATGTCCATCATCCATTTTGTATGATATGTTACGAATTACAATTTGTATATGTTACTAATTGCAATTCGTACAATATGTTACGAATTTGCTAAACTTCTATGTTATGAATTCCAATTTGTTGTGGCTAATGTTAGCTAGGTGGCTAACGTTAGCTAGGCTAGGGGTTAAGGTTAGGATTAGGTGTTAGGTTAAAGGGTTAAGGTTAGGTTTAGGGGAAGGGTTGCAAAGTATCTAAAAAGTAGTAAGTAGTTGCAAAGTTGCTAATTAGCTAAAATGTTAAGTTGGCCATAATGAGATTCAAACACGCAACCCTTGGGTTGCTAGACGTTCGCATTATACGTCTACCCATCCACCCCGACCGACCGACCAACCAACCAACCAACCACCCTACTTTTGTTTTTGCCTTAAGTAACCTTCTGTCTTATGTAACCATACCAAACATAACATATCATACTAATTTGAGTGTCCCGGATATACATTTGCTATGTTACGTCTGGTCTATGAGACCAGGCTGAATAAATAGGCATAGCCTAAGTGCAGTACGCCAAATATTCAACTAACAATGTAGACCTACTGTATAAATCATCTACTGTTGCATCTTAGGCCTAAAGTCTAGGCCTTTTCAATTCCAATTGGGCAGTTTTCTCACAAAACACTGAGCGGGCCGTTTGTCAGAATTTCCCACTATAACCTACTTCCTGGCTCAGAAGATAGGTTTACTTGACCAATCAATAGGACATGTCAATTAGGACTGATGGGCTCTGATATCTATTACATTCTCCTGATCCATCTTCATTAGCCGTAAATGGACAGAGTGGTCTGGGGGAGCCAGACTGTCTTTGGAAATTACTCATTCAGTAGTTTAACTCAAAGTCTAAGAGGTCTAGCCTATCACCTCTGGGGAAATTTGGGCCGATGGCCATGCCCTGCTACCTTGTGTTTGGGCTCAAATAGAGATGGAGAGTAAGGTACACGCTGACAGACACTGCTTGTAATGCCAGCTATTAGCTTCATAGAGAAGGCTGGATAAATAAATAAATAAGAACAAGTCTGAAAGGGTCGCCGTGAGGGTGTCAGTGAGGTGCAGCTCCTGTTCTGCATCCTTAGATGCAGGTACAGTTGAAGTCGGAAGTTTACATACACCTTAGCCAAATACATTTAAACTCAGTTTCACAATTCCTGACATTTAATCCTAGTAAAAATTCCCTGTCTTAGGTCAGTTAGGATCACCACTTTATTTTAAGAATGTGAAATGTCAGAATAATCGTAGAGATAATGATTTATTTCAGCTTTTATTTCTTTCATCACATTCCCAGTGGGTCAGAAGTTTACATACACTCAATTAGTATTTGGTAGCATTGCCTTTAAATTGTTTAACTTGGGTCAAACGTTTCGGGTAGCCTTCCACAAGCTTCCCACAATAAGTTGGGTGAATTTTGGCCCATTCCTCCTGACAGAGATGGTGTAACTGAGTCAGGTTTGTAGGTCTCCTTGCTCGCACACGCTTTTTCTGTTCTTCCCACACATTTTCTATAGGATTGAGGTCAGGGCTTTGTGATGGCCACTCCAATACCTTGACTTTGTTGTCCTTAAGCCATTTTGCCACAACTTTGGAAGTATGCTTTGGGTCATTGTCCATTTGGAAGACCCATTTGCAACCAAGCTTTAACTTCCTGACTGATGTCTTGAGATGTTGCTTCAATATATGCACATAATTTTCCTTCCTCATGAGGCCATCTATTTTATGAAGTGCACCAGTCCCTCCTGCAGCAAAGCACCCCCACAGCATGATGCTGCCACCTCTGTGCTTCACGGTTGGGATGGTGTTTTTCGGCTTGCAAGAGACCTCCTTTTTCCTCCAAACATAACGATGGTCATTATGGCCAAACAGTTCTATTTTTGTTTCATCAGACCAGAGGACATTTCTCCAAAAAGTACGATCTTTGTCCCCATGTGCAGTTGCAAACCGTAGTTTGGCTTTTTTATGGCGGTTTTGGAGCAGTGGCTTCTTCCTTGCTGAGCGGCCTTTCAGGTTATGTCGATATAGGACTAGTTTTACTGCGGATATAGATACTTTGTACCTGTTTCCTCCAGCATCTTCACAAGGTCCTTTGCTGTTGTTCTGGGATTGATTTGCACTTTTCGCACCAAAGTACGTTCATCTCTAGGAGACAGAACGCGCCTCCTTCCTGAGTGGTATGACGGCTGCATGGTCCCATGGTGTTTATACTTGCGTACTATTGTTTGTACAGATGAACGTGGTACCTTCAGGCGTTTGGAAATTGCTCCCAAGAATGAACCAGATTTGTGGAGGTCTACAAAAAATTTTCTGAGGTCTTGTCTGATTTCTTTTGATTTTCCCATGATGTCAAGCAAAGAGGCACTGAGTTTGAAGGTAAGCCTTGAAATACATCCACAGGTATACCTCCAATTGACTCAAATGATGTCAGAAATGTTTAAAGCCATTACATAATTTCCTGGAATTTTCCAAACTGTTTAAAGGCACAGTCAACTTAGTGTATGTAAACTTCTGACCTACTGGAATTGTGATACAGTGTATTATAAGTGAAATAATCTGTCTGTAAACAATTGTTTGAAAAATTACTTGTGTCATGCACAAAGTAGATGTCCTAACCGACTTGCCAAAACTATAGTTTATTAACAAGAAATGTGTGGAGTGGTTGAAAAACAAGTATTAATGACTCCAACCTAAGTGTATGTAAACTTCCGACTTCAACTGTACATTTTTACATTTTTAGTCATTTAGCAGACGCTCTTATCCAGAGCGACTTAAAGTTAGTGAGTGCATACATTTTTCATATCGAACCCACAACCCTGGCGTTGCAAGCGCCATGCTCTACCAACTGAGCTACAGGAGGCCACATCCTAAGTGTGCTTTACCTGCATTTTCTGCACTAGCTGAAGACATTTCAGAAGCATGCACACACACACACACACACACACACACACACACCAGGCAATATAACAAAAAAAAGGCAAAATCCTTTTCTCTCTTTGAAAGAGAACTCTTTTAATGGACTGAATCTGAATGACAGTCAGAAAATGTGTCTAGCAAGCGCCTTTCCTCCCTTTTCTCTTCCACTCATTCTTCCTCTTACTCATTTGAGGGTCAATTTCCAGGCTGCTGATCAATAATAACAATAATAACAACCTCTATACCAGGCGGTATCAGAGGAAGGCCCTAAAAATTTTAAAATACTCCAGCCACCCAAGTCATAGACTATTCTCTTTGCTACCGCATGGTAAGCGGTACCGATGCACAAAGTGTGGAACCAATAGGAGTGGTCCCTGAACAGCTTCTACCCCCAAGCCATTAGAGTGCTTAATAGTTAACCAAATAGCTACCTGGACTATCTGCATTTACACCCCCCCCCTTTTTGCACTAACTCATTTGACTCATCACATACGCTGCTGCTACTGCTTATTATCTATCCTGTTACCTAGTCACTTTACCCCTACCCATATGTACATACACTATATATACAAAAGTATGTGGACACCCCTTCAAATTAGTGGATTCGGCCACACCCGTTGCTGACAGGTGTATAAAATCGAGCACACAGCCATGCAATCTCCATAGACAAACATTGGCAGTATAATGTCCTTACTGAAGAGCTCCATGACTTTCAACGTGGCACCGTCATAGGATGCCACCTTTCCAACAGGTCAGTTCATCAAATTTCTGCCATGCAAGAGCTGCCCTGGTCAACTGTAAGTGCTGATATTGTGAAGTGGAAACGTCTAGGAGCAGCAACAGCTCAGCCGCGAAGTGGTAGGCCACACAAGGTCACAGAACGGGACTGCGGAGTGCTGAAGCAATTCTGTGCTTCCAACTTTGTGGCAACAGATTGGGGAAGGTCCTTTACTGTTTCAGCATGACAATGCCCCCGTGCACAAAGCGAGGTCCATACAGAAATGATTTGTCGAGATCGGTGTGGAAGAACTTGACTGGCCTGCACAGAGCCCTGACCTCAACCCCATCGAACACCTTTGGGATGAATTGGAACGCCGACTGCGAGCCAGGCCTAATCGCCCAACATCAGTGCCCGACCTCACTAATGCTCTTGTGGCTGAATGGAAGCAAGCCCCGCAGCAATGTTCCAACATCTAGTGGAAAGCCTTCCCAGAAGAGTGGAGGCTGTTATAACAGCAAAGGGGGGACCAACTCCATATGCCCATGATTTTTAAATGAGATGTTTGACGAGCAGGTGTCCACATACTTTTGGCCATGTAGTGTATGTACCTCAATTAACTCGTACCCCTACACATCGACTTGACAAGCAGGTGTCCACATACTTTTGGTCATGTAGTGTATCTACCTCAATTAACTCGTACCCCTACACATCGACTTGAGGAGTAGGTGTCCGCATACACTACATGACCAAAAGTATGTGGACACCTGCTCGTCAAGTCGATGTGTAGGGGTACGAGTTATTTGAGGTAGATACACTACAAGACCAAAAGTATCTACCTCAATTAATTCGTACTCCTACACATAGACTCGGTACTGGTACCTCGTGTATATAGGCAAGTTATCGTTACTCATTGTGTATTAATTCCTCGTGTTATTATCTTTCTTTTATATTTTTATCTCTGCATTGTAAGTAAGCATTTGCAATCACAAAGCTGAACTTTTGGCGCAATTGTTAAATTTTTCCAGCCGATCATACTAGCAAATGTAGCCACGTAGTAGACGAATCAGCTAACTTAGACTACTACTGTATAGTTAGCTAGCTATGCCAAATATACTTTCCCCTATGGCAGAAGTGGTGTTACATTGTGAAACGCCAAAATGTAATTGTCACGAGAAGTCATTGATTTGGTGATGCTGGTATGGTGTCTTTATGCAAGCTAGTTAGTGTTTCGCCAACTGGCTAGCTAGTTAGCTAAGCTAGCTAGCAACAACAACATAACAGATAGAACAAGGGTTAGATAATGTTAGTTATAGCTATAGCTAGTAACTAGCTAGCTAGCTAGCTAGCTACAAATCATTGACATGATGACTCAAACTTACCACTGAGTTCTTCATTGTTGATTTCACCGTAAACCCTTCGGTTTTCAGCTCCAGGGCTCTCATATTTGTGCACATGAGAAAGGCAATAGTGATACAAACTAAAACCTTAAAACGTTTAAGGACTAACGTTAGCTAAACTAAAATTAACTATTCACCGAGCAACATTAGCTAGCTACACTTCTGACTGTTAGGTTTGTTAGGGATTCACTTTGAAGACGCGTTCCCGTTGCTATGCAGTGTATGTCCATGTTTCCATGGAAACGCCATGCTGTGCGCGCTCCTCCCTGCTGCAGCCAGGAGGAGCTACATGTGCTGATGTTATGCCTACTTTTTATGGTCCATTCTGAAAAAAATGTTGATAAAACCATAAACGCTGTAGCCTACTGTCGGCTACTGCACTGCATAGTATTATACATAATAATAATTTTGCCACCCTACTGTAATGTAGGCCTACATGGAGCCAGACCTTTCATTTTTGTACCTGTGTAATGGAGTGTATTTTCATCAGAGATCTAGTCAGTGCTCAGTTTTTCTAGCAAAACAGGGCCAGTCTAATCTATTCAGTAAGCACACCCAGGCACCTGTGCAAGTATTTCCATTGGGACAAACAAATACTTATATTTTCTACATGTTCTTATCAGACTTTTTTATCTGATTATCATCAAAGTATATTCCTTCTCGAAAATGACATGCACATATTAATTAGCCCATAGCAAGATTCTGCTATCATTGTGGTTGGAATCCTCAATTCTCCACCTTCCAGAAAAGGTGACAAATCAACTGTCCATGTGCCTCCCATAATGCAGTAGGCGACCATCTAAGTGCCTAATGATGGCTTATCAGGCAGGTTGATTGACACCTTGACTCTCTAAAGATGGTTAGAGAGCCAGAGCCTATTGAATCATTCCAATTTAGGGATGTGGCATTTTTAATCTCCAATGTCCTTTTTGCCTCTGGGGACTTTCTTCCCGAGCTAGCCCAACTGTTATTAATCTTTAGTGCACAGGCAATTTCTCTAAAAGCCCCTATTTGTTTTTTATGGCTCCATTGAGAGGGGTTGGTTGCGATGGAGAGGAAGACTGTAAACAAGAGATGCGGGGAAGGAAGGCGAGTTATGTCCCTGTCAGCAGCAGTGGTCGCTGGCCCTCTTTTCTCCCCTGAAGATTAAAAAGAGCAGGAAGTAGAGTTTCAAACGTAAAGCGGAGCGTCAGCATGAATTCGGCTGAACTGAGAAATGGCTTCTGCTCGAACGGAATGGGATCACACTGTTTCAAAAATCCGCTGAGGAGGAAAGTGTGATCTGGAAGAAACACGGTAGACTTTGCAAAGCTGCTTTTTAAATGCAAAACAAAGATATACTAGGCCTACATTTTCCCTTTTTTAGCATTGCGGTACACCCCACAGGTCAAGCTAATACTGTATGACATCCACAAAAAGGAGCCTCTGGCTCCACAATAAAGGATTCATTTCCTTGTTTCCTGGGACTAATGATATGTTTATGTGCACTTTCTGTTTTGATCTCTCAGAAAAATCGGCACACTGAGAGCGGAGTGAAGGAAAACACCTCCGCCACTACCACCACGACACCAGGAATCGAAGATGCCTCTATGCAGTGCATGCCTTGATGAATATCCTGTGTTTTCGTCCCCAGAATCTCAATTTCCATCATCTTGTCCTCATGGTTTGATCTCCAGCTCATTTACCAGGCCCCCTCGATGCCCCGGCAGCGTTCGCTGTGAGGAAAGCCGCAATTATGACATCATTAAAGCAGAATACCCACAGAATACCTAGAAAATGGAAGCCAAGGGGAGGTCGGCTTCTCCAAGGAGCCCAAGAGAAAGTCAGCAGGAAATAGAGGAGACAGTTGCAACATGTCCGCCAATTACCCATGCAGCAACACTGCTGTTAGTGTCGACGATTAGGCTGTCAATGAGGTCTCTGGGGCCAGCTGGTGCATCGGTTTGAGAATGTCACAAGGTGACAAGTGTAGATGGAACCTTGCTAATCTAAGGAGGTGATGCTGTGTCACCTGATAGATACTGTAGGATGATCAACAAAGATAAAAACAACAGTAGTAGTAGTGAAGTCGATTTGTCATGGTACACAGTACAATGAAATGCTTACTTGCAGGTTCACTCTCAACAATGCTGCATTAGAAGAAGAATAAAAAGGAATAATTAAATAAAATAAGCTCAATGGAATAAAAAAGAGTAAACTTAGCATAAATATAAATACAAATGTACCCACATTAGTATTAGTATTAGTAGTAGTAGACAGTAGTAGTATTGATGGGGCGTTCTGTACAGTACAAATGGAGAGGTATTAAAAACACTTATTTATGTGTGATTGAGTGAGTGGGCTGTGGTGGATCTCTCGATTTAGACATCAGGCTTCTTTGGAACATGCTATATGGAAGCTGCTGCCCTATGCATCAGTCGGCGTGACTGAGATGAGACAGTGATAGTGAAGTGAAAATTGTCTGCACTCTGTTACTCACCTCCCACTGGGAACAAACTGTTTGAATCAACGTTGTTTCAACGTAATTTGCCAACCTATTGTTATATGGAAAATACATTGGATTTGAAAAAAGTCATCAACATAAACTGTTGTTTTGAGGGTGAAATTCCAACCACAGGATTATGCCATCATGGTAGCCAAATTTCAACATAGCAAACCTTGTATACAATATGTTGAATTGGTACCTATAAAACAACATCAGCTATGAGAAAAAAAACTATAGGCTGGGCAGCACATCCTACTGGAGAATTGATCTATCTACAGCTAGCCTTTGGTTTCCCATCCAGAGTTTTAACCAAGCTCTACTTAGCTATGATATGTCACTGACTATTACCAATGCGCTATCATGAGAATGATTGTTGAGAGATCTACACTTAAAAACGAAATAGATTCCCTGTTGCTATTGAAATCATTCCAAAGGGTACGTTTAACAGAGCAAATTAAATGTGACCATCATTTATCACTCATATATCATCAATGATGGATGCTATTTAGGCCAATATAGCATTTGCAAAGTCATCAACAGCTATCGTTTCAATTCAACCCAGAATTCAACTAACAATAGACAATACAATAGGCCTAGGGTTTCAAGCTCAGCTTGATTTCAAATGTAATGATATTTAGTGATATTGAATTGTGTTTGGTTGTCAACGCAACCAAAAATCTATATTTGAAGGAGATGTATATTCTGCTTTGATAGTTCCATCAGTGCCACTGACTTTATTATTTTTTTTACAAATTAATAATTGATATGTTGGATTCATGTCTCCATCGCAACCAAAAATCTCAACCAAAAATCTAAGTTAAAGAATAGGACAAAATCAAATCAAACTTTATTTAAAGTGCATTTAAAGTCTTTAAATGTTGATTTAGTCCTATTCTTTAACTTAGATTTTTGGTTGAGATGGAGATGTGAATCCAACATATCAATTATTAATTTGTAGACAAATGGAATTAAAGCCAGACTAAGTCAGTGGCACAGATGGAACTATCCAAGCAGAAGATACATCTCCTTAAAATGTTCATAATTGGTTGCATTGACAACCAAACACAAGTCAATATCACTTTAAAAAATACAATAAATAGCCTATTAACTTGTCGAAAAGTTAACAAATTATATGTTTGATTCGCGTCTCCAACTCAACCAAAAATAAAAGTTAAAGAATGACATTAAGCCAGTGGCTCAGATGGAACTATCTAAGCAGTAGATTCATCTCCTTTAAATGTCAACCAAACACAATGCAATATTACTTTTGTAATACAGTAAATAGACTAAAGTTAAAGCTGGAGTCCTTAATTCAAACAATAACAAAGTAAACACCCCACCTCTGTTTTGGTAAAAAGCTGAGGGAAGGGCCTGGAGAAATGTAACCACTCTCAAATTCATAGACATAGCTATGGATGCAAGGACTGACCATCCATGATATCAAAATTATAGTTTTAACCATGTTTTGAGGCTATACAGTGTTTGTTACATTTTTTTTACAAACATTGGAGTAAAACAAGCTTATGTGTTGAGTTTTGATGAGTTACGACAGTTGAACTAAGCTCATGAGGCATTTATAAGTGATATTCTTCAAGAATCCATGGGTTTATAACTAAGGATTCTAGCTTTAAGGCAAATTACAAACTAATATAACGTTCAACCTTAAAATGAGAAACCCATTCATGGCCACATTTTGAGGTTACTGTTACTATACATTTATATTTATGTAATCATGTTCAAGATAGCATGCATACAGTTCCTTCAGAAAGTATTCACACCCCTTGACTTTTTTCCACATTTTGTTGTGTTACAGCCTGAATTTAAAATGGATTACATGTAGATTTGTCACTGGCCTACACACAATACACCATAATGTCGAAGTGGAATTATGTTTTTTATAAACAATTTGAATTTAATAAAAAATGAAATTCTGAAATCGCTAAAAACAGCCTATCACTCGAAAATCATTGCTTTAAATCCGGTGCACGCGAACACTCTCTCACAGTTTCTCTCGCCATGAATTCCATTCAAATTGCATCCAAAATAGATAGGCCTAATCCTGTTCAAGACTGATATACAGTGCATTCGGAAAGTATTCAGACCCCTTGACTTTCTCCACATTTTGTTACGTTATAGCCTTATATTAAAATTTATAAAATTGTTTTTCCCCCTTTCAATCTACACACACTACCCATAATGACAAAGCAAAACCAGGTTTTTAGAAATGTTTGCAAATGTATAATTTAAAAAAAACGGAAATATCACATTTACATAAGTATTCAGACCGTTTACTCAGTACTTTGTTGAAGCACCTTTAGCAGCAATTACAGCCTCGAGTCTTTTTGGCTATGACGCTACAAGCTTAGCACACCTGTATTTGGGGAGTTTCTTCCATTCTTCTCTGCAGATCCTCTCAAGCCCTGTCAGGTTGGATGGGGAGTGTCGCTGCACAGCTATTTTCAATCTCTCCAGAGATGTTCAATCAGGTTCAAGTCCAGGCTCTGGCTGGGCCACTCAAGGACATTTAGAGACTTGTCCCGAAGCCACTCCTGCGTTGTCTTGGCTGTGTGCTTAGGGTCGTTGTCCGGTTGGAAGGTGAACCTTAGCCGCAGTCTGAGGTCTTGAGGGCTCATCAAGGATCTCTCTGTACTTTGCTCTGTTCATCTTTCCCTCAATCCTGACTAGTCTCCCAGTCCCTGCCGCTGAAAAACATCCCCACAGCATGATGCTGCCACCACCATGCTTCACCGTAGGGAAGGTGCCAGGTTTCCTCATTTTACATTTACATTTTCCTCCAGACATGACGCTTGGCATTCAGGCCAAAGAGTTCAATCTTGGTTTCATCAGACCAGAGAATCTTGTTTCTCATGGTCTGAGAGTCTTTAGGTGCCTTTTGGCAAACTCCAAGCGGGCTGTCATGTGCCTTTTACTGAGGAGTGGCCTCCATTTGGCCACTCTACCATAAAGGCCTGATTGGTGGAGTGCTGCAGAGATAGTTGTCCTTTTGGAAGGTTCTCCCATCTCAACAGAGGAACTCTGGAGCTCTGTCAGTGACCATCGGGTTCTTGGTCACCTCCCTGACAAAGGCCCTTTTCCCCCGTTGCTCAGTTTGGCCGGACGGCCAGCTCTAGGAAGAGTCTTAGTGGTTCCAAACTTCTTCCAATTAAGAATGATGGAGGCCACTGTGTTCTTGGAGACCTTCAATGCTGCAGACATTTTTTGGTACTCTTCCCCAGATCCTGTCACAATCCTGTCTCGGAGCTCTACGGACAATTCCTTCGACCTCATGGCTTGGTTTTTGCTCTGACATGCACTGTCAACTGTGGGACCTTATATAGACAGGCGTGTGCCTTTCCAAATCATGTCCAATCATTTGAATTTACCACAGGTGGACTCTAATCAAGTCGTAAAATTATCTCAAGGATGATCAATGGAAACAGGAGGCACCTGAGCTCAATTTCGAGTCTCATAGCAAAGGGTCTGAATACTTATATAAATATGGTATTTCATTTTTTATTTTTTATAAATTTGCTAACATTTCTAAAAACCTGTTTTTGCTTTGTCATTATAGGGTATTGTGTGTAGATTGATGGTGAAAAATGTGTATTTAATCAATTTTAGAATAAGGTGGTAAAGTAACAAAATATGGAAAAAGTGAAGGGGCCTGAATATTTTCCAAATGCACTGTGTATACATATATATATATATACACTGAAAAAAATATAAATGCAATATGTAAAGTGTTGGTCCCATGTTTCATGAGCTGAAATAACAGATCCCAGAAATGTTCCATAGGCACAAAAAGCTTATTTAGCAAACATTATGTACACAAATTTGTTTTCATCCCTGTTAGTGACCATTTCTCTTTTTCCAAGATAATCCATCCACCTGACAGGTGTGGCATATCAAGAAGCTGATTAAACAGTATGGTCATTACACAGGTGCACCTTGTGATGGGGACAATAAAAGGACACTCAAATATTTTGTCTCACAACACAATGCCACAAATATCTCAAGTTTTGAGGGAGCGTTACAGCCAGCTGGTCTGATGAAACCAAGATTAAACTCTTTGGCCTGAATTCCAAGCGTCACATCTGGAGGAAACCTGGCACCATCCCTACGGTGAAGCATGGCGGTGGCAGCATCATGCTGTGCGGATGTTTTTGAGTGGCAGTGACTGGGAGACTAGTCAGGATCGAGGGAAAGATGAACGTAGCAAAGGACAGAGAGATCCTTGATGAAAACCTGCTACAGAACGCTCAGGACCTCAGACTGGGGGCGAAGGTTCACCTTCCAACCGGACAACGACCCTAAGCACACAGCCAAGACAACGCAGGATTGGCTTTGGGACCAGTCTCTGAATGTCCTTGAGTGGCCCAGCCAGAACCCAGACTTGAACCCAATCGAACATCTCTGAAGAGACCTGAAAATAGATGCAGTGACGCTCCCCATCCAACCTGACAGAGCTTGAGAGAATCTGCAGAGAAGAATGGGAGAAACTCCCCAAATACAGGTGTGCCAAACTTGTAGCGTCATATCCAAGAAGACTCGAGGCTGTAATTGCTGCCAAAGTTGCTTCAACAAATTACTGAGTAAAGGCTGTGAATACTTGTAAATGTGATATCTGTTTTTTATTTATAATACATTTGCAAACATAAAAATAAAAAATAACAATATTTGTCAGTATGGGTTATTGTGTATAGATTGATGAGGTAAAAATAACATTTAATCAATTTTAGAATAAGGCTGTAACGTAACAAAATGTGGAAAAAGTCTAGGGGTCTGAATACTTTCCGAATGCACTGTGTAATGAATACTCAGGGAGAAAAAGGTGTAGATTCACGCGCAGAGCGCGGCAGGTGTTTATTTCGCTTCCGCAGAAGGCAGAAATTGTGGTCACAGGCAGGCAATGGTCATACACAGGTATGCAAACAGGCAGGTGAATCAAAACTAGGACTGAAGACTATAACTGGTTCTCACAAACAAGCTAGGAAAAGGCTTAGTAGAGTCAAAAACAAACAATACCTCACAAGGCACAAACAGAATGAACTGAACTAAATAAGGAGCTGATGAGACCAGGTGAGTAACTAACACAGGTGAAATCAATGAACAAAAATGAAAGACAGGGCTACGTTCAAGAACACAAAGAAACCGGGCTACGTTAAAGAACACAAGGTTGACTAAGAAAATAAATACAGAACCTTACACACTGTATATCTCAGTGGAGGCTCCTCAGGAGGAAGGGGAGGACCATCCTCCTCAGTGAATTGTATATTTAAAAAATGGTAAAACATTTTCAAAAGTATCCTTTTTAAATAAAACTATACTAAATATATTCACATTTCTCCAAATAATTTATTAAAACACTGTTTTGCAATGAAGATCTACAACAGCACTCTGTAGGGTAGCACCATGGTGTAGCCAGAGGCTAGCTAGTTTCCCTGCTCCTTTGGGTACATTGGCTTCGATACAAATCCTAGGAGGCTCATGGATCTCACCCCCTTCCATTGACTAATTATGACAACTTCTGGAGGACGTCCTCCAACCTATCAGGGCTCTTGCAGCATGAACTGACATGTCGTCCACCCAATCAAAGGATCATAGAATGAATCTAGTACTGAAAGCAGAAGTTACAGCTAGCTAGCACTGCAGTGCATAAAATGTGGTGAGTAGTTGACCCAAAGAGAGAGAGAGACAATAGTTGAACCGTTTTTAACCAATTAATTTCTTTAAAAATGAAGGAGAAGCAAGAGAGAGAGAGAGTGTGAGAGAGAGAAAGAGAAAGAGACCTATCTATATTAGATATCTATATTAGATATAGATATCTGTATTGTTTTTCACTATCACTTTCACTTAGCTAGCTAATGCAGCCAGCTAGTTTAGTCTACTCAAACACCCGGCTCAAACAGAGAGGGATGCTATGTTAGCTAGTTGGCTATCCAACACTGGAACTCTACCAAGTCAAGGTAAGCTTTTGGTTTTATAAATGTATTGCCACCGGGGTCTGCCGGTGTAACTGCTAAACTGCTTGCTGACTGTACACTGTACTGCATGATTGTAGCGGGTTTACTAACGTGTTAGTTCTAGCATCTATGTTGACTAGCTATGACATTAGCTAATATGGTGACAACAATGTAGACTGTGATTTGCGGTTAACAATGTAGACCTGTGCACCTACGTTGTAAACTTTCATTTATTGGCTAGGTTGTAGCAACCTCATGAAAGGTATAGCGAAAGTTTGAGTATCATGTAGTAGCCTAAACCTATCAACGTTACATTGAGCTGTGTGAATGGAATATGAACGACAGTTATCGAATATACTATAATAGAAATAAGGCCATGCTCATTTAAAAAAATTGTCCTCCCTCATCTTAAATGTCACCGACCGCAACTGATATATACAGTATGTCCTAGCCTACCTCTTTCAGGTAATACATTAAATACAGTGTTAGCCTTATATTTAGCTAAAGAATGATGGGTTATGCATAAGCTTCTAACTTATAGCCTTTGTCTCTTGCGCAATATGCACCTGCGGTTTGCTGGCCTCTCTCCTTGTCCCAGGAAAAGCTAGACTAGAATAGCCTGCTGGACATAAAAAAAATAATAATCTTATACTAATAGAACATTCGAAGAGAGATGCAAGCTCTTGTTTGCTGAATGTTAATTACAGCAGCCAATAGAAATAATGGGAAGTACAGTATCAAAGAAGAGAGAACGTGCAAATGGCAGTAGGCTATAGCAGTTACAGTACTTATTCAGACCCATAACCATTAAATCTTCGTGAAGAGAAGTGATAGCCGTTTGCCTCTTATTCTAGTCCTATATTATTCAAGCATTTTATTACAATGATGAAGATAAGGGCAACAAAACGTATTTCATTTAACTTTGAAAGCGAGGAAGGAATGAAGCAACAACAGAGAGAGAAAGAGGAGGTAGGCTAATACGCATGGGAAATATTATGAAACATAGCCTATATACACTACCGGTCAAAAGTTTTAGAACACCTACTCATTCAAGGGTTTTTCTTTATTTTTACTATTTTCTACATTGTAGAATAATAGTGAAGACATCAAAACTATTGAAAAACACATATGGAATCATGTAGTAACCAAAGAAGTGTTAAACAAATCAAAATATATTTTATATTTCAGATTCTTCAAATAGCCACCCTTTGCCTTGATGACAGCTTTGCACACTCTTGGTATTCTCTCAACCAGCTTCATGAGGTAGTCACCTGGAATGCATTTTAATTAACAGGTGTGCCTTCTTAAAAGTTAATTTGTGGAACTTCCTTCCTTCTTAATGCGTTTGAGCCAATCAGTTGTGTTGTGACAAGATGGTTCATCAAACCATCAAGTGCTTTGATGAAACTGCTTCTCATGAGGACCGCCACAGGAATGGAAGACCCAGAGTTACCTCTGCTGCAGAGGATAAGTTCATTAGAGGTACCAGCCTCAGAAGTTTTATTTTTATTTATTTATTTGATATATATTATTTGATATATATATATATATATATATATATACACATATACATATACATACACACATATATATATATACATACATACATACATACATACATACATACATACATACATACATACATACATACATACATACATACATACATACATACATATATACATACATCCATACACACACACATATCCTTTTAAAAATTATATTTCCCTTTATTACTTTCCAACACCACCACCCCTTCCCCAATTCGAGTAAACTAGTGAACAACAATGCTTAGGCCTCTACTTCCAGCCCATACATAGTATATACATTTTATGGACACAGTCAAATTATACAATAAAATATAACAATAATTATATTTTGTTTACTTTTACTCCTGAACTTTCTCCGATCATTTTCATGATGTCCATCTGGTTTGCTTCTATATGCCATATTTTTTCTAACTGTCCTCTTTCACAAAAGCTCTCAACCTATAACCTATACATATTATGGACACAGTATGCTTTACATTAGTTATCTTGTTGTTATTAGTTGTTGTTATTAGTTCCATCCTTCAGCTCCATTCAACACCTCCCATCTATCTCTTAACACCTTCCATATTGGATTTCTATTTGCCATATATTTTTCAACTGTACTGTGATGTTTTACAAAAGTTCTGAACCTTTCTATTATCATTGTTTCTACAGATCTTAAATTGAAAATAAAAATTTTTGCTAAAAGTATTATATTATTGATCGATTGACTATGACTTTTCAGATCACCCAGTAGTGCTATCTGCAGGGTTAGCTCCAGGTTAATATTGCAATCCTTTAGCCATTCCTGGACCTGTGTCCAAAAACAAGCTACAAATGGATAGTACCAAAACAAATGATCTAATGATTCTGTCTCTTCGCAGCAAAATCTGCAGAGCTGGGAAGATTGTATCCCCCATATAAATAACATTCTATTGGTAGCAAGAATTGTATATAATAATTTAAATTGAATAATTCTAAGTTTTGTATCCGGCGTCGTTTTGCGTATCAATGCCATGGAATCGGTACGTCAAAAATCTCTTCCCAACTATTTTGCAATCTATATGGGACGGCTGTTAATCCCTTGGTCCTTAAATGAAACTGGTATACTTTTTTATTTATCACAATTTTCTTTAACCAATTATATTCTTTAATGCAAGGCCGACAGAAAATATCCTTACTTTTTCCCCCTTTCACTTTCCTTTTCCATAATTGCGGTAATGCTGCAATTATTTGGTTGTAATTTTGGGTAGAGCAGACATTTCCATATGTTTTTGTTAGCTGCATGTGCGACATAACTCCACCAGTCCTACCGATAATATCATTTACGAAGATTATACCTTTTTTAAACAATTTGTCAAAAAAAGAAGTTTTTTTTTATCAATTAGTATATTTGAGTTTAACCACAATATTTGTTGCATTATTTGTTCTGTCGTTTCTGGAGGATTAAATAGAAATTGCAACCAACTTTCTATGGCTTGTTTTAGAAATAGTGATATTTGGGAGATTATTTCCTTTTCAAATAACTTAAAGTGAGAGGTTGTAATCTAAATAAAGGGAAAAAGGCCATTCATGAACATTGGGTGAGACAATCTTACTAATTTGCTAGAGTACCAGTTCGGATTTAAGTATAACTTTTGTATGACTGAAGCTTTTAGTGATAGGTCTAATGCTTTAATATTTAATCATTTCTGTCCTCCGAATTCATATTCATTTTATAAATAGGCCCGTTTAATTTTGTCTGGTTTGCAGTTCCAAATAAAATGGAATATTTTTTTCTCATATAATTTCGAAAACTGTTCGCTAGGCGTAGGCAAGACCATAAGCAAATAGGTAAACTGGGATAATACTAAAGAGTTAATCAGGGTGATTTTTCCACAAATTGACAGGTATTTACCTTTCCATGGTGGCAAGATCTTATCTATTGTTGCTAACTTTCTATTAACATTCATGAGATCATTTATTTCATTTGGGATATGTATTCCGAGTATATCCACATCACCATCAGACCATTTTATTGGTAAAATACATGATAATGTAAAAATTGTATTTTTTAGTGATCCAATCCGTAATATAGTACATTTATCATAATTTGGTTGTAATCCAGAGAGGTTAGAAAATGTATCTAGATCCTCTATGAGGCTGTGGAGGGATTCAAGTTGTGGATTTAAAAGAAAACATGAATCATCAGCGTACAATGACACCTTTGTTTTTAAGCGCTGGATTTCTAATCCCTTGATATTATTGTTGGATCTGATTTTAATAGCTAACATCTCGATTACAACAATAAATAGATATGCCGATAGTGGACAACCTTGTTTCACTCCTCTTGACAGTTTAAAACTTTCTGAGAAATAGCCATTATTTACTATTTTACACCTAGGGTTACTGTACATGATTTTAACCCAATTTATAAGAGATTGTCCAAAATTGAAATGCTCCAGGTATTTATATATAAACCCCAGTCCTACTTTATCAAATGCCTTTTCGAAGTCTGCTATGAATAGTAGGCTTGATTTCTCAGATTTTTCATAGTGTTCTATTGTTTCCAGTACTTGCCTTATATTGTCTCCAATGTATCGCCCATGTAAAAAACCTGTCTGATTAGAATGAATAATGTCCGACAATACCTTTTTAATTCTATGCACTATACATTTTGCTAGAATTTTTGCATCACAACACTGAAGTGTAAGGGGCCTCCAATTTTTTTAATGGACTGGATCCTTATATTTTCCATTGTATCCTGTTTCAGTTATAATGAAATCAGACCTTCTTCTTGAGTGTCTGATAATCTACCATTTACATAGGAGTGGTTAAAACATGCGGTCCTCTGAGTATTTCAAAAAAGTTTTGGTATACCTCGACTGGTATGCCATCCAACCCTGGAGTTTTCCCGGACTTAAAGTCTTTAATTACATCCAGAAGTTCCTCCTCTGTAATTTCACCTTCACATGAGTCTTTCTGTATGGCTGTTAATTTTACATTATCAATAGAAAATAAATCTCTACAATTTGCTTCAGTTAGAGGAGAAGGAGGCGACTGAAACGAAAACATATGCTTAAAGTACTTTGTTTCCTCCTTCAAAATAAAATTTGGTGAATCATGGGTGACTCCGTCATTTGAAACCAGTTTCAATAAATTATTTTTGGTAGCATTCCTATGTGGAAGTTAAAAAAAGTATTTGGTGCATTTTCCCCCATATTCCATCCAGTTTGCTTTATTTTTTATAATATATTACACTTGATCTTTCTTGAATAAGTTTCTCCATTTCTTTTTGTTTTTCCTCTAATTTATTCTGAGCCTCTATGTTACAGTTTTTATTGCTATCTATCTGTTCTGTTAGACTTTCTATTTCCTTTGTTAGTGTGGACTCTTTTGACCTAAATTGCTTTTGTTTTCGAGATGAGTACTGAATTGCAGATTCACCCTCATCACCTGAGACACAAACACTCTGGTACCCCGTTGTAACCATTTTCCCCAAGCATCTCCGTGCAGTCAGACCTTTGATTATTTTGTGCCACTTGGGCCACAATAATAAGCCCCCTCTCTGATTGTCCGAGTGTGACCCCCTCCCATTGGGTTACTGCAGCCAGTGTTGCCAGCACTGCCACTACCTGGGTGTGGGTACCCCACCGGAATCCCCACTGGCTAGGTACAAGGTCATCAAGGTTCTCATTAGCAGCTTTGAGAATGTCCTTGTATGTAATGGTCTCCCATCAGGGGGTTCTGGCTTTGTAGGACCAACCCTGCCAGGCAGGCTCAGAATCTTGAGGGGGCGGTGCTGCTCAAGTAGGTCTCTGACCGCATTTATTTTTCTGTTTAGGCTGCATATAGGCAACTCACAGCAGGTCCATAAAACAGATGGGGACTTCTCTTTGGTGTATGGGTCACTCAGGTGGGTGTCTAGGATATAGGTTTGGGGATCGTTCCATCATGATAGGACAATAAAAACATAGATTCGATTTATACTATATTTTAAAATGTATATCCCTCATCTGCACAAAATTGAAAGCTCTCTCTCACAACTCCTGTTCACAGACACACGTTGGTTCTGGGATATGCAACCATTTCCTTTCTCACTCACTTAACGCCACACTTATTCAAACACAAAAACGCACACCACACCTTCCATCACAATTCATCCACACATACCCACATACTGTGCCTTCTATGTCTTCTGTTTGCCATGTTTTTATCTCCACTCTGTTGATTGAGTAAATGTGTTCTAATTAGTTGTATTTGAAGATATTTTATTTTGCTTGTTATCTTTTCTTGTAATACCGTTTTATCCTTTTATAAAATACTATACATACTGTAAATGTTCTTTATTATTACAATCCCTACCATGGCTAGTATTGGGTGCTCCATTATTCAACTCCTCTATTAGAACTTTCAGAATAGCCATGGAGTAGTCTTTGTGTCGCGGTACATTTGGTTGTCAATATACAGTTTATCGACAACGAGAGCAACACGCTTCCCTTTTAATCTATTTTCCTTGAAGATTGGGTACAGAACTTTGCGCCATTCTGCAATCTCCCTCGGGAACTGATCATTCATTCCTATTTTGGTGCCAGCAAGTCTTTTACCTAGGCTTTTAACCATTACGTTAACCATTACCAGCCTCAGAAGTTGCAGCCCAAATAAATGCTTCACAGAGTTCAAGTAACAGACACATCTCAACATCAACTTTTCAGAGGAGACTGTGTGAATCAGGCCTTCATGGTCGAATTGCTGCAAAGAAACCACTACTAAAGGACACCAATAAGAAGAAGAGACTTGCTTGGGCCAAGAAACACGAGTGATGGACATTAGACCGGTGGAAATTTGTCCTTTGGTCTGGAGTCCAAATTGGAGATATTTGGTTCCAACCGCCGTGGCTTTGTGAGACGCGGTGTGGGTGAATGGATGGTCTCCACATGTGTATTTCCCACCGTAAAGCATGGAGGAGGAGGTGTTATGGTGTGGGGATGCTTTGCTGGTGACACTGTCTGTGATTTATTTAGAATTCAAGGCACACTTAACCAGCATGGCTACCACAGCATTCTGCAGCGATACGCCATCCTATCTGGTTTGGGCTTAGTGGGACTATCATTTGTTTTTCAACAGGACAATGACCCAACACACCTCCAGGCTGTGTAAGGGCTATTTTACCAAGAAGAAGAGTGATGGAGTGCTGCATCAGATGACCCGGCCTCCACAATCCCCCGACCTCAACCAAAGTGAGATGGTTTGGGATGAGTCGAAGCGCAGAGTGAAGGAAAAGCAGCCAACAAGTGCTCAGCATATGTGGGAACTCCTTCAAGACTGTTCAAATCAAATGTTATTTGTCACATACACGTGTTTAGCAGATGTTATTGCGGGTGTAGCGAAATGCTTGTGCTTCTAGCTCCGATAGTGCAGTAATATCTAACAAGTAATATCTAACAATTTCACAACATATACCCAATACACACAAATCTAGTAAGGAATGGAATTTAAGAATATATACATATATGGACAAGCAATGACAGAGCGGCATGGGCTAAGATACAGTAGAATATTATAGAATAGAATACAGTATATACATATGAGATTAGTTTTGCAAGATATGTAAACATTATTAAAGTGACTAGTGTTCCATTTCTTAAAGTGGCCAGTGATTTCAATCGGCAGCAGCAGCCTCTAATGTAGTCAAGGTGGTTGATCAAGGTGGTTGCTACAGGAGGAGGTTGTCGGGTGAGGTCGTCGGGTAAGCTTGGCTTTATACATAGTTTGGGCTTTGTCGAGTAAAGCTTAAACTATGTATTTAGATTGTAGTTAGGTATTGTAGGTAGTTATCGTGGGTTGGTGTATGTCATTATTGTAGGTTAGTATTGTATTCGACTGAGCCCGGTGAAGCATGAAGCTAGCTAGCTAACCCACTACCTGGACTAGCTGCCGGGTAGCTACTGGCAACTATTAGCAACGGTATAGTTGTTTCACGCCTGAGAGTGCCTGTAATCACGCCAGCTGGCTGCCTACAATAATTACATACAATAATGCCTACCATTCAGCTGTTTTCTAACCTCATTGTCTGAACCGTTAACGTTAGGTAGTAAGTGGCTACTGTGCTTGAAATTTAGCTAGCTTGTTGCTACCTGGATAGCTACTAGTAAACAATAGCTGGAACGACCTAGCGAACAGACGCAAACTGGCTGAGTCAATTCAGTGGCTAGCTTTGCACTTGGCTACCTAACAGTAGCTGCTAGGGGTAAGTCATAACCTACATTTGTGTTTTGTTTTTACATATTGGTAGCCAGAGTCGTTCAAGGAAATCGGGACATGGGTGACTAGTTAACGTTAGCTTGGCTCTCTCTGTGTGTTCGTGCCGTGAAAGGAGGGGATTCTTCTTTGTCTGAAAGCAATGGCTAGCTAGTATGCTAACTATTCTAGCTAACTAACTGGTTGAATAAGTTGACGACGGACTCGCTCAAGCTGTCGGGACTAACCCACAACGTTAGACACGGACACGAACGATCTGCTTGGCGTGTTGACACACTGGTGGTTTGTTGTGGCCGAGTATTGGCGCTAAACCGTGTTGTTGGAGTCCGGCATGCTAGCTGGCTGTGGCGTCTTATGACTAGGTGCCCTGGACGATTTTCACGGAAGAATACTGTACCAAGTTAGCTAGCTGAATAAACTAAGTTAGTCTATACCTAGAAAACATTGAACCGCTGTATTTTACAACAATTATAGTTTCTGAGGTGGAAGTTGGGAGAGTTATATTTGGGTGTTGTGGTGAGGGAGGCCCCGCTCTCTCCTTTCCCAGATGTTTAGTTCATTTCATTCCGATCTCCTTTGCATTATTGTAGCCATTTTCTGTAGCCTGTCAACTATGCCTCTGTCTATCCCTGTTCTCTCCTCTCCGCACAGGCTATACAAACGCCTCACACCGAGTGGCTGCTGCCTCTCTAACCTGGTGGTCCCTGCACGCACCACCCACGTGGAGTTCGAGGTCTAAGGCAGCCTCTGGAACTGCCGTTCTGCTGCCAACAAGGCAGAGTTCATCTCAGCCTATGCTACCCTCCAGTCCCTCGACTTCTTGGCGCTGACGGAAACATGGATTACCACTGAAAACACTGCTACTCCTACTGCTCTCTCCTCGTCTGACCATGTGATCTCGCATACCCCGAGAGCATCTGGTCAGCGGGGTGGTGGCACAGGAATCCTCATCTCTCCCAAGTGGACATTCTCTATTTTTCCCCTGACCCATCTGTCTATCTCCTCATTTGAATTCCATGCTGTCACAGTCACTAGCCCATTTAAGCTTAACATCCTTGTCATTTATCGCCCTCCAGGTTCCCTTGGAGAGTTCATCAATGAGCTTGACGCCTTGATAAGTTCCTTTCCTGAGGATGGCTCACCCCTCACAGTTCTGGGGGACTTCAACCTCCCTACGTCTACCTTTGACTCATTTCTCTCTGCCTCCTTCTTTCCACTCCTTTCCTCTTTTGACCTCACCCTCTCACCGTCCCCCCCTACTCACAAGGCAGGCAATACGCTTGACCTCATCTTTACTAGATGCTGTTCTTCTACTAATCTCACTGCAACTCCCCTCCATGTCTCCGACCACTACTTTGTATCGTTTTCTCTCTCGCTCTCCTCCAACACTACTCACTCTGCCCCTACTCAGATGGTAATGTGCCGTCGCAACCTTCCCTCTCTCTCTCCCGCTACTCTCTCCTCTTCCATCCTATCATCTCTTCCCTCTGCTCAATCCTTCTCCCTCCAATCTCCTGATTCTGCCTCCTCAACCCTCCTCTCCTCCCTTTCTGCATCCTTTGACTCTCTATGTCCCCTATCCTCCCGGCCGGCTCGGTCCTCCCCTCCTGCTCCGTGGCTTGATGACTCATTGCGAGCTCACAGAACAGGGCTCCGGGCAGCCGAGCGGAAATGGAGGAAAACTAGACTCCCTGCGGACCTGGCATCTTTTCACTCCCTCCTCTCTACATTTTCTTCATCTGTTTCTGCTGCTAAGGCCACTTTCTACCACTCTAAATTCCAAGCATCTGCCACTAACCATAGGAAGCTCTTTGCCACCTTCTCCTCCCTGCTGAATCCTCCTCCCCCTCCCCCCTCCTCCCTCTCTGTGGATGACTTCGTCAACCATTTTGAAAAGAAGGTTGACGACATCCGACCCTCGTTTGTTAAGTCAAATGACACTGCTGGTCCTGCTCACACTGCCCTACTCTATGCTTTGACTTCTTTCTCCCCTCTCTCTCCAGATAAAATCTTGCGACTTGTGACGGCCGGCCGCCCAACAACCTGCCCGCTTGACCCTATCCCCTCCTCTCTTCTCCAGACCTTCTCCGGTGACCTTCTCCCTTACCTCACCTCGCTGATCAACTCATCGTTGACCGCTGGCTATGTCCCTTCCGTCTTCAAGAGAGCGAGAGTTGCACCCCTTCTCAAAAAACCAACACTCGATCCCTCTGATGTCAACAACTACAAACCAGTATCCCTTCTTTCTTTTCTCTCCAAAACTATTGAGCGTGCCGTCTTTAGCCAACTCTCTTGCTATCTCTCTCAGAATGACCTTCTTGATCCAAACCAGTCAGGTTTCAAGACTGGTCATTCAACTGAGACTGCTCTTCTCTGTGTCACGGAGGCTCTCCGCACTGCTAAAGCTAACTCTCTCTCCTCTGCTCTTGTCCTTCTAGACAAGTCTGCTGCCTTTGATACTGTGAACCATCAGATCCTCCTCTCCACCCTCTCCGAGCTGGGCATCTCCGGCGCGGCTCACTCTTGGATTGCGTCCTACCTGACCGGTCGCTCCTACCAAGTGGCGTGGCGAGAAGCTGTCTCCGCACCACGTGCTCTCACCACTGGTGTCCCCCAGGGCTCAGTTCTAGGCCCTCTCCTATTCTCGCTATACACCAAGTCACTTGGCTCTGTCATATCATCACATGGCCTCTCCTATCATTGCTACGCAGCCGACACACAACTAATCTTCTCCTTTCCCCCTTCTGATAACCAGGTGGCGAATCGCATCTCTGCATGTCTGGCAGACATATCAGTATGGATGACGGATCACCACCTCAAGCTGAACCTTGGCAAGACGGAGCTGCTCTTCCTCCCGGGGAAGGACTGCCCGTTCCATGATCTCGCCATCACGGTTGACAACTCCGTTGTGTCCTCCTCCCAGAGTGCGAAGAGCCTTGGCGTGACCCTGGACAACACCCTGTCGTTCTCCGCTAACATCAAGGCGGTGACCCGATCCTGTAGGTTCATGCTCTACAACATTCGGAGAGTACGACCCTGCCTTACACAGGAAGTGGCACAGGTCCTAATCCAGGGACTTGTCATCTCCCGTCTGGATTACTGCAACTCGCTGTTGGCTGGGCTCCCTGCCTGTGCCATTAAACCCCTACAACTCATCCAGAATGCCGCAGCCCGTCTGGTGTTCAACCTTCCCAAGTTCTCTCACGTCACCCCGCTCCTCCGCACACTCCACTGGCTTCCAGTTGAAGCTCGCATCTGCTACAAGACCATGGTGCTTGCCTACGGAGCTTTGAGGGGAACGGCACCTCCGTACCTTCAGGCTCTGATCAGTCCCTACACCCAAACGAGGGCATTGCGTTCATCCACCTCTGGCCTGCTGGCCCCACTACCTCTGCGGAAGCACAGTTCCTGCTCAGCCCAGTCAAAAATGTTCGCTGCTCTGGCACCCCAATGGTGGAACAAGCTCCCTCACGACGCCAGGACAGTGGAGTCACTCACCACCTTCCGGAGACATTTGAAACCCCACCTCTTTAAGGAATACCTGGGATAGGATAAAGTCATCCTTCTAAATTCCAGGTGAAGCTGGTTGAGAGAATGCCAAGAGTGGGCAAAGCTGTCTTCAAGGCAAAGGGTGGCTATTTGAAGAATCTCAAATATAAAATATAATACTTTCTTGGTTACTACATGATTCCACACGTGTTATTTTATAGTTTTGATGTCTTCACTATTATTCTACAATGTAGAAAATAGTAAAAAATTAAGAAAAACCTTGAATGAGTAGGTGTTCTAAAACTTTTGACCGGTAGTGTATGTGTCAGCCTACTAATTATAAAAATGTAAAATAGGCCCTATTATATAAAAAATTGTAAATCAAATTCGCTAGGCTATAATTGTAACTTTGTAGGCTGCATGTCCTGCACCAGCATCGGATGTTCTCTCCCAGCTTCATGGTTTGAACAAGGTCTGTAATTCCAGTCCATATAATACAATACAGTACAGTAATGCAGTCCACACTTAAAAATATTGGCTACTGGAGCTTGTTTCATTTATTTACCTAAGAGAGCATAGCTACATCTATGGGCTTTTATGTTTTTCTGTTGTGCGTAATGTGTGGTACCCTATATATCGTAGATATGTATTGGATAACGGCACAATCATTTGGGCTTTTTTGGGCTTAAGATCATAAAATGTCCTTAATGTAGGGCTCATAAAATGTTTTTAATGCATGACTTATCAGGGTCAGGTAGCATCAGGCATGAATTTTCATGCCGATCAAAGCTCTAATAAAATCCAGATATATTTATATGATTTATATGCTTCAGAATGGCACTTCCGGTTTTGGCGGGAAATACTGGGTTACCCAGGAGAAAAGTGAATTATTCTCAGGATGGAACATTTGTAAAATACCGGGAAAATATTCAACCCTAGTCTCAACCAAATATTACCCAATTATCCACATTGAAATTATGTGGTGTTGCCAGTGGGCTCTCTCTTACAAAATGGACTGTGTGACCATCAATCTTGAGGGTGGGATGGTCATACAGATAACACATAGGATATATACAGCATTTAGTGGTTGATATGTGGTGTCTACAGTTAATTTGGGTGGTGCTAACATCAAGCAATGTTCTAGGGTCACTTATGTTTCAGTCCTACTAATCAAGGTTAGGATAGCAGGTCAATAGGGAAAACTTATTCTAGATCAACACAGGCTCTTTCTCTCTGGAGCATTTATAAAACCACTCTTCTTTTGAAGCAGCCAGTTGGTTGCAGATACTTGATATGGGCACAGAGTCGCGAGGCTCCCCTGAAAGCCACAACATATTGATCTCAATGAATAATATAGGATGGCTTTGAGGCCAGTTGATGTTGAGCGGTCCGGGCTACCTCTCAGAACAAATTACATCCTCACTGATCCATGACTGAGCTCCGATCTGATATTTAGATGATAAATATGTAAATTCAATAGAATTCAATTCAATCATTTTTTGGGGGAGGCTGGTTTGGTTTCTTTTGGCAGATTGTTTGTTTTTCTTAGGTGGCAGATCTGAATTGTTGTTTTCGGATCGAGTTTGATCTGTCTCAATGGTTTTGTTTGTTCGTTCAACCCTGATGAATACAAAAACATTTTTGATAACAGTCTAATGGACTAACAGTCTAATAATCTTCCATTTCTTCACACTTCGGACATCACTGACTGC
The DNA here is from genome assembly GCF_020615455.1 of Coregonus clupeaformis. Taxonomy (NCBI): domain Eukaryota; kingdom Metazoa; phylum Chordata; class Actinopteri; order Salmoniformes; family Salmonidae; genus Coregonus; species Coregonus clupeaformis. The sequence goes on from NC_059220.1 coordinate 44,158,670, forward strand.
ACTGGTGTCAGTCTTCGCTTATATAATTGCCTTCTGAAGGTTTCAGCTTCCCTCTCACCTTAAGGGTCAATGTCACGACCTTAAACTTGTGAACACTCACACCCCCACGCTTGAAAATGCACATTGATACCTGTCCTCTGCTTTCTATGTGGCAGCACCGAGGAGTAAGGATGTGCTCACGCCCTCTCTACCCCCTCTTTCTCTCCCCCTCGTTCTTTCATTCACTCTCTCCCCTCCCTTCTCTCTCCATTTCTCTTATACCCACACACACACACAAGATCCCTACAGTGACAAAGCCGCCGGTACAGCAAGGCAAATGTAATTTGCTCTCACTTGACAAAAACAGCATGCTTCTCATTCACCTGACAGATGCCGGGAGTTTGAGCATGCAACACAAAAATAAAAAGAGACAGGCATTTATAAAGCCTATATATTTAAAAGAGAATCTCCCTAAGTAAAAATGATACAGGGTGCCAATCATGCCAAGGCAGATGGGGATACAGAGGGGGAGGAGGGAAACAGAAAACACTTTTTCTAACGAGAAGTCGAGGCTTCACATCACATCTGCGACTCTTCTCCCAGGGCAGGAGGCTGTGTTCCCGCCTCTCCGGCTCTCCCGACACTTTGCCTTAGTTAATTGCTCCGGTTGTGGGCTGAATAGGATTGGTATTCCGCAAGGGCGTCGGAAACAGATGGTGTTTAAGTAAAATATTATTAACACCTCCCCGCATTCTGAGATGCCGCGCCTGGGCCCAGACGACGCAGGTGAAACACTGATTTCCATAATGGAATCAAAGTGCTTACACAAATTGGGACGAGCTTCCAACAGTTTCGGACATCTTTTTTTCACATTTTGTCTTTGATTCTTTTCCCCTCCCATTTTTGATGTTGTTCTTTTATCTTCATTGCCAGTTATGATTTGTCATAGCATGTTGTTGTTGTTGAGATGTGTTTGTGCGTGATTAAGGATCCGGTTTATCAGATATGGCTGGCCCCCCACTGCTGGTAGTCTGACACAGCCGTTGATGGTTGGCGACAGCCTCCATGGTGGGCCCACCTGTCTTCAAGTAATACAATTGTTTTCATTTTTGTGACATGCCATATTAAGAGCAGCTTGTGGCTTACACAACAATGAATTGGACTTCTAGTAAATATATACATTTTCAAAATTGTCATATAAAGGCAAAGGGTGGTTATTTGAAGAATCTCAAATATAAAAATATATTTTGATTTGTTTAACGCTTTTTTGGTTACTACATGTGTTACTTCATAGTTTTGATGTCTTCACTTTTACTCTACAATGTAGAAAATAGTAAAAACAAAGAAAAACTCTTGAATGAGTAGGTGTTCTAAAACATTTGACCGGTAGTGTACAATGACAGGCATCTATATAAAATGAAAATATTACAAAAAGCTACAGTACATTGTTTCCCTGAACAAGAACGAAATGAAAGTTTCATTCAACAAAGAAAGGAAAAATAACTTCTTCAAAGAGACATTCTAAGTAACCCCAGCATTTTGGAGAATGCACATTCAACGATGCTCGAATATGCTTTGAAACGCTTTGAAATATATATGACAGCCTATCTAAGAGAAGCTGTAAAGGCATTTTGCTGCCGGGTGGTAGAGAAGAGGTTGAAGAGCGGCATGAGAGGAGAGGGGGATGAGAGAGGCCAACTAGAAGGCACTAGAGAAGAGTGTGATATAAGAAAAGAAGAACGAATACTGACCAGAGAGAATAAAAGCTAGCTGTGAACACGGTGGATGAGCAGAGGGTCCTTTCGATGACAGAGCTGGGAGTGTAAACAGAGATGAGTGAAAGAGAGAAAGAAAGAGAGGATATGTTCTGAACTCAAGCGTGTACAAAATGCAGCAAGTCAAGTCCCGTTGTCGCACATCTTATTTGTCACTTCCAGGTCTCCAGAGGTCTGACCCTCCTCAACCCTAGCCTGTCCCAGACAAGACCACTGGCACAGGGCCTTGGAACAGGAGATCACTGACCTGACCTGTACACATCCTCCACATCCCTGCAGACTCGTCCAGTTTCCTCCACCCTTCACCCCTCTCTCAAATCCCGACCTCCCTACCCCCACAGGGAAGCCTGCAAATGTTATTTGTCACATGCTTCGTAACCAACAGGTGTAGACTAACAATGGAATTCTTACTTACGGGCAGGGTTAGGTAGGTTACTTTCTAAATGTAATTACAGTTACTAGTTACCTGTCCAAAATTGTAATCAGTAACGTAATTTTTTGGATTACCCAAACTCAGTAACGTAATCTGATTATTTTCAGTTACTTTCCCCTTAAGAGGCATTAGAAGAAATATTACAAATTGAACGACATATATTGCAGGATAAATCAATTTTAGAGTTTACATAGCTGGATGTTGCATTTTACTTTATGGGTTGGTTATGTAGGCTTCTTCTAACCCATTGCTTTCTACTAGAGATAATAATACGATAAGGTTATATCTTCACATTAAAAACCAAAGTCTGTCAGATTTCCAGTCATTCCAATTAATTTCATACCCATTGATCTTCAAGAATAGGACTTGGAAATATGGAAGTATAGATTAGCCAAATTGTTTTACCTGACCATACCCCATAAACTAAGGACTTAATAAGCCTACTCTGTTGTTTATGATTTTGTTGTCATGGAGGACTGATTGGGCCCATTGCTTCGAGTTGGAAAATAAATGCTGCTCTCATGGAATGGAATGCTTTGAGCACTACTGAAAAGTTCATGCCATATGCTGCATTTTCTATTGCCCTATTGTTTAAGCTTTTGTTGATGACACTTTTATATCTCGATAATTAGCCGCTGTTTAAAGGGCAAATCCACAGTTGAAACAATAACAAAGCAGATACCCCGCCTCTGTTTTGGTAAAAAGCTGAGGGATGGGCCTGGAGAAATGTAACCACTCTCAGATTAATAGAAAGAGCTATGGATGCAAGGACTGATCATCCATGATGTCAAAATTATTGTTTTACCATGTGTTTAGGCTATACAGTATTTGTTTACATTTACCATGTTTGCAAACATTGAAGAAAAAAATGCTTATTTTGGGTTTTCATGGGGTGTGACAGTTGAATTAAGCTCATAAGGCATTTATAATTTATATTCTTTAAGAATCAATGGGTATATATAATACATTTATAAGTCCAAAAATGGATGTAGCAACTACAGATTGCCCTTTTCATTAGCTTGAGCAATAAAAGCTCCACTCGTGGTCTTCTTAAATTAAAATAGTTTTTGACAGTATGGAGCACAATACCACAGAGTAGTAAAGACGGTAGGAACTTATTCCATAGGCTGGGATCCGCACAATGCTGTTACAAGAGCGCATATTTCACTGGCTGTCCACTGATTGCAAAAACAATGATTGATAGCTTAAACTTCTTCAATTCAACCATTATTGGGTTAAAATACACATATACATTTGTGAACAGCCATCCACAACAACCACAATCTGTAAGGTGCAAATAGCTAAACAAGAGTGCAGCATTGTGATTCACATCAATGAGCTATGTAGAATCAGTTGAGGAGAGTAATTTCCACCTGATAACAACAACAACAGCATGGTAACACCCTCAAGTACACCGCTTTTGTTCCGTATAATAAATAGGCCCTGAATCTCAGAGAAGGAGCGTTTATTTTCAGCTCGGAGTCGTAACCTGAAGAAACCCACAGCTCAAGCGGCAGACGCAACATGATTCCGGTGTTAATCCTGGAACGGAAATGATTGCACTCTGGGTTCAGGTGGTGCGTTTCCTCTCACGGCTTACAGTACGTACGGGAGTGGGAGCGTTACCCTGGAGACGGCTCATAAAAGCCCAGGTGAAGAGGCTTCTTGGTGCACCCTGGCTAATGAGAAAAGGCCCAACTCTCTGTACTTTCATTTTGCCTTGATACAGTATGTTCTAAAGGACACCACGTCCGTGTTATGGGTCTAAATGAATGTGCTTGTTTAGATACACATGAGACTCAGGCTAAGAGTGTGTGTGGGTGCGAGTTTCTCTTTCTGTTAGATTGTGTGCATGCATGCGCTCATGCATGTATGAGTGCATTCCGGCTTGCATTCCTGCCTGCGTACATGTGTGTGTGCAAATCTGCATGCATATGGGTGCTCTCTCACCCTCTCTCCCAGGGGAGCCTCCCTCTGAGTTCTGAGGAGGCTGGACAACTTGCTGTGTGCCAGGCGGGCTCACCTCCGGGGGTCAACACCAATCCGTCCCATTATGCAAACAGGAATCAGGGGCTCATCCCAGCATGAGGGGGGCAGACATGCCATACCACCTCCTCTGTTTTGATTGAGAGGGGAACATATTGCACAGTCACACCTCTTCAACAGTACCTCCCCACCACGGGCTTCTCTCAAAGGCAACATCTGTGGTTTGTTTGTTTGTTTGTTATTGTTTGTCTTGAATAGCAGGAGTCTTTACACCTGCCATTCATTATGTCATCAGTTATTTAGGGGAACATGTGTGCTTTATTAGACCCAGGTATAAATATGGAAGGGTAGAAAGTGAGAACAGAGGAAATAGGGGAGATGGAGATTGAACCCTGGTCTCCAGTTGGGATGCACACATGCGCTAGGAATGTTATCCACTTGACCATGGCTCTGCACAATTTGGGCTCTTCTTGACGTACTCCAGATGTAAATGCATGAAATGTTATCACTGCTTGATAAGTCTGTGGTCAGTAGTCTTGGATGACCATCGGGAAAACAAACATGGTACCACACTGTAATTCTGCATGTACTCTGATCAAAGTGTGATAATGTGGGTAGACCATTCCATTGGTACTCACACATAATACAGTATAGAAAGCCATGCGAAACATGTGTGACCTGTTCCTCATATTCTCAACAGTGGGTGATAATTCATCACTCTTAAAACGTCTGTCATGGGAGCTCTTCTGCAGCACAAACTGAACTTGACCTTTAGGGTCACATGACATATGGGGGCTGTAACTGGCTGAGACAAATATGTCCTCTTGCATGATGATGACAGAACACAGAGAGAGAGGAGAGAGATCACCCAGCTAGCACATAACGTTCTGAGAACCATATGTTTCTTTGAGCTTGGTGAGAGCGTGGTTGTCCTATGGTTATTTTGCATACAACCTTCCTACAACTTTCTGGGAATGGTGCAGGATAGTTGCTTGGCTTTGGAACATTACTTTAACAGAACGTTTCCTAAAAGTTCTAACATGGTTACATTTAATTTACATTTGGGTAATGTTCTAGGAACATTTTCAACTGGTTTGACATTGGGAAAGTTCTCAAATTGTTCAGAGAATATTAAGAAACAACGTTTTTCTGGGGGAATTTCAGTACTTCAGCATAACGTTTCCTACAGGTTTCCTCATGGTTCTATTTAAAGTCATGTTCTCAAATTGTTCCTAGAACGTTAAGAAAACTTTCCATAAAAACCACAAGAAAACTTTAGTAACGTTCAGAGAACGTTCTAAGAATGTTATTTAAAAACAAATACATTCCGTTTTCAAACTCTCTCTAGCTTTTATCTTGATAAGTGTGTTCAGGTGTGTTGGCCGTGCCCACTAATTGGCCACACCTGATCTTAATGAGTGCTTGTTTCCTTTTAAATGGGGTCTGAATATACTAAAATGAACAGCTTTGTATGCGTAAAAAACATGGCATGCTACCTCCATCCTCGTGGTGTAGTGGACTAATTCCATGTACAGAGCACAGAAGATTATAGGTTTGAATCTCACTAATGCCATGTCACAATAAAAAATAAATGTTTGCATGATTAATACCTAAGGAAATGAATTTCCATGTGTCTTATCTGTGCTTGGAGTTCAAAAAAGGTAAAACAAAATAAGCTAGCAGTGTTATTAAAAGTCTTATTGAAACATTCATTGAGGAAGTGGGCCCCCCTGGATAGCAGATCCGCACTTGAGCTGAGGCAACCGGGAACATGCACCACCCGAAGTGAGAGCAAATGCACAGCAATAGGGAGCGAACTAAGGGGAGGAAGGGGAGAGACTGAGTTCCAGGTAATTGGTATGCGGGGCACTCTGTGACACCATCCATACTCTCCAAATTGAGTAATCCTCGGACAGCGCGCCCCACCCTTGGAGGGGACACGTGTGTCGTGACCACCTTGTGGGACAACCCCTTGTGACAGCAGCTGGGGATCCCTCCACTGGGCCAGTACCCAAAGGCCTGTCGGGGACACCTGAATCTACCAGTTTAGGTGACGAGATGCATCCAAGCGCGTTGCTAGAATCCAGCACGGGAACGGCTGCATCAATAATAGTCCCAGGAGAATAACCACTATCAAAGAGGCCATTATCCCCAGTAGACGCAGGAACTGGTGAAAACGTACTGTGCACCCCAACCGAAATTAGGCCAAGCAGAGTTGGAACCCGGACACCCTCTCCGGGGATAGAAAAGCGCGATTTACACAAGTCTAACTTGAGACCCAGGAATGGAATGCGCTGCAATGGGGTTAGACATTTCTTTTTACTGGTTTACAAACCTAGAGACTGAACATTGGACAACAGCCTGGATGTGTTTAAGACCTCTTGTTCCCTTGACTCTGCTGCTATCAGTCAATCGTCCAGATAGGCCAACACCCTCCGCCCCTGGCCCTCCACCACCTTTTGAAAATTTGCAATGCGAGAGGGACAAGCTGAACGGGTGTACCAAAATCTCATAGGCTATTGCCTCATAATGGAATCTCAGGAACTTTCTGTGACTCGGGTACATAGGCACATGAACATACGCATCCTTTAGGTCGATGGTGGTAAACCAATTGCCGGGACGCACGGACTGTAACAGCCGCTGATTTGTGAGCATCTTGAATTTGCAAACTCTGAGATGTTTTTTCAGGGGATGCATGTCCAGAATGGGACGTAAACACCTGTCCCTTTTCGGAACCAGGAAATACCGGCTGTACCAGCCGTCCTGGGCTTCGGACAGAGGAACCACTTGTATTGCCTGTTTCTGGAGCAGGGAGGAAATTTCCTCCCTTAATACTGCTGCTTAGGCCAGGGGAACAGTTGATGTGATGATGCCTCAAAAACGTATGGGGCCTACAACGAATTGTAGTCTGTACCCTGACGTTACTCTTCGCATTACCCAGGGTGACACTGGTCGGAGCAGGCAGCGAGTCTCCCATAAAGCGCCATCTTGGGGGGCATGACGGGGCTGAACAACCCCGTGGGAGAAATTGGCTCATCAGGGTCTGTTACAGGCTTTGGTTTTTCCATTTATATTTTGAGGTTGGACGTTAGCACATGGGGTGCACGGATTGGTTTCACCTCATTAGGCAGTATGTTTTATATCTGTGCTGGCTTGTCCATCTCGTTAGTCGGAAGGTGTTTCACCTGTTGTCAGTGACTCTTTGTTAATTTCCCCTTCTGTTTGAGCGACAATTTTTGGTTTTCTTGCTGGGGAACGTAACACCCTCTCTGGCACCTGTGAAAGCGTCAACCAAAGATGACGCTGTGCCACCACAGTAGATGCCATGCTTTTCCCGAGCACCAGAACGGTGCACCGGGACATGTGTAATATGAAGTCGCCAGTAACACAGAGCTCATCCAGGAGCTCTGTGTGTAGCTCTCCTGCGGCCAAATCTGTGTCCAGTTCCTCCAGCAACTTGGTCTGGTAGACCTGCAGCATAGTGACAGATGACAGGGATCGCGAAACCACCCCCTCTGCACGATACACCTTCTCCAGCAGAGCAGCCAAAAAGCGACAGTGCTTGTTAGGGAGTGTAGGATTCACATTAGCCATGCCCTTGTTATCCAATGGGGCTAGGTAGCCAGCCAACTTGCCATCCACTGGAGGTGTGTGTTAGCCCTGCCCCCTCCATCCCATACAGATCCATGAAGGGGGGCACACCCATGGAGCATCAGCTGAATGCGGGTTGGACCAGGTTGTTGTCAATTCTTAGATTAACCTTTTCACATGTGAGTTCCAAATATCTCTAATGGTCGCCCCAGCATGAATTGTTTTATGCACGTGATGTCAGAATGCACTCACTGTTCCAAAATACGATTGTTGCACAACAGGACAGTTAACCCACGCTGCCCCCAAACCAATACATGTTGCCTGCTAATTATCTATAGGCTGTTTCAACTTGTCAATTTCTAATTATTTTCTAACAAGTTTTATTTTCTAACAACCATTTGAATTGAGGTGGGTTCCGCCTCATCATTCATTCACATAGAAGTAGCCCATTTCACTGTTGCGGACAATTACGTTTGAGGCATTAGTGAGCTGGACAAACTTCCCTCTTCGACAAGACAAGCCCAAGCACTAACTTTTTCCTCCCTGGCACATTTTCCGGCAGGTGCCCGCATTGCCTTCACTACTAATAATAACTTTGTGTGCGTTCCTATCAAAGTAAGTGCCTTATTACGCTATCATTATAGTTTCTGTATATCGTATTGTTTCTACTGTAGCACACTGTATATATGTATGAAGCATAATGTATTTACTGTTTTATTGACATGTTTTCAAGTACTGGTGACAAATCATGCATTCCGATTCTTACATAGATTGGAATGGACACATATGATGCGTGTAAAACACTTTTTTGAAGGTTGTACTGATTATGATGAGCTAATGCTAAGATAATTGCCAGCTATGTGTGGCGCCATGTTTGTTGACATCATACAATGCATTCTGGTTGTTACGTAAACGTCTTTCAGACCGAAGATGTTATAACAAAATGAGGTGAAGGGATGGTTCACTCGTCTTTCGAGTAAACTTCCGGAAGTGAATGATGGTAGACGACACACCCCCTTCAACATGGATACTGCAAACAGACCCAACTCATCTTGTAACTCCTTATCTTTGGTTAACGCAAAAAAACAAACATGGCGGCGTGCACAAACTACCCATCATCAGATTACTTTAGATTTTTGTGTAATAATTGTTTTACTCAATTATTTCGATCACTGGTGAGGTCACCCGTGATGTGATGAATTGTAAATAGTAATTGCTATTAGCTAATTCATATTATGGTTTCTGTCAGCCGAGAGTTAGCTAAATATGACCGCTTGTGTCAGGTCAATCTTTCCTCAGTTAGCGCTACTGTCACGATCGTTACAGGAAGCGGACCAAGGCGCAGCGTGATATGCGTACATTCTTTATTGCAGTACACAACACGAACCAAAACAACAAAACAAACGATACGTGAAGTCCTGGGTTGAACACAAACCTTCCGGAACAAGATCCCACAATAAACAGTGCCAAACAGGCTGCCTAAGTATGGTCCCCAATCAGAGACAACAAGCTACAGCTGCCTCTGATTGGGAACCACCCTGGCCAACATAGAAATACACGAACTAGAACAAAACATAGAAAATAACACATGGAAAATCCACACCCTGGCGCAACATATAAGAGTCCCCTGGGCCAGGGCGTGACAGCTACGACTAATGTAGCTTACATTTTCCAGTTTGGATGAGAATTGTGTTGTGCTGTCGCTACTTCTGTGAATGTCTGAACATTGCATCCCAAAATAAACTGCTCACATTCAGGACATAACGTTATAAAGACTGTGGCCAGCTCAAACGCTTAACTGTTGCATCAATCGTAACTAAACGTTCTAAATAAGTGTTCTAATCACACCGGTTTGAGCGTACGCTGCAGGGACCACTGTAGAATGATCACACTTGTGTGTTCGTACGGGTCAAAGGGTTAAATCGGGTAGGTGGTGCTTAACTGTGGCAGCCACAGGGGCCAGGTACTTCCCACTGAACAATGATGACTTCTGCCGTGGGGGTGAAGACGGCCACTTCCCCTCCAAACGCATAGCTGCCCTTCAGCACAGTTCGATGAACGATGCGTTGGATACTAGGTTTTCCCCTGCTACTGAGTAGCATGAGGAGGTGGCTGTCCTGGATCCAAGTCCTCCTCGTCACCCGTGAAACCTCCGGAGCCATCCAGAGACACCAAGTCGTCATCCCAACCTGGGCCCTGTATGTAACCAGCCATCTCACTATCCCCCTGTTTGGATACTAGTTCCACCTGTTCTAACCACAGCCCCAATTCTCTCTTCGCTCCCTGCACATCGGTCCCAGCTGAGGTAGTAAATGGAAAGTCGCCATTGGTAACTCCAGGCTTCCTCAAGAATGCTACACGTCTTTTCTGGGAGTTTACCTGCAGTACGTGGCAGTGCACACACTGACTGGTTCGAGCAAGGGCCGCCTGAGCGTGTTCCAAGCCGAGACAAACTACACATAAATCGCAAGTGTCTTTCAGATAAATACTGTAACCGCATGACTGGGAGCATGATCTCGACCCCGAACCCGGTATAGCCATCGTTGTTTCGGTCGCATTTGTAGCCATCTTACTCATTGCGCTAGCAAATTGAAGAATAACTAATTGTTTGTGATTAGGAAACTTATGAGAACAAGTACAAACTTAAGCACACAAAGTCCAGGGGGTGGGCACACTCTACCACTATGGGACAGTTTAGTTGGCACAACGTAAGACAAACACATTTTCCAATCGTTTGTTTTAGTAGCGTGAATCGTTCCTGTTCACACCAAGGTGAAGAGCGGAATAATTGATTATCACTGTGGAAGGTGGGGCTTTCAGAGAAGCGCTGATTTCATTGGCCTTGTCAAGCGTGATTGTAGATCCTTCTACCGAAGTCGCGAGAGTTCGACTCCCCATAGTATGTTGTCCCGAAGTTGACTGACAGAAAGGGAACTTTCTGTTTTACCAATCAGGAAACGTATGGCTTCATTCCCACAACCAGTGTGAAACCAAAAAAATACGTTCCCACAACTTCCAAGGAACCAAATGTGCTAGCTGGGCAGTGAGAAGGTGGTCAGACTCCCTATGATAGACCATCTAAGGGAGAGAGAGGCGGGGGATAGTGGGGCAGTCTGTGCTGTCTGTCTCATAGAGGAGAAACAAAGATGTCCATTTCCAACTGCATCTCTTGAGTGATTGATGCCCTTATCCCACCCAAAGTGGGGATAAGTAGGCAATATTAGCAGCCTGTCTTCAACACCAGCGAGCACAGTCAGAGTTCAGCAGAGAGAAGATATGAGGAGCGAGCGTGACAAATGAAAAGCAAAAGTGTGTGAGGGAAAGAGATTGGTGGGAGGAGATGGGGAGAAAGGAACCCCAAAATATCTAGCTGTCAGAAAGGTGCTTTGCTGCCGTATACAAAGGAGGGAGACTCTAATGGGAGGAGGTTAGTGTCAAAAGAGGGGAAGCGAGAGGAAATTACAACAAAGGGAGACGGTTGTTGTGGGAAAGGTTTTAGCATAAAGAGATTCCCTGTTGTTTCTCTATTCATGCATTCATATAGTGTTTTACATAGAATGCCCTTTTTCATGGCAGCCCCATCAGTTTGATTTGACATGCAGTGTACAAAGTGGCTAAGACAGGCAAAACGCTGAGGTGGGTAAACCAGTGATAGAAAGATAGAGGTATGCTAGCTAGAGCCACACTTCACTTCCACTTTCAACACAGGAGGAGGAAATTACCTGGAATTGGTTTACATTTGGAGACGTGGGAGGAGTCTGGTCATTGTACACTGAACAAAAGTGTTGGTCCCATGTTTGTTGAGCTGAAATAAAAGATCCCAGAAAATGTATTGTATAGGCAGGCATAAGCTACGGACAACAAACACAATTGCATTTTATGTATGGCAATTTGAATGCACAGAGATACCGTGACGAGATCCTGAGGCCCATTGTCGTGCCATTCATCCGTTGCCATCACCTCATGTTTCAGCACGATAATGCACAGCCCCATGTCGCAAGGATCTGTACACAATTCCTGGAAGCTGAAAGTGTCCCAGTTCTTCCATGGCCTGCATACTCACCAGACATGTCACCCATTGAGCCTGTTTGGGATGCTCTGGATCGATGTGAGCGACAGCGTGTTCCAGTTCCCGCCAATATCCAGCAATTTCGCACAGCCATTGAAGAGGAGTGGGATAACATTCCACAGGCCAAAATCAACAGCCTGATCAAATCTATGCGAAGGAGATGTGTCGCGCTGCATGAGGCAAATGGTGGTCACACCAGATACTGACTGGTTTCTGTTCCACTCCCATACCATTTTCTTTAAAAAAAAAGTTATCTGTGACCAACAGATGCATATTGTATCTGTATTCCAAGTCATGTGAAATACATAGATTAGGGCCTAATGAATTTATTTCAATTGAATTATTTCCTTATATGAACTGTAACTCAGTAAAATCTTTGAAATTGTTGCATGTTGCATTTATATTTTTGTTCAGTATATATTTAATGGACGGACCAGCAGAATATATATAACATTCTATTAGTTGCAAGAATTTTGTATAATAATTTAGTTTTGAATCCGACGTCGTTTTGTGTATCAGTTCATAGACCATGTGCCATGGAATCTGTAAATCAAAAATCTCCTCCCAACTATTTTGCAACCTGTATGGTGCAGCTGAAATTGTATACTTTTTTAATTGTTACAATTTTCTTTAGCCAATTTTGGTCTTTAACCCTCCCGTTGTCCTAGTGTCAAAATGACCCGCAACTGTGTTGAACCAACTTTATTTAATTTTAATTTTTTGGGGATCATTTGTGAGAAGGAGGCAGTGAGACTGCCTCCTTCTCACAAATGATCCAAAAAATATAAAAATTAAATAAAGTTGGTTCAACACAGTGGCGGGTCATTTTGACCCTTGGACAACGGGAGGGTTTGCAGGGGTGACAGACAAGGGTCTGAATACTTTCCGAATGCACTGTAAATAGGTAAACTGGGATATGACTAAACAATGAATCAGGTGATTTTTTCACAAATAGACAGGTGTTGTCCTTTCCATGGTAACAACATCTTATCTAATTTGGCTAACTTTCTATTAAAATGTATTGCAATGAGACATTTCATTCTTTCGGGATATGAAAACCAAGTGTGTCCACTTCACTGTCGGACCGTTTTATTGGTAAACTACACGGTAATGTAAAAGTTTTATTTTTTAGAGATCCAATACGTAATATGGTGCACTTATCATAATTCGGTTTTAATCCAGAGGGGTTAGAAAAATTATCTAGATCCTCTGAGGCTGTGCAGGGATCCAAATTGCGGATTTAAAAGAAAACATGAATCGTCAGCGTACAATGACACCTTTGTTTTTAAGCCCTGGATTTCTAGCCCCTTGATATTATTGTTGAAACTGATTTTAAGAGCTAACATTTCGATGGCCATAATAAATAGATATGCCGATAGTGGACAGCCTTGTTTTACTCCTCTTGACAATTTAAAACTTTCTGAGAAGTAGCCAATACTTGCTATTTTACACCTGCGTTTAACTTTAACCCATTGTAGAAGAGATTCTCCAAAATTAAAATAGTCCAAGCATTTAAATATACATTACATGACCAAAAGTATGTGGACATCTGCCCGTCAAATATCTAATTCCAAAATCATTGGCATTAATATGGAGTTGGTCCCCCTTTGCTGCTATAACAGCCTCCACTTTTCTGGGAAGGCTTTCCACTAGATGTTGGAACATTGCTGCGGGGACTTGCTGCGTGGACTTGCTTCCATTCAGCCACAAGAGCATTAGTGATGTCGGGCACTGATGCTGGGCGATTAGGCCTGGCTCACAGTCGGTGTTCCAAATCTTCCCAAGGGTGTTCGATGGGGTTGAGGTCAGGGCTCTGTGCAGACCAGTCAAGTTCTTCCACACCGATCTCAACAAACCATTTCTGTATGGACCTGTATGCACAGGGGCATTGTCATGCTGAAACAGGAAAGGGCCTTCCCCAAACTGTTGCCACAAAGTTGGAAGCACAGAATCTTCTAGAATGTCATTGTATGCTTCACTGGAACTAAGGGGCCTAGCCCGAACTATGAAAAACAGCCCCAGACCATTATAACTCCTCCACCAAACTTTCCAGTTGGCACTATGTATTGGGGCACGTAGCGTTCTCCTGGCATTCGCCAAATCCAGATTCGTTCATATGGTGAAGCGTGATTCATCACGCCAGAGAATGCATTTCCAATGCTCCTGAGTCCAATGGCGGCGATCTTTACACCACTCCAGCCGACGCTTGACATTGCGCATGGTGATCTAAGGCTTGTCTGCGGCTGCTCAACCATGGAAACCCATTTCATGAAGCTCCCGATGAACTGTGATGTTGCTTCCAGAGGCAGTTTGTAACTTGGTAGTGAGTGTTGCAACCAAGGACAGACAATTTTTACGCTCTACGCGCTTCAGCGCTCGGTGGTCCCGTTCTGTGAGCTGTGTGGCCTACCACTTTGCGGCTGAGCCGTTGTTGCTCCTAGACGTTTCCACTTCACAATAACAGCACTTACAGTTGACCGGGGCAGCTCTAGCAGGGCAGAAATTTGACGAACTGACTTGTTGGAAAGGTGGCATCCTCTGACAGTTCCACGTTGAAAGTCACTGAGCTCTCCAGTAAGGCCATTCTACTGCCAATGTTTGTCTATGGAGACTGCATGTGTGCTCGATTTTATACCCCTGTCAGCAACGGGTGTTGCTGAAATAGCCGAATCGACTAATTTGAATGGGTGTCCACATACTTTTGTATATATGGTGTAAATTCCAGTCGTACTTTATCAAAGGCCATTTCCCAGATTTTTCATAGTGTTCTATTGTTTCCAGTACTTGTCTTATATTATTATCTCCAATGTATTTTCCATGTAAAAATCCTGTCTAATTAGGATGAATAATATCCTTTTTAATTCTATGCGCTGTGCATTTTGCTAGGATTTTGGCATCACAACACTGAAGTGTAAGGGGTCACCAGCTTTTTAGGTGGACTGGATCTTTATATTTAACACCTGGGTCCTGTTTCAGTAATAGTGAAATCAGACCTTTTTGCTGAGTATCTGATAGTCTACAATTTTTATTGGAGTGGTTAAAGCATGTTAATAACGGACCTTTGAGTACATCGAAAAATATTTGAAATAGCTCAACTGGTATGCCATCCAGCCTTGGAGTTTTCCCGGACTTGAAGGCATTGCATCTAGAAGTTCCTCCTCTCTAATTAGGCGTTCACATTAGCTTTCTGTACAGCTGTTAGTTTTACACTATTAATTTAAAAAAAAAATCCTTACAATTAACTTTAGTTAATGGAAATGGAGGAGACTGAAATGAAAACATATACTTAAAGTACTTTGCTTCTTCTTTCAAAATATTGTTTAGTGAATCATGGATGACTCCGTCATTTGTAACAAGTTTCTGTAAATTATTTTCCGTAGCATTTCTATGAAGATTAAAAAATAATTTGGTGCATTTTTCCCCATATTCCATCCAGTTCGCCTGATTTTTTATAATATATTACACTTGATCTTCCGTGAATAAATTCCTCAATTTATTTTTGTTTTTCCGCTTACTTTTTCTGTGCCTCTGTTACAGTTTTAATTGCTATCCATCTGTACTATTAGTTCCGCTATTTCCTTTTTTAAGATGAACTCTTTTGACTTAAATTGTTTTTGTTTTAAAGATGAGTATTGAATTGCTTGGCCTCTAAAGGCACATTTAAAGTGTCCCATACAATAAGGAAATCTGCTGTACCTATGTTATGTAGGAAAAAGTCAGTTATACATTCTTCTGTCTTGGTTAACACCTCTTAAGGATCTGACCCTTTTTTAAATTTTCGCCTTAAATGACATACCCAAATCTAACTGCCTGTAGCTCTGGACCTGAAGCAAGGATATGCATATTCTTGATATTATTTGAAAGGAAACACTTTGAGGTTTGTGGAAATTTCAAATTAATGTAGGAGAATATAACACATTAGATCTGGTAAAAGATAATACAAAAAGAAAAACATGCGTTTTTTTAAATTATTTTTTTATAATCTTTGAAATGCGAGTGAAAGGTCAGACAGTCATATAGGATTATAGATGTAATTTAGATGTTGTCCACTAGATGGCAGCAGTGTGTGGGCAATGTGTCAGACTGATCCAGTGAAGAATTACATCACTGCACAATATTTTGTATCAAGTCTGCCAGCAGTTTTCCCAAATGTGCCGAATTGGTTTTCAAGTACATAACTATAGAGGACAAACAAAAATGCTATGGTAATACAAAATTTAAGTTTGCACACTTCCAGGAATATCATATATGATGGATCATTAGCTTCCCTACAGAAAAGACACTAACCGTCACACATCTAGATGGCCGGGCGGGGTGGGTGTGGAGCCAGATGTCAAACTGTAGAACCAGGTTCCTACATTTGAATATAAAAATTGATTTTTCAAACAAAACTACACTAAATTTTATCACTGGGACCTCAGGATGACAAATCAGAACAAGATTACTGAATGTAAGTACATTATTTACCTTCAGAGTGAATGTACCAAACCAGTTGCCGTGATAAAAGTGTTTTGTTGTTGTGCACTATCCTCAAACAATAGCATGGTATTTTTTAGCTGTAATAGCTACGGTAAATTGGACAGTGCAGTTAAATTAACAATAATTTAAGATTTCTGCCCATATAAGACATGTCTATATCCCGGAAAGTTGTCTGTTGTTTACAACACCATTCTAGTCACATATCGCACATTGAGCAGCTACCGTCCTGTATAAGGGGCACCGATCCCGTAGAGGTTAAAAACAATTTGTCATCCAGTAGGCTTTGATTACATTTCCAAAATCCTTGCCCTCGCGTAAATACTGTAAGAATAATGTGTATACCAATTATTTGATGGTCCGACCACATCTGTCCACTATCAACACTCTTTAACTTTTGATGCCAGCGAAAATGACATAAGAAAGTAGTCAAGACGACTAGCTTGATTGAGTCTCCGCCATGTATATCTCACTAGGTCAGGATATTTAAGCCTCCATATATCCACTAGTTCCAATATATCCATGATATTATTAATTTCCTTAAGTGCACGAGGGTGATAGTTTGTGGTGTGATTTCCTTTACGGTCCATTAAGGTACTTAAAACCGTATTATAATCTTCCACCATAATAATTGAGTCATGTATTGCCTGTAAATTCGATAAATTAATATACAGTACCAGTCAACGGTTTGGACATACCTACTCATTCAAGGGTTTTTCTTTATTTTTACTATTTTCTACATTGTATCTGGCTGTTTAAGAAGGCATGCCAAATTGAGCAGGAATGGGAAGATTTGATTTACCCATATTTAGTCCTAGCTGATGGAGCTCGGATACCCCCCTTCCCCCCAACACCCACACACGCTGGTCCCCCGTTGTGACCCATCTTCCCAAGCATCTCTGTGCAGTCAGACCGTTTGATTATTCTGTTCCGCCAGGGCCACAATAATATGCCCCCTCTCTGATTGTCCGAGTGTGACTCCCTCCCCATGGGTTACTGCAGCCAGTGTTGCCAGCACTGCCACTGGGTATGGTACTCCACCGTAATTCCTACCGGCTAGGTACGAGGTCATCAAAGTTCTCTTTAGCAGCTTTGAGAAAATCCTTGTATATTATGTTCACCCATCCGGGGGCTTTGGCTTTCGGACCAACAAATTGACCCAGATGGTAGATAAATAAAAATAACAACCCATGTCTTTAAGCCACAACCATACAGTGGGTGGCATTTGGCGCCCAACTGAGTAGGACATGGGATAAAGCCATAAAATGGTGTTCATTAGGCACCAAACGAAAGAAAGCGGGCTGAAACAGGGAGAGAATACCTGAACTTGTCCAATAAGAAACACTTTTTTTGTGTGTTTTGAATATGAGCCCGGTGAAAGTTACGCTTACGTTACGCTAACAAATGCCACCAGCGTCAGAGAAACAGAGATGACGCCCCTGGTGTCAATAACCCAACGCTTAAGTGAGACAAACAGGTTTTCCAGCCACTCAAAAATGCCATTATCTTGTTGGTGCGGTATAGATTACATGCTGTCGTTGCCAAGTCAGAATTAGTCTGTCTTGATTTACAGGCAAATGGAGCAGTGAATGATTCACAATCCCTTATAGTCCAATATCAATCTCCCTTACTCAAAGATTTGTTACAGCGAATTTAGTTTGAAAAGATATTGAGTATTTAAGAGTTCAGGCATTTCTATTGAGTTTCTTTGGTTACATTATCCCCCCAAATCACCACCCAAAAGTCACCAACTCAGAACCTAAATCGGATTCATACAAAACCTCCTGGCATCTTTTATCCCCACCATAGTTGGATATCTCAAATCTAGTTTCAGGTATGCAGCTTGCGATCCCGACAACTATCGTATCTCTGATTTTCAACACTGACGGAAAACTTTCACAGTCTAACTTAGACAATAGCACAAAGTGACAGCAACTTATACATTCATGTCTTTTGGTAAATGTACAAATTAAACTGTCAATCTAACTCATTTCCATTGTCCCTTATTTTTATACGAGGTGACAGCTTGGCACGTCAACGGCAAGCAGATTGAGAGAGTTGATTGCGATTTTTCCAACGGTACAATGGGTGAACGCTTTCATTGTGTTCTCCTTGTAAAACCGCTGACAACCAGTTAAAATATATTTTCTATTATATTCCTGAAGCCTACGAATAATCCTCTCTCCTTGCCTACTTACCAAATCTACTGAGTACTTTTAAACATTCCTCAAGATATCAGTACTATTTTCTAGTTAAGCTGAGTTAGAATAAAATACAATTTAGTGAGAAATCGAGACAAAGTAGTTCCTGTTATTCCAAATCACTTTTATAAAATATGCACAATGTTGGGTATTGGTGGATGACAGTAGGCACTAAAGCACAAAGGTGAATCGATGGCGATGGCGGTGCGTTTGTTATTGGGGGATAGATGGAGGTAGTGGTGTGACATCCATGGAGAGACTGTCACAGAGTCACGGCGCTGTGGTTTCATCGTTCCACAGTGCCAGAAGGAGATCATTAGCTCCCAATATGGAGTCCATCAATCCTTCCAGTGAAAACGACTCTTCTCTTTCCCCAAGGATCAGGTTCTGTCACCCAGTCAATATGGTTGTAGCAGTAAAGATGAAGATCTGGTTAGTCAAATATGTGTTGCATCTCTCTGCCAGCCCACTGGGCACAGACATCAATTCAACATCTAGTTTTGATTTACATTTGGTTGAGTTGTCAACTAACGTGAATTCGACTTGAAATCAACCAAAAAATTCACCATGTCAAATGCTTTACGTTGATGACTTTTCCCAAATCCAATCAGTTTACTACATTGATTCAACGTCATCACATAGATTTTTTTTGGGTTGAAACGCTGTGGAAACAACGTTGATTCAACTAGTTTTTGCCTAGTGGGAAGCTTCTCTTTCATTGAGAAACAACAGCATGGTCTCATTAGAATATGTCAAAAATAGTGACATTTAACAATGATAGTTATGTTGCCTAAGCTGAAATGTACTGTAAGTTATATGTCACTTATGGCGAAAAAGTATTCCCTCTGATAGAATAGTTTAGATTCTCACATTTTGTTGTTGCTTTGTACTTTGTATTTTTTGGAACACTTTCAAACTGTTACCCTGTACTCTAACTCTGTATTCATATGATTTTTCATATGATTCTTCCACCTCTCCCAGAACTGTCTGACCTATGGGGCACCCCACTGTTGAAATTCCTCTCAATAATATATATAAGACATGATTGGACATATATATATATTCTGGGGGCCTATGCGCCTGTCATCTCACACCTATGTCTACATGTTATAATTTTTTTAATAAATAGTTTTGACAGTAACCCTCCTTTGAAATGTCCACATGTAGCAAGGGAAGTGTTTGTGTTGTCCAATCTACATGGGTAGTAGGTGACTCAGACAGACAATAGTTTTCATGCATCTAATTAACCTATTTCTCAGCGGCACCAGCGGCAGCCGCCTTGGCCTTCTCACCTAATTGGCTATCAAGTTCAAAAAAGTTAGGTGAATCAGGTCGGACTCGGATGGAGAGTGATGGAAAAACAAAAGGCAAGACCAAGTTGCACTGCAAAAAAGCTTTATCTGATCAAACTCATGCCAAATTACTGAACTTAACCACATCAGCAAAGCTACCACCTCGTCCTCGACTGACGAAACACCATCGCAGGTGGAAGCTAGTAGGCCTACTTGGGCAGCAGCGCCCCCCGCATAAATCTAATACACCACATCCGCCTATGTTGGCCATCCGCATCTGCAGTAAAAGGTGGCAGAGCTACAGCGGTGTTTGTCAGACCATGACACATCCCGAAAATTGGTCTTCTCCCAAAAACTTCTGTAGCGTCCGAACGGTGCCATTCAGATGGTAAATTGGCAAGACAAAATATTTAAGTGCCTTTGAACGGGGTATGGTAGTAGGCGCCAGGCGCACCGGTTTGTGTCAAGAACTGCAACGCTGCTGGGCTTTTCACGCTCAACAGTTTCCTGTGTGTATCAAGAATGGTCCACCACCCAAAGGACATCCAGCCAACTTGACACAACTGTGGGAAGCATTGGCATCAACATGGGCCAGCATTGCTGTGGAACGCTTTCGACACCTTGTAGAGTCCATGCCCCGACGAATTGAGGCTGTTCTGAGGGTGGGGGTGGGGTGGGGGGGGCAAACTCCGACTTTGAGTGAAACTGCGCTACGCCAGTGGGGGAAGCTGCATTGGATTTCTCTATAGAGGGAGGGCTACAACAATAACCCAGTGGGGAGGTGACAGTGTTGTTGCTCATCGGGCTGGGTTGTTCCCCCACCCTGGGGGGTTTGCTCTCTTCCCTGTATCCGCTGTGCTTGGTCGACCAAGCAGAGCCGCCACCTCTCCATGTGCCCTCTGGTACCATTTCTTTGTGTTACTGCATGGATAGGGGACCTACAAGACAGGGACAGTGCCAGACACAGGGAGGAAAGATCGAAGATGACTGCATTTCTCTAGCTGCGCAGTTGGAGTCTCATGTCCTACAGCATAAACAAAGGGATCTTATAACAGTCTGATTCACTATCTGTGAATGAGGGAGGGAAAACACATAGAACACAACTTGTGGGTCCAGGGGCTCATGGATAACTGGATTTGTTTTCTATCCAAAATGAAAGAGAGGCCATTTTGGTGATGTAAGTGAGGATACTATAGGATACATTGTCTGTAAACGTGATTGAAGCCATTACAATTACACATTGATCCTAGAGCCTTTAAGAGATAGGGGCCCATCCTTTAAAAAGATCACATGGTGCCACCTACAGTACAGAACAAGATCCACAGCCAACATCATTTCGATCTCCTTCGCCTCGGTTGTACTGCATCTAGTTATGAAAAAATATATATGCAAGATTTGTTAAATATATACTGTATATCTTCATTTATTCCCACAACTGAAGAATAACATGTAATAATACACACAGACACACACGCACACGCTCACACACAACCACACACAAGCACAAGCTCAAATGTTCAAGACTTGATGTGGGAATGCGTATACAGGCATTGTGCTTTGGGTAATAGAAAGGGAGAAAATCGTTTTCCATTATTAGCACCCACTCACGCATTCTGTACATTACTGAAGTCACTGAAGTCATAGTGTGTTCTGTTCCAATGGCTGTTGCATCAGCCACCGTGGGAGATTTTCAGAGAAACACAAGGGATTTGTCAAACAACATGATCTTGTTGGTCCGCTGTAGCTCAGTTCGTAGAGCATGGCACTATTTTACTCACGTTAGGCTGTCAACCATCTCCAATCACCATCTCCATGTCCATGTTTCAAAAGCCAAAAGCCCTTTTTACGTCCTTTCTAAAATTAGGGGCTCGATTCAGTCAGATCTAGCGGTAACCCATGGTTGCTCTAGTGTGTCACAAACCACTCCCTTCCTTCCCACTGGGCACACACTGGTTGAATCAACGTTGTTTCCACATCATTTCAATGAAATTACATTGAACCAACGTGGAATAGACGTTGAATTTACATCTGTGCCCAGTGGGTTAGTATCCCACAGGCTATTGCATAATTTTCATGTTAATTTGGATGGGGGGGGGGGCTTAAAGCCTATCAGTCTAATCGGGAGTAGGGCCTATAGCCTACAATAGAACATCATGCATTCAAGTGTTTGAACGGCAGGAACTTCTAACGCGTCTGCATGGGATTTGTTGGGTATAAAGTCAGGTGGTTTCGTTACATCCAATGGCAGTGAAGGCGATACGGTAACACAAGGAGCCGCTTTCGGATTTGACAGCTCTAACGCAGACCGCCAAAACAACTGCTATGCGGGTGTCAACCAACGTTCATCTGATTGAATTGAGCCCTAGAACTTTCAGATGGAGTTTTTTTCCTCTGTTTGCAGGGATGTTGTCATAAATTTGGATCCTGTTGTGATATTCACTCAGAATCAGTCAGTTGCCATACCCACTCATTGCTTTGGGCCCTGTGTGTGTGTGTGTGTGTGTGTGTGTGGGGGTCCATTATTCCTCAATACCAGGAATAAACTACGTCTTTATTGTTTTTCAGCTTATCATTATAAACAGTGAATAATAAACACTTATATAATGAAGAAGAATCCAAACAAACATTTTCTATCTTCTCCTTTTTTCCTCCTTTTTCTTCTTCCCCCCTTTAAGATACTATTGTTCCCTAGCTTTGGCGCTATCAATGCCAGGATGGTGGGTTCGATTCCTGGGACCACCCGTATGTAAAATGTATGCACGCACGACTGAAAGCCGCTTATTATGATATTACTATTATTATCTTCTGTGTTTTTTTTTATGCTAATTACCTGTCAAATGTTCCTCTGTCTTCACTCTAGTTTGGCTGTCCTGAAAGTATCCAGAAAATGTGTCAATATACATTTTACAGAGTGGAGGTTCCCTTATTGGAATGGGCAAGCTTATTTTGCATGGCCTGCTCCCCCGACTGTTGCCCGGGTGGGAGGAGTTAGCATTCGATCCTAAGTAGCCCAGTGCCGAACGCCCCACTTAAAACCAACAGCGAGGCCAGCTATGAGGGGTGAAGTCAAAAACAAAACAATGAAGTGCGGTGGTGGATGGAAACTAACTTCCAATCATTGATTAACAGACATTTCAACAGTTATTTGAATCAGAGACAAATGGACCAGTGTAATGGTGCTGTCTGAGAAATGATTCTTGCTTTTTTGATCTGTCTGACAATTTTAGCTTATCTGTCTTGTTTTAGTTTGTGGCAACATTCACTACCTCAGCACTGGATTACACAGCAAATGGCGCCTTTGTAGTTCGGCTCCCGCCGGCTATGCAAAACGAGCATACCCAAAACTACGGTAATCATGTGAACTGTGGATCCTCTGCCATTGGTCCGTTTAAATTAATTGTTTTGGTGCTTTGATTCGTTGCAGGCGTGACTCTGTAGAATACACCTCCGCCTGTTCCTTAAAATGGTGGTGCATTTTCAGAGAGAGAGTGATTGAGGGAAGGACAGAAACAGCAGATGCTGTCCCCAAATCTACATGCCACTGCTATAGAATCCCCTGTTACTGGAAGTATGTTTCTGTTGCTGGAAGTACACTACATTACCAAAAGTATGTGGACACCTGCTCGTCGAACATCTCATTCCAAAATCACGGGCATTAATATAGAGTTGTTCCCGCCTTTGCTGCTTTCTCCTGGCATCTGCCAAACCCAGATTCGTCCGTCGAACTGCCAGATGGTGAAGCATGATTCATCACTCCAGAGAATGATTTTCCACTGCTCCAGAGTCCAATGGCGGCGAGCTTTACACCACTCCAGCCGACGCTTGGCATTGCGCATGGTGATCTTAGGCTTGTGTGCAGCTGCTCGGCCATGGAAACCTATTTATTAAGCTCCCGACCAACAGTTATTGTGCTGACGTTGCTTCCAGAGGCAGTTTGGAACTCGGTAGAGAGTGTTGCAACCGATGACAGACGATTTTTACACGTTCCGCACTTCAGCACTCAGCGGTTTCGTTCTGTAAGCTTGTGTGGCCTACCACTTCGCAGGTGAGCCGTTGTTGCTTCTAGACCGGGGCAGCTCTAGCAGGGCAGAAATTTGACGAATTGACTTGTTGGAAAGGTGGCATCCTATGACGTTGCCACGTTGAAAGTCACTGAGCTCTTCAGTAAGGCCATTCTACTGACAATGTTGTCTATGGAGATTGCATGGCTGTGTGCTTGATTTTATACACCTGTCAGCAACGGGGTGTGGCTGAAATAGCCGAATCCAGTCATTTGAAGCGATGTCCACATACTTTTGTATATATAGTGTAAATTCCAGTCGTACGTGAAGTAAATTCGGCACTTAAACAAGACACTTAATATTAGTCGTAGAGTTGAAAGAATATCCACTGTATTTACTATGATACATAAAAAGTACAGTTTAGTGTGTTGAGTCTGATAAATAGTCAGTAATAAAAGAGGATTATATGATATTTATTAGTACCTGACAGCTCAGTAAACATGCTATTGATAATACGTCTCTCAACTAAGTGCACGGCTTATATTTCACATCATAAACATTTATGCCGCTTTGTCTCTCAGTGCAATGTCAATCAAGCCTTTAGCACCTATCATACACTAGTCAATCACATCACATCAATTTGTTATACAACTGAGACTCTGGAGAGATGGCTATGACATTATGAGCAACCCTGATATAAGAGGTAGGAGTTAATACCTTTCAGTGTGCAAATATTAACTGCATGAACTTATCAAGTGAAAACAACACATTTACATTTTCTTCTCTAGCGGTACAAGCTTAGGACCCAGGGATATTTTCTCCAGAGCTACGTCTCGCTACGTTTGCATTGCCTAAGTGCAAAAATAATTTATCTCTACAAACAACCTATTAATAAGAAATCAATTTGAGGATCCCAGAAGTGTTTTTGTGCAAATGCTAATGAATTTTTTAAAACCTCTGTGAAACAAATTGGAAATCTCAAGAAACAAAAGAAGCAGGGAGAGAAACAGGGTGGTTTGTGGAGTAGCAGCAAATGATAAGGGAAACAGACACCAAAATATGCACCACATGGAAACATCCATTAATGATGCTTATGGAGGGAACAAAATGCCCCCGGATGCACCAAGCCATTAAACTAGCGCATTTCTTACCCCCCACATATCATTTTAGTCCACATTTATGGGAGGCATTTATATCTGCTAAATGTGTATTGATGTGTTCTGAGTTTGTGTTTGACGTTGATAGGTTTATTTCCCTTTATTCAACCTCCATGTGCCATTGGGTTGTTGAGTCCAACTGTATGTTTAGTATGTAAGTCACACATTTGAATAGTTGCAAAACATTGTCCACGGTCAGAGAGCCCATCCATGGTGGAATACATGTGGGGTACTTGAGCCTCACTGCTACACAATACTAAGTAAACTGTACAGTCTAACGCTGATGAACCATCATGGCCGCTGCCGTAGTAAGAGGTATTGGCTCAAACCTTGCTAAAAACCTTTGAGAGATTAGTCTATTATAACCTCAATGCTTGATGATGCGTATGGCCTTCTTGCATTTCACAGCTCCATGTCTCGCAGTCATAGAGACCCATCTGCAGTGAAAGGCTTGTACTGTAGCACTGACAGGGTCACACAGTGGTGCTGCTGTGACATGGCCCTAGCAAGCCACCAGTACTTGTTATTCCAACCTAATGCAGTTGGGCACTATTTATTGCCCTTTTCAGCTTTGTTTACGGCCGGCCAGCGGAAGACAGGGCATTCCTCTCTTTTTCCCCAGATAAAACTTTAACGGGGCATCAAAGATAGCATACGGCAACGTGTCGTGGGGGGGAGAAGGAAAGTATTAATAGTTGTTTGTAAATTTGTCTAACCAGCGTCTTCCTTGCGAGCTAAATCTGGGCCCTCGGCGCCACCATGAGGCATCTTCCTTCTCTAAGTGAAATTCAGTTTGTGTCCTAACAGGCAAACCTTGTATTATTAGTGGAGGATTCAGATCCCATAGAGGAGAGTGGGCGAGGATGGAGGAAAACAAACTCAACAGATGAGAATTTATGCTAAGCCACATCTGCCTCACAAAACTCCCTCGACTGCCTCCTCGCAAGGAATCACGCACATCAACTTTATGGAAAGAAAGAGGAGAGGGCTTTTTCTCTTATGTTTGCGTAGGGCTGTGGTGATTATTGTTTATTAGTTCAGTAAAAGTTTCACAATCCCCAGCCTTCTGGTGATGTGCAGTTCGAACGATTTGTTCTTTTTGAACGACTTTTTTTTACTGACTCGAGAGTCATGATTTGTTTTTCTGAGTGACTCGTTCATTTTAGTCGCTCGTTTGACCTGCTAGTGCTGGCTGCAATGAGTCCTACAGAAGGATGAATACACGCTCCTCCAGCTCAGCGACTCCAGAGACGTGCTCTGACCAGCAAACTGTCTGCCATACGCGCGCAGGGAAATAGATCATGAGCATAGAGAAGAAAAATACATGATTCGAACTGATAATTGATCGCATGTTGGAAGAATGAATGAATGCAATTAATTGATTATTGAATGTTATGATGGACACCGCTTTGTAAAACCAAAACATACACAGCCTCTGTTCAACAAACTCGAACTTCGTTTTGGGTGCTGTAGTTCGCGAACGACATTGCTTATCACCCTAACGGCAATCAAGCAATGCATTCCGCCAAGAGTCGTTCACAATCTAGTCCGGTTGCGGCCACAACTAGACCTCGTTTCAAATGTATCAAGAAATAAAAAAATCTATATTGTTTAAAGCGCAGGTTTACAAGTCTCAGTCAAAAATGACAGCTCCAATATACCCCCTATTGTGAACGACGTGAACGAGAGGCTTGTAGAATCATGACTCTTTCGAGTTTTCAGTTCATCGTTCGCCGGTAGGGGGCCCTGCCTGCCCTCTATGGTGAACGAGATGTGAATGAGAGGCTTGTAGAATCATTACTATTTTGAGTTTTTAGTTCATCGTTGGCGATAGGGCAATACTGACACAAATGAACGAAATGAGTCGAAAGATTAGTTATTTTGTCTGAACTAGTCTGTCATGATCGTCGGGAACAGAGGACCAAGGCGCAGCGTTGAATGCGAACATACTTTTTTATTAGTGATTACACGAACAAAAACAACAAACGATAACGTGACGTCCACGGTCTAACACAAACCACACTGGAACAAGATCCCACAAACACTGTGGGAAAACTGGCTGCTTAAGTATGGTTCCCAATCAGAGACAACAAGCAACAGCTGATACACGTTGCCTCTGATTGAGAACCACACTGGCCAACATAGAAATACTTAAACTAGAATGGAAAACACATGAAAACTCACACCCTGGCTCAACATACTAGAGTCCCCAGAGCCAGGGCGTGACAGTACCCCCCCCCAAAGGCGCGGACTCCAACCAAACACCACAGGGGAGGGACCGGGTGGGCACTCCGCCTTGGCGGCGGATCCGGCTCCGGGCATGATCCCCACTCCCTCTCTAACCCCCCAAAGTACCCCTGGTCCGGTCTGGCCCTGCTGGCCGGAGCTGGACTGAACACTGGTGGAGCGGATTGCTCTAGCTCCGGCGTGGAGCAGCTGACCGGTACCGGACCAGGCACTGGTGGAACAGGCACGGGCTGTGCCGGACTGACGACGCACACCACTGGCTTGGTGTGGGGAGCAGGAACAGGCCGAGCCGGGCTGGCGACGTGCACCATAGGCTTGGTGCGGGGAGCAGGAGCGGGCCGGACCGGTTGACGGGCGCACCACTGACTTGGTGCAGAGAGCAGGAATGGACCGGGCCGGGCTGGCGACGCGCACCACTGACTTGGTGCGGGGAGCAGGAACAGGCCGGGCCGGGTTGGCGAGGCGCACCATAGGCTTGGTGCGGGGAGCAGGAACAGGCCGGGCCGGGATGGCGACGCGCACCATAGGCTTGGTGCGGGGAGCAGGAACAGGCCGGGCCGGGCTGGCGACGCGCACCATTGGCTTGGTGCGGGAGCAGGTACAGGCCGGGCCGGGCGACGCGCACCATAGGCTTGGTGCGGGGAGCAGGAACAGGCCGGGCCGGGCTGGCGACGCGCACCATTGGCTTGGTGCAGGGAGCAGGAACAGGCCGGGCTGGCGACGCGCACCATTGGCTTGGTGCGGGGAGCAGGAGCGGGCCGAACCGGGCTGACGAAGCGCACCACTGACTTGGTGCGGAGAGCAGCAATGGACCGGACTGGGCTGGCGACGCGCACCACAGGCTCAGTGCAAGGGACAGGAACAGACCGGACCGTACTGGGGACACACACCCCTGGCCCTACGCAGGGATCAGGAACGGGCCGGACCGGACTGGTAACACACCCCAGTACCTCTCGCCGTGCCTCTACACCTTCCTTCCCCTCTTTGACCAGTGGCCCCCATAACCTGGCGGCCTCCTCTGCCAACCCGCTGGGCCGCTCTATCACGGTCTCCTGCTGCCCTGTCATCCACGGCGTGAGCCCCCCCCCTAAAACATTTCTGGGCTTCTCTCCTACCCGTGGACCAGGTCTCCATATTTTTCGCCAGCCTTTCGCCCTTCTGCTTCCAAGTCAAGCCCCTCTCTTCCTCACACGGCTTGACCCAGTCGAGGAGGCGAAGGAGATCCGCTAGAGATCTCCCTGGCGATGGCTCCTGGACACGCTGCTTGGTCCAGTCTTGGTGGGATCTTCTGTCACGATCGTCGGGAACAGAGGACCAAGGCGCAGCGTTGAATGCGAACATACTTTTTTATTAGTGATTACACGAACAAAAACAACAAACGATAACGTGACGTCCACGGTCTAACACAAACCACACTGGAACAAGATCCCACAAACACTGTGGGAAAACTGGCTGCTTAAGTATGGTTCCCAATCAGAGACAACAAGCAACAGCTGATACACGTTGCCTCTGATTGAGAACCACACTGGCCAACATAGAAATACTTAAACTAGAATGGAAAACACATGAAAACTCACACCCTGGCTCAACATACTAGAGTCCCCAGAGCCAGGGCGTGACATAGTCGAAAAGATCAGAGTCAGTAAAAAGAGCCGAACTTCCCATCACTACAGCCCTCCTGTCCCTATCTGTGATAATGACAGCTTACATTTTCAGGGCTGTGCAGGCATAAAATAAAATAAAATAATTACAAGTAAAATTAGTAAACCCCCCTCACAGCTCTTTTCTCTTCAAGGCTCTTTGGGTTGGAAAGCACTCCTGCAACTTTTTAGCTTTGGTCCATAGAAACACAAGGCAATCGCTCTCTGTACACACACACACGCGCGCACGCACACACACGCACAAACGTCCGTGTCCCAGTAGGGGTTGAGCTGGCTCCCTGTGCCCTGGTGCTAATGATGCCAACACTACAGGTCCCTGCACGGACTGCCCTCCTGATGAGGCTACCGCCAGTGCTTCCTCTGTCTGTGTCTTTGTTTTCCCCAGCTTTCATCTCACAAACACACACATACATACACACAGAGACTCAAACTGCACACACAGACTAGATGAATGGCCACAGGACATGATATGAGATAAATAACAACTATTTAATTTAGAAAAGGAACTGTAGCATGCACAGTAATTACACCATAGTATATTATAGTATAGTATACAACATACCAATTACTATATATAAGCAAAATGTTTACAGTGTAGATAAAGAACCCCTAAAAAAGTTTGTGAACTTTAAGGAGGATTTGCATGAGGTCCCTGCCAATCTGAAGGTAATACACTGTAATTAGTTCAAAAAATCACGTAAGTACCTCAAGTGCTTTCGGAGTTGTAGGATTTTTTTTTTTAGTCATTTAGCAGACGCTCTTATCCAGAGCGACTTACATGAGCAATTAGGGTTAAGTGCCTTGCTCAAGGGCACATCGACAGATTTTTCACCTAGTCGGCTCAGGGATTAGAACCAGCGACCTTTCGGTTACTGGCACAACACTCTTAACCACTGCTCTTAACCACTAAGCTAAGACAGCTACCACTAAGCTACCTGTCTTAAGCTACATTAGTCTACTCAAAAGTGTTATTGGAGATGAGGGAACATATACTCTAGGGGCTCTATTTTTGGCTGGTGTTAAGCCAGCGCAATTGTCAAAGTGCACTGGGCCTTTACTTGTCCTGTATTAGTGGACCGATATAGCCATCTGTAGTGCGGGCAAAGAAATTGTTCAGCGATCTTGATCAACAATCTTGGCCATATGGATTAGCTACATCCGACTAGCTTCTACTTGGGCTTTCAACCGTCAAACCTGAAACTAGTGTTGTTGTTAGCTAAGTTGTTTATAGTTACAACCTAAAAAAAAAAAAAGTGGTTTATAGTTAGGTAGTTAGCTACATGTCATTATTTGATCGGCTATGCCGCTATGATACTAGGCTATGATACTGTGATGTAACTAGCTAAACACATAGCTTCTCCCTAACGTGTCATTTGAGAGGAAGATTTGCATAGCTAACTTTGCACCTGAAGACAGGTTTGATCCTTGCTAGCTAACGTTAGCAAGCTAGCTAGCTCCTAATAAAGCAAACCTGATGACATGCTTGATGCATGTTGCCAGCTTGCGTCCAATAATGTTTAAACTCGAACTGGCTAGCTACTGTAAGATCCCTGCTAAATAATCAAGCAAACTAGCTAGCTTGCATTTGAGGGCTTCAGCTAACCCCCAAAAAGATGCCAGCAAGTAACAACATTATTGTGTATTTTCTAGGGCAAAAATAATGATGGCAGATCACCACCAGATAATGAGGCAGTGGCCAGACACCAGTCCCGTTTCAGAGTAATGGAGGACATAATCACCATTGATAATGTAATCAGTGCTCTGTGTGTTTGTGTCTTGTATGTTGTAAGAAGGTGCCCCCCATCCATGGTACCGCAATGGACTTCTCCTGGGCCAGGGTGAGTAATGGCAAACAGTCAGTGCCATCCTGGCACATGTCCCTTGTGAATTAGCTGTGAATCATAATCTCTGATTGGCTATGTTCAACTATGTATTTACCGTGGGCTTCCATGACTATATGGTGACAGTCTTTCTCTCTCTCCCTCCCTCTCTTTCTCTGTGATGAACTGGGTTGGATCGTTCATGACCAGTGTCAGTGACGAGAGGGGCCTAGAGCTGATGTACTGGTGCTGGCAAACACCTCAGAAGGGACAAAAGGTGATTACTACACTCTTCAAAAAAAAAGGTGCTATTTAGAACCTTAAAAGGGTTCTTCGGCTGTTCCCATAGGAGAACCCTTTTTGGTTGCAGGTAGAAACCTTTTGGTTCCAAGTAGAACCCTTTATGGTTCCATGTAGAACCCTTTCTGCAGAGGGTTCTACATGGAACCTCAAAGGATTTTACCTGGAACCAAAAAGGGTTCTCCTATGGGGACAGCCGAATAACCCTTTTGGAAACTTTTTTTCTAAGAGTTTAATAAGACAGGAAATCACACGTTTTTATTAATATCAGAATCAGAATCACCAAATACATTTGCATGAGAAGGAATTTGACTTTGTGAAATAGTGCTGTCACTCATCAAGTATACCTTGTTTTCTACAGACGGAGGAGAAAGGAGAGAGGCTTTGGTCATGGAGTTTTCTGACTGAAAGACAGGTTGATACTAATGTCTGAATTGGGAAAGACCTTGTAGCGTTAAAATTATATAAGACATACCTATTACTTTTTTATCATCTTTTGTTATTACTGAATCAAATGATCCTATCAATGGGGGGTGGCTATAGGACACCATACAGAAAGGTATGACTGACATGTTTGGCAAGGTAGCAGAACACAGATTCTACAGTATTATGTGAAGGGTGGTTAATTCTACATGGAACTGTTACACTTGAAAGTTATCAAAATACTTTAGAATATCTACATAAATTCAGCAATTGCATTCTTCTCATATTGTTCTGTAGGCTACTCAGTATGAGAAGAGTGCCATCCTCCTGCATCTCACATCTGAATGTCAGTGTGTTAGACAGCCAGATCCTTAGATTTGGGTAAATAGACTATAGAAATAGAAATGCCATTCTAGTTCTGGTTAGACAGCTGAAGTTGTGTCTACATATGATTGATTTTGATTTGTTAGGTAAAGCACAATTTATATATACAGCAGAAAATATTTTGTCTTTGTAACACCAACACATTTTTCTTGATGTATCTAAACTCAAGCTGGGCAATGTTTGTGCAATGTCCACATGTAGGGATATTAGTTCTCCTGGGAAAGATCTAACAGCGGACATAAGTAGACGAGACGAGACAAAACCAGCCAGTTATAGAACATTGTGTTGTAGGACAGCTGAGCTGATTGAAGACTGCGGGCATTCACCTCGCAGTAGTTGATATAGTTTCCACAGCAACATGAACAGTTGAAGTCGGAAGTTTACATACACCTTAGCCAAATACATCTAAACTTAGTTTTTCACAATTTCTGACATTTAATCCTAGTAAAAATTCCCTGTCTTAGGTCGGTTAGGATCACCACTTTATTTTAAGAATGTGAAATGTCAGAATAATAGTAGAGAGAATTATTTATTTCAGCTTTTATTTCTTTCATCACATTCCCAGTGGGTCAGAAGTTTACATACACTCAATTAGTATTTGGTAGCATTGCCTTTAAATTGTTTAACTTGGGTCAAACATTTTGGGTAGCCTTCCACAAGCTTCCCACAATAAGTTGGGTGAATTTTGGCCCATTCCTCCTGACAGAGCTGGTGTAACTGAGTCAGGTTTGTAGGCCTCCATGCTCGTACACGCTTTTTCAGTTCTGCCCACACGTTTTCTATAGGATTGAGGTCAGGGCTTTGTGATGGCCACTCCAATATCTTGACTTTGTTGTCCTTAAGCCATTTTGCCACAACTTTGGAAGTATGCTTGGGGTCATTGTCCATTTGGAAGACCCATTTGCGACCAAGCTTTAACTTCCTGACTGATGTCTTGAGATGTTGCTTCAATATATCCACATAATTTTCCTTCCTCATGATGCCATCTATTTTGTGAAGTGCACCAGTCCCTCCTGCAGCAAAGCACCCCCACAGCATGATGCTGACACCCCCGTGCTTCATGGTTGGGATGGTGTTCTTCGGCTTGCAAGCGACCCCCTTTTTCCTCCAAACATAATGATGGTCATTATGGCCAAACAGTTCTATTTTTGTTTCATCAGACCAGAGGACATTTCTCAAAAAAGTACGATCTTTGTCCCCATGTGCAGTTGCAAACCGTAGTCTGGCTTTTTTATGGCGGTTTTGGAGCAGTGGCTTCTTCCTTGCTGAGCGGCCTTTCAGGTTATGTTGATATAGGACTCGTTTTACTGTGGATATAGATACTTTTGTACCTGTTTCCTCCAGCATCTTCACAAGGTCCTTTGCTATTGTTCTGGGATTGATTTGCACTTTTCGCACTAAAGTACGTTCATCTCTAGGAGACAGAACGCGTCTCCTTCCTGAGCGGTATGACGGCTGCGTGGTCCCATGGTGTTTATACTTGCGTACTATTGTTTGTACAGATGAACGTGGTACCTTCAGGCATTTGGAAATTGCTCCCAAGGATGAACCAGACTTGTGGAGGTCTACAATTATTTTTCTGAGGTCTTGGCTAATTTCTTTTGATTTTCCCATGAGGCACTGAGTTTGAAGGTAGGCCTAGAAATACATCCACAGGTACACCTCCAATTGATTCAAATGATGTCAATTAGCCTATCAGAAGCTTCTAATGCCATGACATCATTTTCTGGAATTTTCCAAGCTGTTTAAAGGCACAGTCAACTTAGTGTATGTAAACTTCTGACCCACTGGAATTGTGATATAGTGAATTATAAGTGAAATAATCTGACTTTAAACAATTGTTGGAAAAATTACTTGTGTCATGCACAAAAGTAGATATCCTAACCGACTTGCCAAAACTATAGTTTGTTAAAAAGAAATTTGTGGAGTGGTTGAAAAATTAGTTTTAATGACTCCGACCTAAGTGTATGTAAACTTCCGACTTCAACTGTATTTACATGATGTGATGAAACGTTAAAACTAAGTTGCAAGCTACTTTCGTAGCCAGGCGTTGTAGAACGAGTGTCTTATGTAACACATTCCAGACTAGGGCTGTTACGGTGACCGTATTACTGCCACACCAGCGGTCACGAGTCATGATGGCAGTAAAATACCACGTGACCCTTTAGTCACGGTAATTAGGCTTCTCCAAGCTCTGATGCTGCTGATGGTCATTAGTAGACTGCCAAACTTGCTAACTGCCTGGTACCCAACCATGGAAAAGCGTCCTCCATTCGCTATTTAAGTACATAGATTACATTTTTTCGCTGCCCCTGTTTCGAGCCAGGTGCATGATAATGGTCCATTCTAAATCAAAACAAATTTTACACATATATTATTTAGTATATGTAAAGACAAGATTAAATCAAGATTAGTGTGATGGGTGACAATATTAGCCTATCACTTGTGAATTATATAAATTCCTTCTTGCATTTGCTTATATGCACAATAAAAATGGACATTGATTGAAATGTCATATCTTTTGATGAAGTTATCCACATTGCAATGTTGTGAAATGCGGGCTTCTATTTTGAAGGATTCTTAATCACCATATGAAATTGACGTTATCTTTTGTGCTGCTGGCTGAACTCTCCCAACTTTACCACCTCCCTCAGATGACCACTCAAGCCATTAATTTTCATGATGTTATGCTGTGATGTTGTTTTTCTAAATTACCTTTCTTTTTTTGTGCTTTGAAGCGCTTTGAGAGTTTGTGAAAAGCTCTATATAAGTTGAATAAATAATTTTTTGTCATGTGTTGTAGAGCGAAGCGCTCTGAATTTATAAACGGACAATCTGACCAACTGGACTGGAGTGTGGACCTCAGTTAATGTTTCAATCACCCACGTGGGTATATGCTCCTAAAAACCAATGAGGAGATGGGAGAAGCGGGACTTGCAGCGCGCCAAGTTCTATTTTAGCACCTTTGCAACGCAGACTCGCGAGAGCAGTTTGGCTGAAATGATTGAATAACATGTATGTGTACATTTATTTTGCAACACTCGCCACGTAACGCGAGCGGTGTGGTCAGCATGTCAGACTAGCAGACATCCCAAAAATCTGTCTTCTCACTTGAAAACATCTATAGTGTCCGAATGGTTTGGCCTACAAACTACACTGAACAACAATATAAATGCTGTTCCACACATACAAAAAGCTTATTTCTCTCATATTTTGTGCACAAACTTGTTTACATCCCTGTTAGTGAGCATTTATCTTTTGCCAAGATAATCCATCCACCTGACAGGTGTAGCATATCAAGAAGCTGATTAAACAGCATGCCACATGGTGGTGGTGAGGTTATGGTATTGGCAGGCATAAGCTACAGAAAAATAACACAATTGCATTTTATTGATGGCAATTTGAATGCACAGAGATACCGTTACAAGATCCTGAGGCCCATTGTCGTGCCATTCATCCGCCACCATCACCTCATGTTTCATCATGATAATGCACGGCCCCATGTCACAAGGATCTGTACACAATTCCTGGAAGCTGAAAATGTCCCAGTTCTTCCATGGCCTGTATACTCACCAGATATGTCACCCATTGAGCCTGTTTGGGATGCTCTGGGTTGACGTGTACGACAGCGTGTTGCAGTTCCTGACAATATCCAGCAACTTTGCACAGCCATTGAAGAGGAGTGGGACAATATTCCAAAGGCCACAATCAACAGCCTGATCAACTCTATGTGAAGGAGATGTGTCGTGCTCCACACCAGATACTGACAGGTTTTCTGATCCACGCCCCTACCTTTTGTTTAAGGTATCTGTGACCAACAGATTCATATCTGTATTCCCAGTCATGTAGAATCCATAGATTAGGGCCTAATGAATTTATTTCAATTTATTACAGTTAAAAAAATGAATGGAAGTATATATGGAAGGACTTTAGTGCAAGAATTGGATAAATATGGGTAAAAAATAAATATAAATCCTGAACCTTCTTATATCTCTCAGAAATAGTATAGACATTTCAAAACAAAATGTATCTGTTTTGCCATGAATATGTTATTCAATGCGTTTCTATAGGCAGTAAGGCCAAATTCAATGTTTCATCAAATCATTTGTTATATATATATATTTTTTTAACTTACAGGGGTCTTAAAATTCTAAATCAAATAGCTAAATGATCCTTGGTATGACTTTCCATATGTTAGCTTAGTAGAAACCCAACCCCTGGGCCCTTAGATCTTAGCAGCTCTTCTATTTTCAAACCCTAGTGCCAGGATGGTAATTTACCTGTCTTACATGAGCTTGCTTGCGTTGAGGTGGTAGGTGTGGCAATATCTGAGGTGTGTCCTTAAAAACAATGGAACAAGAATGATGCGCTTTTTATGCCTGTAAACCTTGTATTGTTTTTTCCCATTTTGTTTCATTTATTAAAAAACAAGCATAGCCTCCCCTCCTCTCAATCCATAAAATGTTTCTAAATGTTCTACTCGTGAGGCTTTTGCCGACATGCTTTTACATTATTCACAATTCATATAGGCCTACCTGCAGTGCATGGATACAAGCCTCCTCCACTAGGCTTGTATCCATCCCCATGTAAAGTGTGGTGTACCACAGGGCAGGTCCCTAGGCCTGATTATTGTCCAGTCGTGTGGTCGAGTGCTGCAAGGAAAGACCTAGTTAAGCTACAGCTGGCCCAGAACAGAGCGGCACGTCTTGCTCTTCATTGTAATCAGAGGGCTGATATAAATACTATGCATGCCAGTCTCTCTTGGCTAAGAGTTGAGGAGTGACTGACTGCATCACTTCTTCTTTTTATAAGAAATATTAGTGTGTTGAAAATCCCAAATTGTTTGCATCATCAACTTACACACAGCTCTGACACACACACTTACCCCACCAGACATGACACCAGGGGTCTTTTCATAGGCCCCAAATCCAGAACTAATTCAAGAAAACGTACAGTATTATATACAGTGGGGAAAAAAAGTATTTAGTCAGCCACCAATTGTGCAAGTTCTCCCACTTAAAAAGATGAGAGAGGCCTGTAATTTTCATCATAGGTACACGTCAACTATGACAGACAAAATGAGAAAAGTAGGATTTTTTATGAATTTATTTGCAAATTATGGTGGAAAATAAGTATTTGGTCAATAACAAAAGTTTCTCAATACTTTGTTATATACCCTTTGTTGGCAATGACACAGGTCAAATGTTTTCTGTAAGTCTTCACAAGGTTTTCACACACTGTTGCTGGTATTTTGGCCCATTCCTCCACGCAGATCTCCTCTAGAGCAGTGATGTTTTGGGGCTGTCGCTGGGCAACACAGACTTTCAACTCCCTCCAAAGATTTTCTATGGGGTTGAGATCTGGAGACTGGCTAGGCCACTCCATGACCTTGAAATGCTTCTTACGAAGCCACTCCTTCGTTGCCCGGGCGGTGTGTTTGGGATCATTGTCATGCTGAAAGACCCAGCCACGTTTCATCTTCAATGCCCTTGCTGTTGGAAGGAGGTTTTCACTCAAAATCTCACGATACATGGCCCCATTCATTCTTTCCTTTACACGGATCAGTCGTCCTGGTCCCTTTGCAGAAAAACCCCATGCTTCACAGTAGGTATGGTGTTCTTTGGATGCAACTCAGCATTCTTTGTCCTCCAAACACGACGAGTTGAGTTTTTACCAAAAAGTTCTATTTTGGTTTCATCTGACCATATGACATTCTCCCAATCCTCTTCTGGATCATCCAAATGCACTCTAGCAAACTTCAGACGGGCCTGGACATGTACTGGCTTAAGCAGGGGGACACGTCTGGCACTGCAGGATTTGAGTCCCTGGCGGCGTAGTGTGTTACTGATGGTAGGCTTTGTTACTTTGGTCCCAGCTCTCTGCAGGTCATTCACTAGGTCCCCCCGTGTGGTTCTGGGATTTTTGCTCACCGTTCTTGTGATCATTTTGACCCCACGGGGTGAGATCTTGCGTGGATCCCCAGATCGAGGGAGATTATCAGTGGTCTTGTATGTCTTCCATTTCCTAATAATTGCTCCCACAGTTGATTTCTTCAAACCAAGCTGCTTACCTATTGCAGATTCAGTCTTCCCAGCCTGGTGCAGGTCTACAATTTTTGTTTCTGGTGTCCTTTGACAGCTCTTTGGTCTTGGCCATAGTGGAGTTTGGAGTGTGACTGTTTGAGGTTGTGGACAGGTGTCTTTTATACTGATAACAAGTTCAAACAGGTGCCATTAATACAGGTAACGAGTGGAGGACAGAGGAGCCTCTTAAAGAAGAAGTTACAGGTCTGTGAGAGCCAGAAATCTTGCTTGTTTGTAGGTGACCAAATACTTATTTTCCACCATAATTTGCAAATAAATTCATTAAAAATCCTACAATGTGATTTTCTGGATTTTATTTCCTCAATTAGTCTGTCATAGTTGACGTGTACCTATGATGAAAATTACAGGCCTCTCTCATCTTTTTAAGTGGGAGGACTTGCACAATTGGTGGCTGACTAAATACTTTTTTCCCCCACTGTATGTCATGTTTCATGTTTCGTGTGGACAACAGGAAGAGTAGCTGCTGCTTTTGCAACAGCTAATGGGGATCCTAATAAAATACCAAAATACCAAAGAGCGGCTCTTGTCCAGGAACCAAAGACACGCTCCTCCAAACATAGGCCTAGTATTTTTTATTTCAGGAGAAGTGCGATGCATAAAGGCCTATACTCGTTGAAGCCAATTACAACAATGTTGACTGTCAACACTGCAAAAATATTGAGCAAACACTGTATTTTTTGTATTTTACTGTTGCTATCATTCTATTACTGTAGCCTATGCTATTTAATAAACTATTAATCCACAATGTACTAGGAGGAGAATAGGAGTTGATGGAGTTGATGACAAAGCAAAGACTGTCATTAACCTACAGAACTTGAGACAACACATGGAGTATTAAGCATGGAATGCCTTCATTGGCCAGCGAGTGGCCAAGCTCTCGTCACACCTAAAGCTTGTTCATTCATCAAAACCCAGCCTTTTCGCGCCACCGCCAGCTATTGTGCTCATAATAACGGCTGTGAAAATAGCAAATATATTTCTGACACACCCCTGGGCATACAGTATAGCACTACTACCAGCGCTTAGATTTACCATCGCATTAGGTTTGTTAAAATAGAGCCCTAGGAGTTAATAGGCAATCAGGGCCCATATTCCTAAAGCATCTCAGAGTAGGTCTAGGATCAGACTCTCCCTGTCCATATAATCTTACATTTACATTTTAGTCATTTAGCAGACGCTCTTATCCAGAGCGACTTACAGGAGCAATTATGGTTAAGTGCCTTGCTCATAATAATAATAATAATAATAATAATAATAATAATAATAATTCATAATTCATAATCTAAAAGGCACAACTGATCCTAGATCAGAGACACTTTGCGGATACGAACCAAGATCCATCTCTCAGAGTGAGTTCCAGTCTGTCACTACTGTATGTCTGATGGCTGTACCCTGTTTGTCAGGGCAACCATCTCTGCTTCAAGTTTGCCTGTTGTCTCTAGGAAGCGCCACACCCCACTGTCCTCTGGCATCTCCATGCCACTTTGTCTAATGCTAGGGCCTCATG
This sequence comes from Coregonus clupeaformis, assembly GCF_020615455.1. Taxonomy (NCBI): domain Eukaryota; kingdom Metazoa; phylum Chordata; class Actinopteri; order Salmoniformes; family Salmonidae; genus Coregonus; species Coregonus clupeaformis. The sequence goes on from NC_059220.1 coordinate 44,198,076, forward strand.
GCTGACTGCCTGATTGATAGACTTTTCTCTCCTCTCTTTCTGTCTTTCACTCTCTCATATCTCTCTTTCTTTCGCTCTCTCATCTTTCTATGTCTCTCTCTCCACATCTCCTCCCGTAAACCCTCCTCTCTCTCTCTCTCTCTCTCTCTCTCTCTCTCTCTCTCTCTCTCTCTCTCTCTCTCTCTCTCTCTCTCTCTCTCTCTCTCTCTCTCTCCCTCTCTCTCTCCCTCTTCTTCACTCATCCCTTTCTCTTCTCTCTACTCTCTCTCCTTCCCCCTCTTTTCCTGCCTTACTGCTCCATCCTACCTCTCTCTCTCCATGTGTATGAATCAGCCCACTGTGGGCGATTGATACCCGGAATGTGGGAAACCATGTTTTTTCAATTTGGTCCTCCGAGGCTGTAGCCCTTTACACTTGTACCTGTATACGGGTTGAAAAATCCTAAATTGGAACGCAGTGGCTGTACAGTAACATGCTATAAATGACGTCAGAGCTCAGGCTCTGCGCTTCACAGTGCTGTATGGGTTTTTGACTGACAGCTGTTTTGAACTTGAGCACTGCATGTGACGAGAATTTGCCCCCATCCCTCCCGCTAATTGGGCAACTTTTACAATTTTATTGTTGTCTGAGTGAGGGAAATGCTGTAAATAAAGAGGACTCAATGTATTTGTTGGAAACGTGGCATCCTATGACAGTGCCACGTTGAAAGTCACTGAGCTCTTCAGTAAGGCTATTCTACTGCCAATGTTTGTCTATGGAGATCGCATGGCTGTGTGCTCGATATTATACACCTGTCAGCAACGAGTGTGGCTGAAATAGACAAATCCACTAATTTGAAGGGGTGTCCACATACCTTTGTATACATAGTGTACAGTCGTGGTCAAAAGTTTTGAGAATGACACAAGTATTGGTCTTCACAAAGTTCGCTGCTTCAGTGTTATTATATATTTTTGTCAGATGTTACTATGGTATACTGAAGTATAATTACAAGCATTCCAACTGCGTTTATTCTCAGCAAACTTAACGTGTAAATATTTGTATGAACATAACAAGATTCAACAACTGAGACATAAACTGAACAAGTTCCACAGACATGTGACTAACATAAATTGAATAATGTGTCCCTGAACAAAGGGGGGGTCAAAATCAAAAGTAACAGTCAGTATCTGGTTTGGCCACCAGCTGCATTAAGTACTGCAGTGCATCTCCTCCTCATGGACTGCACCAGATTTGCCAGTTCTTGCTGTGAGATGTTACCCCACTTTGCCACCAAGGCACCTGCAAGTTCCCTGACATTTCTGGGGAGAATGTCCCTAGCCCTCACCCTCCGATCCAACAGGTCCCAGACGTGCTCAATGGGATTAAGATCCGGGCTCTTTGCTGGCCATGGCAGAACACTGACATTCCTGTCTTACAGGAAATCACGCACAGAACGATGCTGGTGGCATTGTCATGCTGGAGGGTCATGTCAGGATGAGCCTGCAGGAAGGGTACCACATGAGGGAGGAGGATGTCTTCCCTGTAACGCACAGCGTTGAGATTGCCTGCAATAACAACAAGCTCTGTCCGATGATGCTGTGACACACCGCCCCAGACCATGACGGACCCTCCATCTCAAAATCGATCCCGCTCCAGAGTACAGGCCTCGGTGTAACGCTCATTCCTTCGATGATAAACGCAAATCCGATCATCACCCCTGGTGAGACAAAAACGCGACTCGTCAGTGAAGAGCACTTTTTGCCAGTCCTGTCTGGTCCAGCAACGGTGAGGCGACGTTGTTGCCGGTGATGTCTGGTGCGGACCTGCCTTACAACAGGCCTACAAGCCCTCAGCCCTGCCTCTCTCAGCCTATTGCGGACAGTCTGAGCACTGATGGAGGGATTTTGCGTTCCTGGTGTAACTCGGGCAGTTGTTGTTGCCATACTGTACCTGTCCCGCAGGTGTGATGTTTGGATGTACCGATCCTGTGCAGGTGTTGTTACACGTGGTCTGCCACTGCGAGGACGATCAGCTGTCCGTCCTGTCTCCCTGTAGCGCTGTCTTAGGCGTCTCACAGTACGGACATTGCAATTTATTGCCCTGGCCACATCTGCAGTCCTCATGCCTCCTTGCAGCATGCCTAAGGCACGTTCACGCAGATGAGCAGGGACCCTGGTTATCTTTCTTTTGGTGTTTTTCAGAGTCAGTAGAAAGGCCTCTTTTAGTGTCCTAAGTTTTCATAACTGTGACCTTAATTGCCTACTGTCTGTAAGCTGTTAGTGTCTTAACGACCGTTCCACAGGTGCATGTTCATTAATTGTTTATGGTTCATTGAACAAGCATGGGAAACAGTGTTTAAACCCTTTACAATTAAGATCTGTGAAGTTATTTGGATTTTTACGAATTATCTTTGAAAGACAGGGTCCTGAAAAAGGGACGTTTCTTTTTTTGCTGAGTTTAGATAGCTCGTGCTGCAGTGCATTACATGTGGTGAATAGTTGACTCAAAGAGAGAGAAAGACAATAGTTGAACCGTTAACACATTCATTTCCTAACACTGTAAAATCATATTTTATAACTTAGCTAGTCATATTGGCAATATAACATTCTTTTAAATGATGCTCACCTGACCCAGATTGTGATTTATAATGGGCCGTTTTTGGATTGCGTAAACAACAACAGTAATTGGGTGATGGCGGGGATGCAGGGTTGTGTTCAAAACAACTAGAAGTGTGCTTGCCCTAGTTCCTCAATGGCACAACTAGGAGAGCTAAAAAAAAGTACCTTATAGTTGAAGACTCTGCTTTGTCATAAAAGTGCATTGAAATGACTTAGGAACTGTGCCCACTTTGGAGAGGTGTGTGGCCACTTGGAGACATCAGTTAGTCCTCTCACTCAACCCTTGTCATTTTTTGGTCTTGTGTTGCACCTACCCCACATTTGCCAAGAAAATTCTTATGTTACTGAATGCATCCAGAGTATTTTCAGATTTAGTTATGAACAAATGCTGCGAAAAGTACAGTAAATGTAAAATGCATATAAAATCAACAGTGTAATATTTGGATTCAGTCTTATGTCAGGTGAAATCTTGTCCTCAACTTTGGTCTAATCATTTTCCCATAATCTCAGAACAGTTCCCTTTAAATAACATATGCATATGCATTTCATACAGTGGGGAGAACAAGTATTTGATACACTGCCAATTTTGCAGGTTTTCCTACTTACAATGCATGTAGAGGTCTGTCATTTTTTATCATAGGTACACTTCAACTGTGAGAGATGGAATCTAAAACAAAAATCCAGAAAATCACATCGTATGATTTTTAAGTAATTTATTTGCATTTTATTGCATGAGATAAGTATTTGATCACCTACCAACCAGTAAGAATTCCGGCTCTCACAGACCTGTTCGTTTTTCTTTAAGAAGCCCTCCTGTTCTCCACACATTACCTGTATTAACTGCACCTGTTTGAACTCGTTACCTGTATAAAAGACACCTGTCCACACACTCAATCAAACAGACTCCAACCTCTCCACAATGGCCAAGACCAGAGAGCTGTGTAAGGACATCAGGGATAAAATTGTAGACCTGCACAAGGCTGGGATGGGCTACAGGACAATAGGCAAGCAGCTTGGTGAGAAGGCAACAACTGTTGGCGCAATTATTAGAAAATTGAAGAAATTCAAGATGAAGGTCAATCACCCTCGGTCTGGGGCTCCATGCAAGATCTCACCTCGTGGGGCATCAATGATCATGAGGAAGGTGAGGGATCAGCCCAGAACTACACGGCAGGACCTGGTAAATGACCTGAAGAGAGCTGGGACCACAGTCTCAAAGAAAACCATTAGTAACACACTACGCCGTCATGGATTAAAATCCTGCAGCGCACGCAAGGTCCCCCTGCTCAAGCCAGCGCATGTCCAGGCCCGTCTGAAGTTTGCCAATGACCATCTGGATGATCCAGAGGAGGAATGGGAGAAGGTCATGTGGTCTGATGAGACAAAAATAGAGCTTTTTGGTCTAAACTCCACTCGCCGTGTTTGTAGGAAGAAGAAGGATGAGTACAACCCCAAGAACACCATCCCAACCGTCAAGCATGGAGGTGGAAACATCATTCTTTGGGGATGCTTTTCTGCAAAGGGGACAGGACGACTGCACCGTATTGAGGGGAGGATGGATGGGGCCATGTATCGCGAGATCTTGGCCAACAACCTCCTTCCCTCAGTAAGAGCATTGAAGATGGGTCGTGGTTGGGTCTTCCAGCATGACAACGACATGAAACACACAGCCAGGGCAACTAAGGAGTGGCTCCGTAAGAAGCATCTCAAGGTCCTGGAGTGGCCTAGCCAGTCTCCAAACCTGAACCCAATAGAAAATCGTTGGAGGGAGCTGAAAGTCCGTATTGCCCAGCGACAGCCCCGAAACCTGAAGGATCTGGAGAAGGTCTGTATGGAGGAGTGGGACAAAATCCCTGCTGCAGTGTGTGCAAACCTGGTCAAGACCTACAGGAAACGTATGATCTCTGTAATTGCAAACAAAGGTTTCTGTACCAAATATTAAGTTCTGCTTTTCTGATGTATCAAATACTTATGTCATGCCATAAAATGCAAATTAATTACTTAAAAATCATACAATGGGATTTTCTGGATTTTTGTTTTAGATTCCGTCTCTCACCGTTGAAGTGTACCTATGATAAAAATTACAGACCTCTACATGCTTTGTAAGTAGGAAAACCTGCAAAATCGGCAGTGTATCAAATACTTGTTCTCCCCACTGTATTTCTTCAGTAAGAAACATTTCAATACAGCCCTATCCATATAGGCCAATTCCTATGAGTGTAAAGGGTTAATTAGGTGCCTATGTTCGCAAATCGCAATTTACATTTGATAGTTTCTCTGAGTTAATTAGCTTGCTCGCTCAGCCAGACCTGTTTATTCTTCTTGCCTTCTCTCTTTCCTCCTCTCCCCCTCTCTCTCTCTCTCTCTCTCTCTCTCTGTCTGTCTCTCCGTCTAGTTTTGGGCTATTCTGGTGTCTTTTCCACAGTATGGAAAATGGTTAGATCTTTCACAGTTGTTCCTCTTGGATAAACCCACAAAATATCAAGGCCACAATGACTATTTTACTCCACTAAAGAGATAGGCTATGTTATTCTTTTCCTAAGCAGTCACTCTGCACTGTGTGTGGATGAGAGGAATGGAGTGGGCGATCATAACATCAAAATATTAATTTAAATTGTAACGTTAAAATGCTAATTTGCAGTTTGACACCCTCCCTAGCTGCTAATTGTGGTCATAAAGGAGAGCGGACCGCGATGGTCACGTGACATGTCGACCACACGGCGGGCGACTTGGCGTTCCCAGGGTGGGCGTTTGGCTCAGTCAGACAACTGCAATTACCATTGCACCAAGGAAAGGACATAGACAGACAGAGGGTAGAGCTGCTAGAAGGGTGAAGAGAGGGAGCATGGAAAAGAGAGAGAGAGAGATTAGAAAGATCGAGGCGGCTCATCAGTTCCATTGTATACAGAAGATGCAATATTTAGCTTGGAAATGTGTCGGTATCTTTCTCCCTATTTTACATGCACTGTGTGTGTGTGTCTGTGTCTATGTCTTTTCAGTTCTTCTACCTTTATGTATCTGCCTTTAAGTATGTGTGGGAGGGTGATCTTTGAATACTAGCCCTTGTCAGTCAGTGGGCAGCATCCATGTCCCAGTAGGAGTGTGTGTTATGGGGGTTGAGCTGGCTCACTGTGCCTTGGTGCTAATGATGCCAACACTACAGGCCCCTGCATGGACTAGCCTACTGATGAGGCTACATTGCTTCCTCTGTCTGTGGCTTTGTTTTCCCCAGCCACCATCACACACACACACACACACACACACAAATCACACACACAAAGCACCAGACACCATACAGGCTTTCACCTTGTATCTGACAGGCTTTGCGCGGGACGGAGTGTGTGTGGCGGCCATTGTTGTCAGGGCCAGATCAAACAGCTCGATAGATATTGAGAGCATTGAAGTACTAGCAGCGGCTTCCGGCCAGCCCATCCAAGGGCGGATTTGAAACGGAGCCCAGACCAGAACCGTGAAAAGGGCCTTAAAGGGATGTATCAGATTCTCGGGCCATTAGCCTTTAGTTTGGCTTTTTTGTTTTTCATCTCCTGCTCCTTGGTTCCCGTTAGTGGCCCGGTCAATAGTTAATTAAGGGCTGACATGGGAGAGGCCTTGAAGCAGTTAAAGGGGCGGTCTGATTTACCTCAGTGAGCATTACCTCGCTGAGTCGCGCTCAGCTGGAACTGAGCTGGAACTATTGCCCCTCCTGAGCCGCATCCTCAATCCTCCACAGCCACGTCACCTCTCTGTCCTTGAGAAGCCATGGTTATGTTGGCAGTCCAGGGTTGTGTTCATTAGGCACCAAACAAAAAAAACTGACAAAAAAATGGAGGGACTACATTCATTTTAGTTTTAGTTGCAAACCCTTTTCCATTGTGTGTCCTAATAAACAAGACCCTGGTTTTCAGCTTGTCTCCCATTGGCGTCGATCCATTCAAGTGCTGAAGATGTTCAAAGTTGACTAAATTGTCAAGCAAGCTCTGTGTCAATGAGCCAAAGTGCATCATATTTCACATAAATACATTTAACCAATTTCACTTCAGTGAGTCCACTTTGCAATACCAAATACATCCTCTCTCTTGTAGTACTTTGAGCTTCAAATAAAAGTGGAACCGAATGGGAATAGACCTCATGGGTAAAGATGGCAATTAGACTCCTGGCAGTCCTTTGATATTTACTTTTGAAGCTGTGCTGTGCCCCTGTTCTGTTGGAGTGCTATGAAGTCAGCTTACATGCTGCTCAAATTCACTCACTATAATATAATTGTTTGGCCTTCAAAGTTGTAAAATATGGTGTTGTAAAAAAATATATAGTGAGATAAAAGTGCATGGCAGGAGTCTGACCTTTTATCCTCTGACACGGAGGCCATGTTTGGCGGCCATCTTGCCGGTCTCCATTTGGTCCAGGGTGCCTTTTGTTCCTGTGACTTCATAGCCAGAACTGGCCCATCAGGGAGCAAACAGCTTTCAACTAATGATCTGCTTTGCATTTTACTTAATTACGTGTATTTAAATAGCTCTGAGCCGTAATAAACATTTTCTACATTGCAGGACTGTGTGTGTGTGTGTGCTGTTTGTTAGGCTGTTGTCTCCTCACCACAGCTGGTTCCATTGGTCAGGGCAGTGTGCCAGAACACTACTGGAGACAAGCTTGTTCCATCTACCCCCCTTTCCTCTCCTGAGGTTCAGCTGCCAGCAGCCGGATACTGCATGGCAACAGAAGACCCGCCATTGGAAGAGCACAGAGGAAAAAAACAGAGAGGGTACAAATTGATAGTCTTTCTAAAGCAAACATGAGGGAGTGAGAGAGCTAGAGAGGGGGGAGTGTGAGAAGGGGGAGAAAGGCGGGTGAGGTCCTTCCAGGGCTCAGATCAAGATGGTGGCAAGCCCTCAGGGCTTTCGCTTCTCTTTCTTTATTGTCTTCCTTAATGAGCTTTTTATGTTTTTGTGTATTTTACACCACATGCTCGTTGTAACGCTCCTACGCGCCCGCTGATGTATCTGTTATTTTTATCTGAGCTATTTACCACTCCATATAAATTCTATTATAAACAGCTGGCTGGTGAATAGGTCTAATTAACAATGGGGGATGACAGCAGGTCAGAGACTCTGGCTCCTCTCCCCCTTCAAGGGGCCTGAGAAGAGCGTGATGGGTGGGCACGTAAAACGTATACAGTTGCGCCATTAAAAAACAACATGGTGTATGTCAGACGAGAACTCCCTTAATTGATGTGACATTCTCAATGCACTTTCTAATGAGGAACAGAGGGATGGCCCACGAATGGAGGAATGGGAGGGATGGGAGGGTGAGTGGAGCAGAACAGAAGCGATCCCTCGGAGCGAGAGTCGTTTATTTAAGTCGTAATCGAGGTCAATGCGCACACTTTGGTGGCAGTGGTGGGATCCTCAATCTGTCTCTCTGGGGGTCCTGTGCTGTATGTTTCATGTCTGTTGACGAGATGATGACAGACGCATAAAGGAGAATTAAATGGTGGACTCAAGGGCTTTTTAATTTAGTCTTCCAGCCCACAGGAGGTCCCTTGATTGACAGGTAAGGTGACTTGACTGTCTGTTTTGAAACCCTGTTTTTAGCTTCCCAATAGGCTCCATTCAAAATCTGAAGCCATGTTATAAAACAAACAGGATGATATACAGTAGATAAGGCCTAGACAGGAGAAGGGAAAAGGAAAGTAACACATCAACACTTTCTCAAAATTAGATATATTTAATAGGAAGTGGATATTCAGCTGTCAAATAAAAAACTTCAAGAGGTCGAAATGAGTTATGCCATACTAGAATTCTCAAAAACTCTCTAAATTCAATTTTCTCTCCCAAAATTATATATATGCATTTTTCTTTTTGGGGGAGTCAGTTTAATGGTTGGGAGTGACATTGTATTTAACATTTTCAGTCATTTAGCAGACGCTTTTATCCAGAGCGACTTACAGTTAGTGAGTGCATACATTTTCATACTGGCCCCCCGTGGGAAACGAACCCACAACCCTGGCGTTGCAAGCGCCATGCTCTACCAACTGAGCTACAGGGTATTCTACTAGACCGTGATAGTCGACTACTTCAACAGCTATGTTGAGGAACATCTTATTTACCACATATAACATTGAGCATGTAGAGTTCAGCTCAGTTTTAATTGTAATTATAGGCATGGATTAAGGTATTACCATCTCATTGATTGACACTTTACTCAATATTACTTGGCCTCCCACTGTGAATGCAAGGGCAAGCCATTGTGTAGGCCTCTAGGCTTGAGTCTTGGTGCTTGAGAGTCAATGGACATCCTCGCTCTGCATTTCAATGGAATTATGGGGGCAGCTAAATCGTTCTCAGTCATCAATATCTACTTATCTATGTGTCCATCTATAAATCAGCTGGAGAATGTGATTAAATTCTCTCTGATTCATGCGATTCTATTGATCTCCCTATATCAACTGTTTAGCCATCCCACCTCCTATATATACAGTATATTAAACCTCTGGCGGCTTGACAACCTTATTTCCTGACACACACACACACACAGACCGATAACAGCGCGTGAGCTATTACAGGACGGTGGCGGCGGTGGGGGCTCAGGGGAAAGATTTATCTGTGCAACTGAGATTTAATTTGGGGCAGGAATAATAAGCCATAGGAAATTAAAGTTAATCAGGGGCCACGCTCTCCCTGACACTGCCTTTGTGGATGAAGCCTGTTTTATTTAACCCGACTTTTCTATTTTTTCCAACCTTAAATGCTTTATAAATCAGGAACAATGCTCACGTTCTGACTGTTGTCCCCCAGAAACTAATTTAAAAAAGAGAAGAAGAACGGCTCATACAGTGGCTTGCGAAAGTATTCACCCCCCTTGGCATTTTTCCTATTTTGTTGCCTTACAACCTGGAATTTAAATGGATTTTTTGGGGGTTTGTATCATTTGATTTACACAACATGCCTACCACTTTGAAGATGCAAATTTTTTGGGGGGGTTGAAACAAACAAGAAATAAGACAGAAAAACAGAAAACTTGAGCGTGCATAACTATTCAGTATATATACTGAGATCAAGTGACAGATCATGTGACACTTAGATTGCACACAGGTGGACTTTATTTAACTAATTATGTGACTTCTGATGGTAATTGGTTGCACCAGATCTTATTTAGGGGTTTCATAGCAAAGGGGGTGAATACATATGCACGCAACACTTTTCCGTTATTTATTTTTTAGAATTTCTTGAAACATGTTATTTCTTTAATTTCATTTCACCAATTTGGACTATTTTGTGTGTGTGCATTACATGAAATCCAAATAAAATCAATTTAAATTACAGGTTGTAATGCAACAAAATAGGAAAAACGCCAAGGGGGATGAATACTTTTGCAAGGCACTGTAATTGAAACTGGAGTGTGAACTGGGCAAGACAAACATTTCCCCTACGCTAGGCCTGTTGGATGACTGAGCTAAAGAGGGAAGAAGAAGAGGAGAGGAAATCACAAGAGAGATAGGAAGTAGATGAAAGGAAAGGAAGAGAAGGCGGAAACAGGGGCATGGAAAGACAGAGTCGGAGACAGAGATAATTGTGAAGAGAGTTGAAATTATAAGTGAAATATCACATATATTTACCAGACAGCTGTTATTGATGCCTATTCTTCTAATAATTTATAGAGGGAAATATATCTGCTGTCTAAGCGACCATGGGCTATACATTTGAGGTGAGAGGCCTCAGGATATCTACCATTGCCTCTGCGGCTATAAAACTCAAATCAAATCAAATTTCCTTTGCCACGTGCTTCGTAAACAACAGGTTTAAACTAACAGTGAAATGCTTACTTACAGGTCCTATAAATACACAGTGAATGATGAATAACAATAACGAGTAAAAATAACATGGCTATATACAGGGAGTACCAGTACCGAGTCGATGTGCAGGGGTACGAGGTAATTGAGGTAGCTATGAATGGATGCCTGCGCAATCTCAACCTCCATTACAGCTCTAGTCTACATGCAGGGTGAACCCAAGCGTTGTTTACTACCTTTGTTTACTACTTTGTTTACGGTCACCCTACAGTCGCTTTTACAAGACACGGGCTGTAAACTGGGTTTATGGTTCTTTTAACGCTAATAGGTAAAACCAATATCGTTTTATTAAAAGCTGGTGGGTTTTATTGGGAAGGACTTTTCACATGCTAAGGTAGTTATGCTGGCACCTAGAGCCAAGAGTGTTGTCAAAAACACCAATTCAATCAGTAAGTTGAGCCTTCCAATTTCGTTTAAAGAATACTGATGTAACCCCCTTGTCACATCACTTAGCCTGAATTGCGTGTGAAAATATCCAGTGGAATAAATGGATACTATCTTAAAGATGGAATCCGCAGTAGGGGGAAACATCGCCACTGTCTGCCCCACAGCCATTGTTATTGTTTTGTTGACAAAGCAGAGATGTGGAGCTTCGTGCTACTTCCTGTAAAAAAATTGCAGTACCTATTCTGCTCTTCTATCGCACGTGCAATGATGTCAGAGGAAAGAAAACAGTGTTTGTTGTTTACAGTAACTTCTTTGCTGTTGTAATATCGCAAACGGACGTGGCAGTTTCACCATTAAGGATTTCAGCTTTAAGGCGACGAGCTCGCAGAGTATAGCGGCCTAATGGAAATACCCAGCGAGAGCTATTGGCTTTATTTCCTGGACAATGAGCATTGTTGTAATGAGATGTCTGGGACGCTGATGCTTTTTTCTCTGCGTTGCATATAGCTTCCATTGAGTACCCAGGGACTTCATTGTCGACTGTGTCGTTGGCACTTAAACGCATGAGCCTGTTCAAACACCTTGAGAGATTGCTTTTCAATGATGGAATTACAAAAAGCAATGGTGTGATTGTGTTCTGTGTTTACCCCATGGTTATATCTGCTATTTTCTTATTTTTTTTCTGGCCAATTGGCTTCATCGCGTTGTCTGCCCTCTCCGCTTGCTGAAATAAAATTTTATGTCTTGTCTGTCCGTCTGTCAGTTTCTCTGTCTTTCCAATCCATCTATCCATCCATCCATCTATCCACAATGTATCTCTCCACATGTTCTCCACGTGTTAAAACTCTAATCCCCATTTTCCCTTCCTTTATCCTTGACATTCCTCACTGTCTCCCGTTCTCTCCCATGATGCCCGGAGGCCAAAGCGTACAATCAATGTGCTTCTCCAACCACCAGCATGGAGAAGAGAGGCCTGTCGGCTGGCGTGAGATAACACAGAGATAACATGCCACCCAAAGTGACACTGTGGTGTCAAACCCTCGGCGGAGGCAGTTAAGGGAGGGGGGTGCGGGGTGGTAAGAGGGGAGGGGGGTTGGGGGGGTCTGACTAGGCGCCTCCCCTCAGACAGATATGAAAATGCAGATGACCCAAGCATGCCACTGCTGTCAGCATCCATCCGTCAGCCGACCGGGGCGACGCCACACGCACGGGGATCCGCTGATTAAATGTAATTAACTGTCCAAAAAACACGGCAGCCGCATGTGCAAACGGAGCCCCTGGCAGAGGATAAATGAGACGGGTGAGGAGATGGAGAGAGGGGGGATGGATGGGGGAAATTGAAGGGGGGAGAGGGTTGGAGAAATGGGGTTGTGGTGGTATCTGCCTGACACATTAGCAGGGATAGCAAAGACCCAACCCCCGGCTCTGGGGTTAAGCAAAGTCTGGCTGCCCGAGGTTGGGCACAGGCTAAATTAATTTTACTCTCATTGATTTTCATTTCGTCATCTCCACTGGTTGTTTGCTCAATACCTTGAATGTTTGTTTGCTGTCACATTTGATTCTCTGAAATCTCCCATGGAGAATCAGTGACAGGGAATCCTCACGATTTCATGGGCTGGACCGGCTTGAGTGACAGACGGATGGATGGATGGATGGAGGGATGGATGGATGGGCTGACTGACTGGCAGACGAGAGCAGCGGAATGGCATTGCTTGCCCCCACCCCCATCCTGCCCGCTTGTCTTGAGGACGCCTCCTATGGCGCATATGTGTGTGTGTGTGTGTGTGTGTGTGTTCGTGTGTCTATGCCTGAGACTGCAAGAGGGTGACTGCGTCTGGTTGCCTTGGTGACAGCTGACCGCTTGTCCCCACACTGCAGACACTAATCAAGCTGTGTGTGCACACTATTTGCATAAGTGTGTGTGTACTGTGTGTGCATGTAGCATGTTTGTATTTGTGACCGTGTATGTACGTGATCGTGAGAGGGAGAGAAGAGTAATGGGAGACAAATAAATAATTACTTTGAGATGAAACAATAATCTATCAGCATGTGCACTGCCTAGTAGAACATGTTTTCTTCTATAAGTGTGAATATGGGCATATGGAGCATACATGACAGCCGGTTGTCATGTGTGCTTGTACAGTTGAAGTCGGAAGTTTACATACACCTTAGCCAAATACATTTAAACTCAGTTTTTCACAATTCCTGACATTTAATCCTAGTAAAAATGCCCTGTTTTAGGTCAGTTAGGATCACCACTTTATTTTAAGAATGTGAAATGTCAGAATAATAGTAGAGAGAATTATTTATTTAAGCTTTTATTTCTTTCATCACATTCCCAGTGGGTCAGAAGTTTACATACACTCAATTAGTATTTGGTAGCATTGCCTTTAAATTGTTTAACTTGGGTCAAACGTTTCGGGTAGCCTTTCACAAGCTTCCCACAATAAGTTTGCCCATTCGGCTTGCAAGCGAATAACGATGGTCATTATGGCCAAACAGTTCTATTTTTGTTTCATCAAATCAGAGTACATTTCTCCAAAAAGTACAATCTTTGTCCCCATGTGCAGTTGTAAACCGTAGTCTGGCTTTTTTATGGCGGTTTTGGAGCAGTGGCTTCTTCTTTGCTGAGCGGCCATTCAGGTTATGTCGATATAGGACTCGTTTTACTGTGGATATAGATACTTTTGTACCTGTTTCCTCCAGCATTTTCATAAGATCCTTTGCTGTTGTTCTGGGATTGATTTGCACTTTTCGCACCAAAGTACGATCATTTCTAGGAGACAGAACACGTCTCCTTCCTGAGCGGTATGATGGCTGCGTGGTCCCATGGTGTTTATACTTGCGTACTATTGTTTGTACAGATGAACGTGGTACCTTCAGGCGTTTGGAAATTTCTCCCATGGATGAACCAGACTTGTGGAGGTCTACAATTATTTTTCTGAGGTCTTGGCTGATTTCTTTTGATTTTCCCATGATGTCAAGCAAAGAGGCACTGAGTTTGAAGGTAGGCCTTGAAATACATCCACAGGTACACCTCCAATTGACTCAAATGATGTCAATTAGCCTATCAGAAGCATCTAAAGCCATGACATCATTTTCTGGAATTTTCCAAGCTGTTTAAAGGCACAGTCAACTTAGTGTATGTAAACTTCTGACCCACTGGAATTGTGATACAGTGAATTATAAGTGAAATAATCTGTCTGTAAACAGTTGTTGGAAAAATGACTTGTGTCATGCACAAAGTAGATGTCCTAATCGACTTGCCAAAACTATAGTTTGTTAACAAGACATTTGTGGAGTGGTTGAAAAACGAGTTTTAATGACTCCAACCTAAGTGAATGTAACCTTCCCAACTTCAACTGTATGTATAGGAACATTCTATGTGTATGTGTGTGTATGTGCGTGTGTGTGCTTGCATGTATAGCAACATTCTGTGTGTGTGTGTATGTGTGTGTGATATCCCTGGGCTCAAACCCTGTTGTACCTGTCATGACAGTTTCTAGAGCTGTGCAGTGTGTCAACATTTAACCACACTGACGTGCTAATTTAGCTCCCCCTGGAGCGGGATCTGGGAAAGAGAGAGAGAGAAGGAGGGAGCGGTCTCACCTTACCCTTTTGTGGTGGCGTAATCTCATCTGCCTTGTAGCTATGTAGTTATGCGATGACGTCTCCATTTATCCCACATTCATACACTCATAATGGAAACCAACATCAAGCATTAGTTGCTAATGTTATAGTGTCTCCCTACACACTACCAGTATTATGTGTTACAGTATAGGCCCATTTAGGCTAGAAAGGCTGCAATACTAGCTAATATGGAGGCATCAATTCTGTGTTCTGTTCTAAGGTGCGGTTAAACTCCTTTTGACTATGCATTATTGCATTGCAATATGTTTCTGATGCGAGACTGCATATCTGCCTGTGGCTGAGGCCAGTCGCCTGTACCATGGTAGCTGAAGGTCCCTTGAATCTGGGATTATAAATCAATGCCCAAAGGTAATATCCTCCACAGGTCTCGCCACTATTTTATCTCCTCCTTTACAACACTTTTCATGTGACAATTAATGGAAACTTAGCCCGCGTTTTCACCAAGACTTAAGAAAATTTGATCAGGGCAATCTCTAGTTGGTATGGGAGGAAGAGAAGGACAGATTATTATGTGGCAGCAATAGAGAAAGGGACTGGTGGATCTTTTCAATTACATATACCGTCGACCTCTTTATGGCTACGATGTTAGCTCCTGCCGTTTAAAAATGGCCGCCATGTTCATGCAGTCACTCATCAAGTACAGAGGCATAAAATCTCTCTGCAAAGCTGTATCCAGCTATTTGGTTGTAAGTAACCCACGGAACATTTAGACAACTTATAAAGCCTTCATGACTACTGAGTAAATAACTTATTCAGTCTACATCTGGCCTATTTAACCACCTTTAATATGACATATAATGCATATTAACATTCAATACAAATCTAAATAAAATCAAATTGTATTTGTCACATGCGCCGAATACAACAGGTGTAGACCTTACAGTTAAATGGGGGGCAATGCAAATAGTTTGGGTAGCCATTTGATTAGATGTTCAGGAGTCTTATGGCTTGGGGGTAGAAGCTGTTTAGAAACCTCTTGGACCTAGACTTGGCGCTCCGGTACCACTTGCCGTGTGGTAGCAGAGAGAACAGTCTATGACTAGGGTGGCTGGAGTCTTTGACAATTTTTAGGGCCTTCCTCATAGGGGTCCTGGATGGCAGGAAGCAAGGCCCCAGTGATGTACTGGGCCATACGCACTACCCTCTGTAGTGCCTTGCGGTCAGAGGTCGTGCATTTGCCATACCAGGCAGTGATGCAACCAGTCAGGATGCTCTCTATGGTGCAGCTGTAGAACCTTTTGAGGAGCTGAGGACCCATGCCAAATCTTTTCAGTCTCCTTAGGGGGAATAGGTTTTGTCATGCCCTCTTCACGACTGTCTTGGTGTGCTTGGACCATGTTAGTTTGTTGGTGATGTGGACACCAAGGACCTTGAAGCTCTCAACCTGCTCCACTAAAGCCCAGTCGATGAGAATGGGGGTGTGCTCGTTCCTCTTTTTTTTCCTGTAGTCCATAATCATCTCCTTTGTCTTGATCATGTTGAGGGAGAGGTTGTTGTCCTGGCACCACACGGCCAGGTCTCTGACCTCCTCCCTATAGGCTGTCTCGTCGTTGTCGGTGATCAGGCCTACCACTGTTGTGTCATCGGCAAATTATAGCGTTGGAGTCGTGCCTGGCCATGCAGTCATGAGTGAACAGGGAGTACAGGAGGGGAATAAGCACGCATCCCTGAGGGGCCCCCGTGTTGAGGATCAGCGTGGCGGATGTGTTGTCACCTACCCTTACCACCTGGGGGCGGCCCGTCAGGAAGTCCAGGATCCAGTTGCAGAGGGAGGTGTTTAGTCCCAGGGTCCTTAGCTTAGTGATGAGCTTTGAGGGCAGTATGGTTTTGAACGCTGAGCTGTAATCAATGAATAGCATTCTCACGTAGGCCTCCTGTAGCTCAATTGGTAGAGCATGGCGCTTGCAATGCCAGGGTTGTGGGTTCAATTCCCATGGGGGGCCAGTATGAAAAATGTATGCACTCACTAACTGTAAATCGCTCTGGATAAGAGCGTCTGCTAAAATGACTAAAATGTAAAATGTGTTCCTCTTGTCCAGGTGGGAAAGGGCAGTGTGGAGAGCAATAGAAATTGCATCATCTGTGGATCTGTTTGGGCGGTATGCAAATTGGAGTGGGTCTAGGGTTTCTGGGATAATGGTGTTGATGTGAGCCATGACCAGCCTTTCAAAGAACTTCATGGCTACAGACGTGAGTGCTACGGGTCGGTAGTCATTTAGGAAGGTTACCTTAGTTTTCTTGGGCACAGGGACTATTGTGGTCTACTTAAAACATGTTGGTATTACAGACTCAGACAGGGAGAGGTTGAAAATGTCAGTGAAGACACTTGCTAGTTGGTCAGCGCATGCTCGGAGTACACGTCTTGGTAATCCATCTGGCCCTGCGGCCGTGTGAATGTTGACCTGTTTAAAGGTCTTACTCACATCGGTTATGGAGAGCGTGATCACACAGTCGTCCGGAACAGCTGATGTTCTCATGCATGTTTCAGTGTTACTTGCCTCGAAGCGAGCATAGAAGTAATTTAGCTCATCTGGTAGACTCGTGTCACTGGACAGCTCGTGGCTGTGCTTCCCTTTGTAGTCTGTAATAGTTTGCAAGCCCTGCCACATCCTACAAGCGTCTGAGTCGGTGTAGTACGATTTGATCTTAGTCCTGTATTGACGCTTTGCCTGTTTGATGGTTCGTCGGAGGGCGATATTTCTTATAAGTTTCCGGGTTAGAGTCTACCCTTTTAGCTCAGTGCGGATGTTGCCTGTAATCCATGGCTTCTGGTTGGGGTATGTACGTACACTCACCGTGGGGATGACGTCATCGATGCACTTATTGATGAAGCCAGTGACTGATGTGGTGTACTCCTCAATGCCATTGGAAGAATCCCAGAACATATTCCAGTCTGTGCTAGCAAAACAGTCCTGTAGCTTAGCATCTGCTTCATCTGACCACTTTTTTATTGACCGAGTCACTGGTGCTTCCTGCTTTAGGTTTTGCTTGTAAGCAGGAATCAGGAGGATAGAATTATGGTCAGATTTGCCAAATGGAGGGCGAGGGAGATCTTTGTATGCGTCTCTGTGTGTGGAGTAAAGGTGGTCTAGAGTTGTTTTCCCTCTGGTTGCACATTTAACATGCTGGTAGAAATGAGGTAAAACGGATTTAAGTTTCCCTGCATTAAAGTCCCCGGCCACTAGGAGCGCCGCCTCTGGATGAGCGTTTTCATGTTTGCTTATGGCCGTATACAGTTCATTGAGTGCGGTCTTAGTGCCAGCATCGGTTTGTGGTGGTAAATAGACAGCTACGAAGAATATAGATGAAAACTCTCTTGGTAGATAGTGTGGTCTACAGCTTATCATGAGATACTCTACCTGAGGCGAGCAAAACCTAGAGACATCCTTAGATATCGTGCACAAGCTGTTGTTTACAAATATACATAGACCGCCACCCCTTGTCTTACCAGAGGCTGCTGTTCTATCCTGCCGATACAGTGTATAACCCGCCAGCTGTATGTTATTCATGTCTTCGTTCAGCCACGGCTCGGTGAAACATAAGATATTACAGTTTTTAATGTCCCGTTGGTAGGATATACATGCTTGTAGTTCATCCACTTTATTATCAAGCGATTGTAAATTGGCCAATAGTATCGATGGCAAAGGCAGATTAGCCACTCGTCGGCCCGATTTGTCTCACCCATCTACACCAAATACCCCATAATGTCAAAGTGAAAACATGTTTTTAGATTTATTTGCGAATTTATTGAAAATGAATACAGAAATGTCTCATTTACATAGGTATTCACACCATTGAGTCACCTTTGGCAGCGATTACAGCTGTGAGTCTTTCTGGGTAGGTCTCTAAGAGCTTTGCACACCTGGATTGTACAATATTTGCACACGATTCTTTTAAAAATTCTTCATGCTCTGTCAAGTTGGTTGTTGATCATTGCTAGACAGCCATTTTCAAGTCTTGCCATAGATTGTCAAGCCGATTTAAGTCAAATCTGTTACTAGGCCACTCAGGAACATTCAATGTTCCATTGGTAAGGAACTCCAGTGTATATTTGGCCTTGTGTTTTAGGTTATTGTCCACCAGAAAGGTGAATTTGTCTCCCAGTGTCTGTTGGAAAGCAGACTGATCCAGGCTTTCCTTTAGGATTTTGCCTATGCTTAGCTCTATTCTGTTTCTTTCTATACTAAAAAACTCCCTAGTCCATCTGACAAGCATACCCATGATGCAGCCACCACCATGCTTGATAATATGAAGAGTGGTACTCAGTAATGTGTTGTGTTGGATTTGCCCCAAAAATAACACTTTGTGTTCAGGACATAAAGTTAATTTCTTTGCCACATGTTTTGCAGTTTTACTTTAGTGCCTTATTGCAAACAGGATGCATGTTTTGAAATATTTTTATTCAGTCAAGGCTTCTTTTCACTCTGTCATTTAGGTGAGTATTGTGGAGTAACTACAATAATGTTGATCCATCCTCAGTTTTCTCCTATCACAGCCATTAAACTCTGTAACTTTTTTAAAGTAACCATTGGCCTCATGGTGAAATCTTTGAGCGGTTTCCTTCCTCTCCGGCAACTGAGTTAGGAAGGACGCCTGTATCTTTGTAGTGACTGGGTGTATTGATACACCATCCAAAGTGTAATTAATAACTTCACCATGCTCAAAAGGATGTTCAATCTTTAAAAAATAAATAAATACACATAGACCAATAGAAAACCTCCCTGGTCTTTGTGGTTGAATCTGTGTTTGAAATTCACTGCTCGACTGAGGGACCTTACAGATAATTGTATGTGTGGGGTACAGAGATGAGGTAATCATTCAAAAATCATGTTAAACACTATTATTGCTCACAGAGTGAGTCCATGCGACTTGTTAAGCATATTTTTACTCCTGAATTTATTTAGGTTTGCCATAGCAAAGGGGTTGAATAGTTATTGACTGAAGACATTTCACGTTTTCATTTTTCATTAATTTGTAAACATTTCTAAAAACATAATTCCACTTTGAGATTATGGGGTATTGTGTGTAGGCCAGTGACACACAATCTCAATTTAATCCATTTTAAATTCAGGCTGTAACACAACAAAATGTGGGAAAAGTCAAGGGGTGTGAATACTTTCTGAAGGCACTGTATGGTTCCAGTCATTTCGATATTAAACGAATGATGCATGCACAGCTAATTTATTTTGTATGTTTGTTTTTGATAACTTGGCCCAAGAAATGAACACCAACACATTAAAAAAATATATATTCTCACTTGTTCTGAAGTCGAAACTCAATCTGTCGAAGAAAATGTAATATTGTGTATTTGCTGATGATAGTAGTGCAACAAGACCAGATGAAACCGTGGATTAGGACTGTAACTATGCGGATGACACACAGCTGTACATTTCAATGAAACATGGTGAAGCCCCAAAATTGCCCTCGCTAGAAGCCTGTGTTTCAGACATAAGGAAGTGGATGGCTGAAAACTTTCTACTTTTAAACTCGGACAAAACAGAGATGCTTGTTCTAGGTCCCAAGAAACAAAGAGATCTTCTGTTAAATCTGACAATTCATCTTGATGGTTGTAAAGTCGTCTCAAATAAAACTGTGAAGGACCTCGGCGTTACTCTTGACCCTGATCTCTCTTTTGACGAACATATCAAGACTGTTTCAAGGACAGCTTTTTTCCATCTACGTAACATTGCAAAAATCAGAAATTTTCTGTCCAAAAATGATGCAGAAAAATTAATCCATGCATTTGTTACTTCTAGGTTAGACTACTGCAATGCTCTACTTTCCGGCTACCCGGATAAAGCACTAAATAAACTTCAGTTAGTGCTAAATACGGCTGCTAGAATCCTGACTAGAACCAAGAAATTTGATCATATTACTCCAGTGCTAGCTTCCCTACACTGGCTTCCTGTTAAGGCAAGGGCTGATTTCAAGGTTTTACTGTTAACCTATAAAGCGTTACATGGGCTTGCTCCTACCTATCTTTCCGAGTTGGTCCTGCCGTACATACCAATACGTACGCTACGGTCACAAGACGCAGGCCTCCTAATTGTCCCTAGAATTTCTAAGCAAACAGCGGGAGGCAGGGCTTTCTCCTATAGATCTCCATTTTTATGGAACAGTTTGCCTACCCATGTGAGAGACGCAGACTCGGTCTCAACCTTTAAGTCTTTACTGAAGACTTATCTCTTCAGTAGGTCATATGATTGAGTGTAGTCTGGCCCAGGAGTGTGAAGGTGAACGGAAAGGCTCTGGAGCAACGAACAGCCCTTGCTGTCTCTGCCAGGCCGGTTCCCCTCTCTCCACTGGGGTTCTCTGCCTCTAACCCTGTTACAGGGGCTGAGTCACTGGCTTGCTGGTGCTCTTTCATGCCGTCCCTAGGAGGGGTGCGTCACTTGAGTGGGTTGAGTTACTGACGTGATCTTCCTGTCTGGGTTGGCGCCCCCCCTTGGTTTGTGCTCTGGTGGAGACCTCTGTGGGCTATACTCGGCCTTGTCTCAGGATTGTAAGTTGGTGGTTGAGGATATCCCTCTGGTGGTGCGGGGGCTGTGCTTTGGCAGAGTGGGTGGGGTTATATCCTTCCTGTTTGGCCCTGTCCGGGGTTTCTTCGGATGGGGCCACAGTGTCTCCGGACCGCTCCTGTCTCAGCCTCCAGTATTTATGCTGCAGTAGTTTATGTGTCGGGGGCTGGGGTTAGTTGGTTATACCTGGAGTACTTCTCCTGTCTTATCCAGTGTCCTGTGTGAATTTCAGTATGCTCTCTCTAATTCTCTCGTTCTCTCTTTCTCTCTGAGAACCTGAGCCCTAGGACCATACGTCAGGACTACCGGGCATGCTGACACCTTGCTGTCCCCAGTCCGCCTGGCCTTGCTGCTATTCCAGTTTCAACTGTTCTGCCTGCGGTTACGAAACCCCTACCTGTCCCAGACCTGCTGTTTTCAACTCTTAATGATCGGCTATGAAAAGCCAACTGAGAGACCTGAGCCCTAGGACCATACGTCGGGACTACCGGCCGTGGTGACTCCTTGCTGTCCCCAGTCCGCCTGGCCTTGCTGCTATTCCAGTTTCAACTGTTCTGCCTGCGGTTATGGAACCCCTACCTGTCCCAGACCTGCTGTTTTCAACTCTTAATGATCGGCTATGAAAAGCCAACTGAGATTTATTCCTGATTATTATTTGACCATGCTTGTCACTTATGAACATTTTTGAACATCTTGGCATGGTTCTGTTATAATCTCCACCCGGCACAGCCAGAAGAGGACTGGCCACCCCTCATAGCCTGGTTCCTCTCTAGGTTTCTTCCTAGGTTTTGGCCTTTCTAGGGAGTTTTTCCTAGCCACCGTGCTTCTACACCTGCATTACTAGCTGTTTGGGGTTTTAGGCTGGGTTTCTGTACAGCACTTCGAGATATTAGCTGATGTAAGAAGGGCTATATAAAATAAAATTGATTGATTGATTGATAACCTGTTTAACAGTTTATCATGGGGTTTGAGAATTGTCTGCGACTGTGGAAGAGATTGCAAAAGT
The DNA here is from genome assembly GCF_020615455.1 of Coregonus clupeaformis. NCBI lineage: Eukaryota > Metazoa > Chordata > Actinopteri > Salmoniformes > Salmonidae > Coregonus > Coregonus clupeaformis. The sequence continues at coordinate 44,220,081 of NC_059220.1, forward strand.
CTGGTGGAGTCATGAGATTTGGTGGAGCTGCCATTCTTTGTCCCCCTGGTTAGAGTGGAGATTACAATGCAGATTGAAGGCATGTGTCGCGTGTGGTTCCACGGATTACGGCAACATGATGCGAGAGACTCTGCCGTCTAAGCACTGGAGCCTGCTCTGAAATCAATCCAAAGACAACACAATACACACATGCACACACTGGTGCGCACACATACACACGAAAACGTTCCAACAATAACTTTTTCACACTTTCAGTTTCAGTTTCAGAATACACACGGTCTAATGTTCATGTGCAGAAATTCACTACCCACAACACCCTTTTGTTTATTGGGAGGCAAGGGTCAATGAAAATAAAATGTAGCTGGTTTTGAAGCAGGTAATCTTACGATAGCAGAGAGAATTATACAGAGCAAAACGTTTATCAGCTCCACACAGTACACCCACACACCCACACAGAAAGATTTACAAGCGCATCCGGCTGCACTTTCTCTGTGCCCCTCACGTATAGCCTGCCTACACATAAACACACATACACTAATGTCCACTTCTGGGAATACAAGTCACATTTAATTGTTCCCCAAAGTCACTCGTCGAGAGGGAGATAATAGCATAGTCGTCCAACATGGTCATTTACCCATGTGTGTGTTTTCCTTCTCCCTACCTCTCACCCTAATGGTGTGTCCCCAGGATTAAGTGATATAAATGGATGCCGTCGCTTCCCGATGCTGCAGCCACCTGAAACGCTGGGAAAATAGGCCCTGAGGGAGGCTAACCCAACTGCGCTTCCACTTGCCAGCTTGCCGGCTCAATTCCACCACCACTGCAATCATCCGGATCAAATAAACAAACAGGGAAATGGGAAACGGGAGCTACTGGAGATACTCAGCACTTCAGAGCTGTCTTGCTGTCAGCAGAGAAGCCGAACATATAGTAGAATGGTATGTGCCAAGACCTGTGGGAGTGGGGGGATGTTGGGTCTCCCCCCTTGGCCGGATGGTATGGCCTTACCCTAATAAGGAAACGTAGGAATGATAAAATACCCAAATATTGGGTGAACATTCATCAACTTACATACAGTAGCCTACCTTTAGTAATGAGGCTGTTTTAACTATCGATCAACCACTTCCTGTATGTTACTGTAATGTGTCCACAGGGATGATAGTATATACCTCAGACCAGAGCCATATATAAAGAAAGTTCCGGTAACTTTTACAATGGGTCTATATCTATGGCTGTGTCCCAAATGGCACCCTATTCTCTACATAGTGCAGTACTTTTTGATGAGGGCCCATATGGGAAAAGGGTGCCACTTGGGATGCAGCCAGGGACTCTGCCTCAGACAGTTCATGGTCTCTGTTCCTGTTTCACCGATGTCTGTCTGTGTCTCTCTAATGTACAATCACAATCTCTCCACTCCACCTGCACCTGCACCCCCCCTCACACACACCTCCACCCCGTTCCTCTCGCACCTCTGCTCACCTCGCTACAACACATCAGTAACGATCTCATTTACCGCCCCATTCATTGCCATGATATCAGAGAGTGTGTGAGCGAGCGTGCGTGTGTGTGTGCGAGGGTGCCCGGACCTCTTGCTCTCTGCAGCAAGACACCAGCTCAGAGGTTGGCACTGTATGGGTTGTTGCCCAGAAAGAAAAAGAGATCCCAACCTCAATGCTGCAAACATATAGTCATAAAGCACACAGATGAGATAGCCCACCTACTAAACTATGATTATAAACCGGGTGGTTTGAGCCTTGAATGCTGATTGGCTGTAAGCCGTAGTATACCACGGGTATGACAACACATTTATTTTATTCTTCTAATTACGTTGGTAACCAGTTTATAATAGCAATAAGGCACCTCGGGGGTTTGTGGTATATGGCCAATATACCACGGCTAACGGCTGTATGCAGGTACTCTGCATTGCGTCGTGTGTAAGAACAGCCCTTAGCCGTGGTATATTGGCCATATACCACACCCCCTCATGCTTTATTGCTTAATTATAAACTGGATGGTTCGAGCCTGAATGCTGATTGGCTGAAACCCGTGGTATATCAGACCGTATACCATGGGTATGACAAAACATGTCTTTTTACTGTTATAAGGCACCTCAGGGGTTTGTGCTATATGGCTAATATACCACTGCTAAGGGCTGTCACTAGGCACTCCGCATTGCACCGTGGTATATTGGCCATATACCACACCCCCTCGGGCCATGTTAAAAGTTACAATAACGAGTTGTAATAAAAGTAGTGAGTTATGTCTAAATCTAAAAGGCAGTGGGTTGCATTATGACTACTGCATAAGATATCTAATACTATAACCATGTTTGCCCCCAATATGACCATGGAGCACGTGTTACTGTGTTACTTGTCACTGTGCAGGCACAGTGCATGGTGGAACTCTTGTATTTTAAATAATGACCACGGCTCTCTGTAGTGCAGTAAGTAGAGGTCTCTTGACTCTCTTCAGACAGATTCATGCTGAGTGCTGCTGTGAGTGCTCATCCTTAAGAATCAAATGTATTGCTACACATGTGCTCCTCCCAACAAGTGTGCACCTGTTTTTAGTGTACATCTAAACTGAAGTCGACACACACACACACACACACACACAGACACACAACGACTAACAAGCACACACACATACTAGCAAACACACACTCACGCTGTCGCTCTCTCTCTCACACACAAACACACACACGTACACACTCAGCGCCGGCACATTAGCAGGAGGGCCGCTAATGAAGTGAATAGATGCTACTGTAATGACTCTGTAGATGCATCTGCATTTGTATTCCATTCATCTAGACTAGCACATGAGGTAGTATGTGACAACACTCACAGTTTAATCACCACATTAGACCTATTCTTCTCGACAGTGCACTGAGCAACAGGAGAGGGCCTGTCTGGCAAAATGCAACCTGGTATACTCTCACTTCATTGATTATGTTGAAGGCTTGATTCAAAAAGCTGTATTCTCTGCTTGTTTTATTTTAACTGGATATAAGTCAGATGAGTGTCTTTTTATGGAGTTCCCTGCATAGCCGCGGGAAGTAGTTTGGGGGAGGGGGTGCTGTGATGTTTTTGCTGACGAGGAGAGAATTGCCCGCGCTGAAGACATCTATATCGGTCCTCTAATACAGGACTAGTAAAGGCCCAGTGCGCTACTTTTGTGAACAAATATATTTGAGTGTTTACCAGCATTTGTAAGTTGAGTCTGATAATTATCTGTACAAAACAACAATCTGACAATACTTGGGGTATATGAAAATACTTGCTTGATATATGTTTTCCAGTTTCTTGAAATATAACTTATTTCTAACTGAAATGGTCAATTCATTCATTTAGTAGGCACTCTTATCCAGAGCAACTTAAAATAGTGCATTCATTTTCGTACTGGTCCCCCGTGGGAATAGAACCCACAACCCTAGCATTGCAAGCATCATGCTCTACTAACTGAGCCACATCCTCACTTCACAACGTCACAAACCACTTGATGTCTCAATATGCTCAATTACTGTATTGTGGATTGTTTTTCTTCATGGTGATGGAAAGTCTACAGGTACAAACCTAGATGACGAGCCTATGTACAATAAAGTAATGTACATTTACATTAAGTGGTTTGTAAGGATCGTAAATTAATACTGCACAAAAAGTGGTTGTTTTCCATGTTATTTGATCAAGTAAAATATTTAATTTGATGTGGATGTTTTGTGTCTTTGCCCATAACTTTGCACCTTTTGATTTAAACGTTTGAGGGCAGGGTTTTGTTCTTTCCGGATACCTTTAGAATGACAATCTCAGGCCTCCCGAGTGGTGCAGCGGTCTAAGGCACTGCATCGCAGTGCTTGAGGCATCACTACAGACCCGGGTTCGTTCCCAGGCTGTGTCACAACCAGCTGAGACCGGGAGTCCCATAGGGCGGCGCACAATTGTCCGGGTTAGGGGAGGGTTTGGCCGGGGGGGCTTTACTTGGCTCATTGTGCTTTAGCGACTCCTTGTGGCAGGCTGACTATCTCACGGCAACAACTATTGAATCCTGCAAGACAGTGTTCTTAATTATACAACTACCTTTGTTTAATGCTGATGAAAAAAATTGTGCACGCGCTACAGACGTCTATATCGGTCTGATAATACTAGTTAAGGCCTATTGCACTACTTTTGTGAAAAAATATTTGTATGATTCCTTTTTATTATTAGGATTTTTCAGGGGTTATTGTAGCACCCTCAGCGCCCCTACTTCCCACGTGTCATATCCTGGTTGATTATTGTGGGATGTTTGTCTGAATCCTTATCATATGATATAATATATGATAAAGATTCAGACAAACATCCCACAACTAAATGAAAAAAAAAGGCAAAACATGAAAGCAAGGGAAAGTTAAGACTATGCATGCGCACAAACACAATTCCTCTCTCTCTCTCTCTCTCTCTCTCTCTCTCTCTCTCTCTCGCTCTCTCTCTCTCTCACTCTCTGTGTCTCTCGCAGTGAGGGGGTGATGATCCTACTCTACCAGACTGTTGTAGGGCTCTGTGGGGTGCCATCTCCATACCAGGAGAGGCCTAATTAAGATGTATCTGCCCTCTGTACACATTACTGTAAGGAGCCACACACACTGATGTTCACACTAACACACACCACACATGCAGACACACACATACACACACTCACATACACACACACACACACTCACATACACACTGATGCCCACATGTGAACGTACACACACTCCACCACAGCATGCAGTAGACAGGGACCTCCAGACACCTATGTGAACCTATAATTGCCACACACCTAGCACAGGTGTCGTTCCTCACCATAGCCATTAATTGTCAGCTGCTGCTATTGTAATTAGGAGTGCTGTGCCAGCATGTGGCATACTGTAATGCAAGGTATTTCAAAGTTTCGAAGAAGTAGGTGGCACTAGAATCTCAGACAATATCAATGTATAAGGGAAAAGTATTATAAAGACAGTTCTATGTCCAACTACAGTACACTGGTGTGGTATGGTTATGTATATTGCTAGAGGGTAGTCATGCATAATACAGCAGGACTAGACTAGAACAGTGGGGTGGATACTGTGTCAGCAAAAGACAAGTCTCCATTATCATCGACAGTGCATAATCGCTAAATAAAGTTATATTCTATTCTAACAAAAAACACGGTGAGAACACCCCAGGGTGAGAGAGAGAGAAAGTGTGTTAGTATTTCTTAAGAGTAATGATTGTAATGAGCCGTTGTGCAGGCTCGTCACATCCACATACACTTGGCCATGAAAGGAGAGCATAATTACACCAGAGAGCTTATTTTTGTCTCTTCATTTTCTCTCGTCTCCACTACGCTGTGCTCCATCGCTGTCAGGTGGCACCGCCTAGCTACATACAGACAGATGAAGACTAATCACCCACACGTACACACACACACACACACACACACACACACACACACACACACACACACACACACACACACACACACACACACACTCACATATATAATAATGATAATAATAATAATAATAATACATGGGACTTATATAGGGCTTTTCAAAGACCCACAGTCGCTTTACAATTATAGAAATGAAAAAGAAAAACAAGAAAACAGGAGTGAAAACAAAACATCAAACAAAACAAAATGTGAATAAAGAGAGGGGTGGGCTCAAAGAAGGGAAAGAGTGTGATGTATTAGTGTATGGGGAGGGTATATATACACACACACACACACACACACACACACACACACACACACACACACACACACACACACACACACACACACACACACACACACACACACACACACACACACACACACACACACACACACACAGACAGATTATCCTCTAGCGGAAGCTGTGTGTCAAGGACAGTCCAGCTGGAGGTCTAAAAACACAAGGCTTGCACAAGCACACATGCATGCACATGCATAAAAACACACACACACCCTGTCTTAGGTCAGATAGGATCACCATTTTATTTTAAGAATGTGAAATGTCAGAATAATAGTAGAGAGAATGATTTATTTCAGCTTGTATTTCTTTCATCACATTCACAGTGGGTCAGAGGTTTACATACACTCAATTAGTATTTGGTAGCATTGCCTTTAAATTGTTTAACTTGGGTCAAACGTTTCGGGTAGCCTTCCACAAGCTTCCCACAATAAGTTGGGTGAATTTTGGCCCATTTCTCCTGACAGAGCTGGTGTAACTGAGTCAGGTTTGTAGGCCTCCTTGCTCGCACACGCTTTTTCAGTTCTGCCCACAAATGTTCTATAGGATGGAGGTCAGGGCTTTCTGAGGTCTTGGCTGATTTCTTTTGATTTTCCCATGATGTCAAGCATAACCTCCAATTGACTCAAATGATGTCAAATAGCCTATCAATCAATTTCAATCAATCAATTTTATTTTATATAGCCCTTCTTACATCAGCTAATATCTCGAAGTGCTGTACAGAAACCCAGCCTAAAACCCCAAACAGCTAGTAATGCAGGTGTAGAAGCACGGTGGCTAGGAAAAACTCCCTAGAAAGGCGAAAGCCTAGGAAGAAACCTAGAGAGGAACCAGGCTATGAGGGGTGGCCAGTCCTCTTCTGGCTGTGCCGGGTGGAGATTATAACAGAACCATGCCAAGATGTTCAAAAATGTTCATAAGTGACAAGCATGGTCAAATAATAATCAGGAATAAATCTCAGTTGGCTTTTCATAGCCGATCATTAAGAGTTGAAAACAGCAGGTCTGGGACAGGTAGGGGTTCCATAACCGCAGGCAGAACAGTTGAAACTGGAATAGCAGCAAGGCCAGGCGGACTGGGGACAGCAAGGAGTCACCACGGCCGGTAGTCCCGACGTATGGTCCTAGGGCTCAGGTCTCTCAGTTGGCTTTTCATAGCCGATCATTAAAGAGTTGAAAACAGCAGGTCTGGGACAGGTAGGGGTTTCGTAGCCGCAGGCAGAACAGTTGAAACTGGAATAGCAGCAAGGCCAGGCGGACTGGGGACAGCAAGGTGTCATCATGCCTGGTAGTCCTGACGTATGGTCCTAGGGCTCAGGTTCTCAGAGAGAAAGAGAGAACGAGAGAATTAGAGAGGCATACTTAAATTCACACAGGACACTGGATAAGACAGGAGAAGTACTCCAGGTATAACCAACTAACCCCAGCCCCCCGACACATAAACTACTGCAGCATAAATACTGGAGGCTGAGACAGGAGCGGTCCGGAGACACTGTGGCCCCATCCGAAGAAACCCCCGGACAGGGCCAAACAGGAAGGATATAACCCCACCCACTCCGCCAAAGCACAGCCCCCGCACCACTAGAGGGATATCCCCAACCACCAACTTACAATCCTGAGACAAGGCCGAGTATAGCCCACAGAGGTCTCCACCACAGCACAAACCAAGGGGGGGGGCGCCAACCCAGACAGGAAGATCACGTCAGTAACTCAACCCACTCAAGTGACGCACCCCCCCCCAGGGACGGCATGAAAGAGCACCAGCAAGCCAGTGACTCAGCCCCTGCAACAGGGTTAGAGGCAGAGAACCCCAGTGGAGAGGGGAACCGGCCCGGCAGAGACAGCAAGGGCTGTTCGTTGCTCCAGCCTTTCCGTTCACCTTCACACTCCTGGGCCAGACTACACTCAATCATATGACCTACTGAAGAGATAAGTCTTCAGTAAAGACTTAAAGGTTGAGACCGAGTCTGCGTCTCTCACATGGGTAGGCAGACTGTTCCATAAAAATGGAGATCTATAGGAGAAAGCCCTGCCTCCCGCTGTTTGCTTAGAAATTCTAGGGACAATTAGGAGGCCTGCGTCTTGTGACCGTAGCGTACGTATTGGTATGTACGGCAGGACCAACTCGGAAAGATAGGTAGGAGCAAGCCCATGTAACGCTTTATAGGTTAACAGTAAAACCTTGAAATCAGCCCTTGCCTTAACAGGAAGCCAGTGTAGGGAAGCTAGCACTGGAGTAATATGATCAAATTTCTTGGTTCTAGTCAGGATTCTAGCAGCCGTATTTAGCACTAACTGAAGTTTATTTAGTGCTTTATCCGGGTAGCCGGAAAATAGAGCATTGCAGTAGTCTAACCTAGAAGTAACAAATGCATGGATTAATTTTTCTGCATCATTTTTGGACAGAAAATTTCTGATTTTTGCAATGTTACGTAGATGGAAAAAAGCTGTCCTTGAAACAGTCTTGATATGTTCGTCAAAAGAGAGATCAGGGTCAAGAGTAACACCGAGGTCCTTCACAGTTTTATTTGAGACGACTTTACAACCATCTAGATGAATTGTCAGATTTAACAGAAGATCTCTTTGTTTCTTGGGACCTAGAACAAGCATCTCTGTTTTGTCCGAGTTTAAAAGTAAAAGTTTTCAGCCATCCACTTCCTTATGTCTGAAACACAGGCTTCTAGCGAGGGCAATTTTGGGGCTTCACCATGTTTCATTGAAATGTACAGCTGTGTGTCATCCGCATAGCAGTGAAAGTTAACATTATGTTTTCGAATAACATCCCCAAGAGGTAAAATATATAGTGAAAACAATAGTGGTCCTAAAACGGAACCTTGAGGAACACCGAAATGTACAGTTGATTTGTCGGAGGACAGACCATTCACAGAGACAAACTGATATCTTTCCGACAGGTAGGATCTAAACCAGGCCAGAACTTGTCCGTGTAGACCAATTTGGGTTTCCAGTCTCTCCAAAAGAATGTGGTGATCGATGGTGTCAAAGGCAGCACTAAGGTCTAGTAGCACGAGGACAGATGCAGAGCCTCGGTCTGACGCCATTAAAAGGTCATTTACCACCTTCACAAGTGCAGTCTCAGTGCTATGATGGGGGCTAAAACCAGACTGAAGCATTTCGTATACATTGTTTGTCTTCAGAAAGGCAGTGAGTTGCTGCGCAACAGCTTTTTCTAAAATTTTTGAGAGGAATGGAAGATTCGATATAGGCCGATAGTTTTTTATATTTTCCGGGTCAAGGTTTGGCTTTTTCAAGAGAGGCTTTATCACTGCCACTTTTAGTGAGTTTGGTACACATCCGGTGGATAGAGAGCTGTTTATTATGTTCAACATAGGAGGGCCAAGCACAGGAAGCAGCTCCTTCCTGTGCTTGGCCCTCCTATCAGAAGCTTCTAATGCCATGACATAATTTTCTGGAATTTTCCAAGCTGTTTAAAGGCACGGTCAACTTAGTGTATGTAAACTTCTGACCCATTGGAATTGTGATGCAGTGAATTATAAGTGAAATAATCTGTCTGTAAACAATTGTTGGAAAAATTACTTGTGTCATGCACAAAGTAGATGTCCTAACCAACTTGCCAAAACTATAGTTTGTTAACAAGACATTTGTGGAGTGGTTGAAAAACGAGTTTTAATGACTCCAACCTAAGTGTATGTAAACTTCCGACTTCAACTGTACATGAGGACATATTGAAACTAGATTTCCTCTTCAGTAAGAGGGTTGAATACGATGGCGTGAACAAGTGGTTGCAGTTTATTTCAATCACTTTAGTGCCATAAAAAAAAATATCTGGTACATTTTCACAACTCTAAGCACCAAAATTAAAAAAGATCATCAAAATGGCTCATGTTTAAAAACTCTAAGCACATTTTCAATTGACTGAGTACAACAAACAAAGTCACTTGTTTGCTGCACCAAATCACTCTTTCAATTTGGATTCTTATTCAATCTGCTTCTCAAAATGCAACATTAACTTTACTTTTGATATGATTTTCTTGTCATTTGTTAACAATACAATTAACTATCACTTAATCAAATTGCTCAAAACTGATAACTACTGAACCAAAATTATATAGTGCATAGTTAATGTATATAGTTTAAAAACTGCTGAACTGCTGAACCTCATACATTTATCAATTTGACAATTCATGTTGGAAGGTAAAACAAAATCATATATGGATGTGGCTGTAAATAGTACATTGTCATTCTCCATCAGCCTGTGTGCTTCAAAAGGACAAAGGGGAAAGAGTCACTCTATGTCAGGGTTCCCCAACTGGCGGCCCGTCGGGGCGAATTTGGCCCGCAGGTTATTTTATTTGGCCCCCCAAGTTTTCTAAAGAACATTTTAAAACTATCTTCATTGTTGGACATAATAAACTATAAAAACGGCAGGAAATCAGCTCCAAGTGAATTTAATTTAAGAAATCTGTTCCCAAGTATTATAGAGAGACACTTGACCGTATAGAACTGTAAGCAAGGTTTGAAATTATGTTTTACACAAACAATATCTGTTTGGGCTTCCTGCAGTCAATTTGCCGTCTACAAATTATTTGTAATTATGTTTACATTTTAGTAGACACTTTTATCCACAGCGATTTACATGAGCGATTAGGGTTAAGTGCTTTGATCAAGGGCACATCCACAGATTTTTCATCTAGTTGGCTCGGGGATTTGAGCCAGTGACCTTTCGATTACTGGCCCAACGCTCTTAACCGCTAGGCTACCTGCCGACCCAGCCTGTTTTGGCACCCCCGACCATCTGCGGCTTAATCTAGTTGATGATCCCTGCTCTATGTGCTACCATTTGGAATTATAGTGTATTGTACAATGTACTGCTGAAATACCTGGGTTGTATATGACAATATATTTCACTCTGAATTTAAGCTACTGAATTTCAAGCAGAGAGACAGGCGATACTGTATCAGTTGTACTCTGTACTTAGAGATTTTAAAATATGCCACTTACATCTGAAAAAGGTGCCAAAGTGACTGAAAAAAACTGTAAATGGGACTGAGGACTTTGTCAAATCGACCTTGAGCATGTTACAAAGACACAAAGGGAACGAAAAATAAAGGGGGGGGGGGAGAAAGAGATAGTGAGAAGAGGGAAATAGACAAAGAAGAAGGGATTGAGGTGCTTCATCATTGTCTGGTGCCTTTAATGAGCAGGAATTAAACAATGACAGCGGATAATAACCTGAGAAGTGCTCTGTCACACCTGAAGGCTGCCTCACCACTGTAACGTGATGTTACACCGCCACCCCCCTTCAGAATGGGGACCCAATACACACACACACACACACACACAAATTAATGTTGTTCCTATGACAAAAGTGAGAAAGTGAAATATTCCTTGATATTAAAATAGACACAACGAGCTACTACTAATAATAAAAACCCAGGGCTATCAATACCCTTGTCTACTCATTCATTGCAGCTGCAGTGTGAGTGGAAGTAGGGAGAAGCGTGTTTTATGTTTTGTAATAGTGTTGAATAAAAACAGTGTTGACAGTGTCGAATAAAAACGTAAAGATGAACTCATTCATAAAAACAGCAGCTCTTTGCTGTATTCTTTGACAGTCTCTCTCTAGTCATGGTTTTAAAAGTTATGAAATCTCATGTAGGCTAGTATCAAACTTTGCTGTGGCCGGGGTCGTGGAAGCTGTAGGCACCGTGATGTGAGCTATCCAATTGGCCAGCGCAGTAGGCACACTCGATTTAGCCACAGATCTCCCAGCCTTCCCGGTACGCGGGGCTTCTGAATCAAGTGCACCTACCGCCAATAGCGCAACACGAATAAAACATCTAAAGGAGCGCAAGCCTTTATTGTTGTTTTTTCTACAGAAATGTTTGGTGATCGACTAGGAATGCCTTGAAGATCGACCAGTCGATCGACCGGTTGGTGACCACTGCTCTATGTGTTGTCATACTCTCACACTAGCAGGATTTAGCGAGCCAAACTTTTCTTTCTCGTTTCCACCAGCTGATTCCAATTAAATGGTACAATTACATCATTTTATGATGCATTGGTATGATGAAAAGAAAAAGGAAATCAAAGTACATTAAGGAAACCGTCCGCGTCTCAGGAAGTTAATATTTCATTTTCAGGCTGGGAGAGAGAAAGAGGGGAGAGAGAGAGAGAACAAGAGAACGAAAGCACGAGAGAGAGGGAAATATAGCAAGATAAAGAGGGAGATAGATGGGGGAAGAGCGAGACAGAGCGAGAGAGAGAGAGAGATAGTGCTCAGAATTCTGGCCAGGCAACACCTGTCCCATGTACACTACATGACCAAAAGTATGTGGACACCTGATCGTTGAACATCTCATTCCAAAATCATGGGCATTAATGTGGAGTTGGTCACCCCTTTGCTGCAATAACAGTCTCCACTCTTCTGGGAAAGTTTTCCACTAGATGTTGGAACATTGTTGCGGGGACATCCTTCCATTCAGCCACAAGAGCATTAGTGAGGTCAGGCACTGATGTTGGATGATTAGGCCTGGCTCGCAGTCAGAGTTTCTGGTCGTAGTGGTGGTTAGAATGGATACTTCAGATGTACCAGCGGTTGTCTGAGAGGGATTGTCCTCTATCTTGTCTTTAGTGAAAGTTCTCTAGACGACTATACATGCCAGCTGCAGACTGAGATGATAAGGTCTAGTGCATTGTCTTCTTCTTCACATTGTGTAGAGGTTGAGAGTTTCAGAGTTTCTCAATTTCAAACGTGTGGACTAACGTTTCACGTGTTCTGGTCTTTCTAGTATAACCATTTTGTAACGTGTAGCTTCAGCTTCCCGCTTCTTGGTCTTGTAGAGTGTCAACCATTTTATGCTGTGGGGCTTACTGGTCTGGTAGAAATTCAACAATTTGCAACGTTTGGCTCTGCTGGTCTGAGGTGAATTTCGTCACAAGGCTTTTTATGCATTCGGGGTAAAAGGGGCGTTCCATCATGTTTACACGATCTCTGATGTCACTCGGGGCGTGGCTAGTCACAGTGCATAGTTTATATGAAAAACTATTATCTCATTAGAAAACTAAAATAACATTCCTATCTTCACCAAAATACTCTCATACTTAATCATATATTTTATGCAACATTTAGATGTACACTTGATAGATAGAATATCTACACTTTCTGAGTTACAGTTATTACTTGATACCATCCTTAATGACATCACAAATAATAAACAATATGACATGATTATTCTTTAGATCCCCACTGACCATTTCCCACATTATTTTAAGTAGGAATATTGTTTCATTATCCACTTTTGGATGTTGGTCTTGGCGGGAAGACTTCCTTTGTCTCACTGGGCTACAGACAATCGTTTCTGGTTCATAAAAAGCCCTAACTGATGGTGCGTTCAAGACAATATGCTCCTATTGGGAAAAATATTTGTTGAACTGTCATCCAACTTGGAATTACAAGTCAGAAACTTGGGCATCAACGTAGAGAACCGACCTCTCCTACTTGAAGATCACCGATGTCATGATTTTTCCCAGTCTGAGCTCATTTTGTTTCCGAATTCCCAGTTGTCTTGAACTCACCAAAAGTAGTACGTTTCGGCCGTGGTACGTAGAATGATTAGTACACAGTATGCAGTTTAAGTAAGTAGTAGCCAAGCCAGATTTTAGACACGGCCAGTGTGTGCACTCAAATCATGCGGCCTCTCATTGAGCCTTTCTGTAAGAGGGTGAGTGAACGGGATTGTAAACGTTCAGTGTTGTCTGCGCCCTTACGGTTCTTGATCTCCTTGACTCTTAATTGATTAGCTGATATGATCATGGGAGAGTGGGAGGCTAGAGGTCAGGGTAGAAGTGCTGATCTAGGATCAGTTTTGCCTTTCAGATCATAATGAATAGGATTATACGGACATTGGGGCCTGAACCTAGAGCAGCACTCCTACTCGGAGACTCCTTGTGAATACGGGTCCTGGGCTCTCTTTGTGTTCATTCATATTTCAGTTAAGACATTTCTCTACATGTCTCTACTTTTCTCTTTGTCTATGACATATTGGGAACATATTGTTTTTCTTTGACACATTTCATGACACCTTCTAAAAGTGATTGAGAGAGAGAGAGAGAGAGAGAGAGAGAGAGAGAGAGAGAGAGAGAGAGAGAGAGAGAGAGAGAGAGAGAGAGAGATGGTCTGATAGCGAGAGCTGGGTCAATCTGGCATGTGTGGCAGGGAGATCGCTCTAGTTCCCAAGAACGTCTACAAATATAATCAAAACTGGCCACTAGGGGCAACGGTAAGCGCTATTACCTTCAAGTAGGCTGCTGACTTTCTAAGGCATTGTGAATGGGGATGGTGGATAGGTTTAAAAGCCACACTTTGGCACCTAGGGTTGCGTGTTCAATCCCAGTGGTAGGCAATCCGTTTTTGTTTTCTGTTTTAAGCCTTTCCCAAACTTTAACCCTTAACCACTCAGAATTAATTCCTAAACGTAACCCTATTTCAACCCTATCCTTAACTTAACGAGATGTGAAACCCCCCAGCCCGACTCCAGTGTTTTTTGTTTCACTTTTACTGAGTTGGGTAACAGTGTCTCAATTCAAACATCAAAAAACAACGTTTGCCTTGACTTCACACATAGCAATGTACAAACGTCAAACTTTGAAGTAAAACTGTGATACCTTGTTGTGTGTTTAGACCTCCAGCGGGATTGTCATTGACACACAGCTTCCCCTAGAGGATAATCTGTGTGTGTGTGTGTGTGTGTGTGTGTGTGTGTGTTTGTATGTGTTTGTATGTGTGTGTCACAGGAGGCTGCTGAGAGGAGAATGGCTCATAATAATGTCTGGAACAGAGCATATGGAATGGCATCAAACACCTGGAAACCATGTGTTTGATGTATTTGATACCATTCCACTAATTCCAGTCCAGTCATTAACACGAGCCCGTTCTCCCCAATTCAGGTGCCATCAACCTCCTGTGGTGTGTGTGTGTGGTGCGAGCGGCAGGCAGCGCTCTGAGGAAAACTCAATGACTTTAATGATCTGGATTAAATCCCTCAGAGACAGCATTTAACACTGCCGGCTGGGTATCAGAGAGGGCTGAGTGTGCGTGTGTTTGTGATTTATGTGTGTGTATGTGTGTGCGCATGTGTACATGTACAAGTGTGTGTGTATTTATGAGAGCACTTACGTCACAGGAGGTTGGTGGCACCTTAATTGGGGAGGACGGGCTCGTGGTAATGGCTGAAGCGGAATCAGTGGAATGGTATCAAATACATCAAACACATGGTTTGATGCCATTCCATTCGCTCTATTCCAGCCATTATTATGAACCGTCCTCCCCTCAGCAGCCTCCACTGACTTACGTTTTGCTACGTATTTGCATGTATGCAGGAGTGTGTGTGTGTTTGTGTTTACTTTAGAGTTTGTATTAGGGTGTGTGACAGGCGAGGGGTGGGGCAGCTCTCTCGGCATCTGTGTTGCTGTGCGGTCCGCGGCCCTGGCGGGGGTATTATAGGTTTGATTGGATTGCGGCTAGGGATTTGTGTATTTAAAATGAGATTACAAATACGATCCTGCGTTTCAGTAGCAAATACATACAAGGGAGGAGGAAAGTGAGTCCTGTCACTGCACTGACCCCGTAACATTAGCGTTAGCATTAGCGTTAGTTCCATCCATCCACTGGTATTAGCTCTATAGCGTTAGCGCTCTATCCCTCTCCACCGGCCCCATTAAAACCCCACCAGTATAATCTGCTAGGCCTTCATCTTACAGCATTAAAACATGTCAGATTTTATTCCAACAAGTCTGCTTCTGCTTTCTGCTGGTGTATAAATAGGACCGTGTGTGGAGAGAGATAAGAAATCCCGCTACGCCCTCTGACGAACCATCAAACAGGCAAAGTGTCAATAGAGGACTAAGATCGAATCCTACTACACCGGCTCTGACGCTCATCGGATGTGGCAGGGCTTGCAAACTATCACGGATTACAAAGGGAAACCCAGCCGCGAGCTGCAGTGACACGAGCCTACCAGATGAGCTACATACCTTCTATGCTCGCTTCGAGGCACTCCACACTGCCCTTTCCCACCTGGACAAGAGGAACACCTATGCTTATTGACTACAGCTCAGCGTTCAACACCATAGAGCCCTCCAAGCTCATCACTAAGCTAAGGACCCTGGGACTGAACACCTCCCTCTGCAACTGGATCCTGGACTTCCTGATGGGCCGCCCCCAGGTGGTGAGGGTAGGCAACAACACATCCGCCACGCTCAGGTTGTGTGACTGTGCACGACTCCAACACCATCATTAAGTTTGCCTACAACACGACGGTGATAGGCCTGATCACCGACGATGAGACAGTCTATAGGGAGGAGATCAGAGACCTGGCAGTGTTGTGCCAAAACAATCTCTCCCTCAACGTCAGCAAGACAAAGGAGCTGATCGCGGACTACAGGGAACGGAGGGCAGAGCACACCCCATTCACATCGATGGGGCTGTAGTGGAGCGGGTCGAGAGCTTCAACTTCCTCAGTGTCCACATCACTAAGGATCTATCATGGACCAGACACACCAACACAGTCGTAAAGAGGGCATGACAACTCCTCTTCCCCCTCAGGAGGCTGAAAAGATTTGGCATGGGCCCTCATATCCTCAAAAGATTCTACAGCTGCACCATTGAGACCATCTTGACTGGCTGCATCACCGTTTGGTATAGCAACTGCTTGGCATTAGACCACAAGGCGCTACAGAGGGTAGTGCGTACATCCCAGTACATCACTGGGGCCGAGCCCCCTGCCGTCCAGGACCTCTATACCAGGCAGTGTCAGAGGAAGGCCCCTGAAAATTGTCAAAGACTCCAGCCACCTAAGTCATAGACTGTTCTCTTTGCTACCACGCGGCAAGTGGTACTGATGCACCAAATCAAATCAAATTGTTTTGGTCACATACACATTTTTTAGCAGATGTTATTGTGGGTGTATTGAAATGGTTGTGTTCCTAGCTCCAACAGTGTAGTAGTATCTAACAATTCACAACAATACACACATATCTAAAAGTAAAAGAATGGAGTTAAGAAATATATAAATATTAGGACGAGCAATGTCGGAGTGGCATTGACTAAAATACAGTAGAATAGAATACAGTATATACATATGAGAGGAGTAAAGCATTATTAAAGTGGCCAGTGATTCGCTCCCATCACCCATGCCCATATCTTCCAATGCCCCTGGCCTGTACCCCTCTCCCCGTTCTCCCTCCTCCCCTCGCTACCCCCAGCCACCCGTCTCCCTGTCTGCCCTGGCGCTCCTTAGGCAGCGTCTCCCTGTCTGCCCTGGCACTCCTTAGGCAGCGTCTCCCTGTCTGCCCTGGCACTCCTTAGGCAGTGTCACCCTGTCTTCCCTGGCGCTCCTTAGGCAGCGTCTCCCTGTCTGCCCTGGCGCTCCTTAGGCAGCGTCTCCCTGTCTGCCCTGGCACTCCTTAGGCAGCGTCTCCCTGTCTGCACTGGCACTCCTTAGACACTCTGCAAAGTCAGCCATTGATTAGCTGTCAGGGTGACAAGGGCTTAGGGCCTATTAGAACAGGAGCCGGACGGACGCCATGATGCCTTCACAGCGCTCGCAGCACACTTCCATAACAGCTTCCGGTGCCACGAGGAGTGGAGGAAGTTGAAGATCTCAGGAAGTTGCTTTCTTGAATTCCTCCAATAGGTTAGAATTCATCATGTCATGGACCAACAACACCACCACTGTTGTCAATAGGGCGCAACAGCATCTCTACTTCCTAAGGCGGCTGAAGAAATTCAGCATGCCGCCCAGAGTCCTCTCCAAATACTACCTCTGCACCACCGAGAGCATCCTGACTGGTTGCATCACGGCCTGGTACGGGAATTGCTCAGTCCATGACCGTAAGGCCCTCCAGCGGGTGGTAAAGACGGCCCAGCACATCACTGGGACTGTGCTCCCACCCATCCAGGACATCTACTCGAAACAGCGCCTGAGGAAGGCATGCAGCATCATCAAGGACCCCACACACCCCAGCCATGAGCTGTTCTCTCCCTTACCGTCGGGCAGATGGTATCGGAGCATGAGGTCTGATACCAACAGGCTCAGAGACAGTTTCTGTCTACAAGCCATATTCTTATCTTTTATTATTTCTTATTGTTGTTGCATTGTCGAGAAGGAACCTGCAAGAAAGCATTTCGTTGGACGACGTATACCATGCATACCCGTACATACGACTAATAGAACTTAAACTTGAAAATGTAAACATCGTTGCTGCAGAGCACAGATAGTGTTGTTTATCACTAAGTTTCATTTAACATGTGTGGCACTGTCACCACAACTTCTCTCTCCCACTTTCTCTCTCTATCTCTCTCCTCCTCTGTCTCTCTCATTGCCTTCCTTTCCATGGTCACCCAGCCATCAATAATGCAGACACAGCCATGGCGACATTACATCTGTTCTGTCTGTTCAGACCAAACCGAGCGTGGACTATACACCCCCATCCACACCCCTCGCCTTCCCAAGTCGCATTTCTTCCCCTTATCAGATATACCCTGCTCTGTCTCTCCCTCTCTCTTTCTCTCTTTCTCTCTTCACACACACACACACACACACACACACACACACACACACACACACACACACACACACACACACACACACACACACACAGAGAGGGATGTGCACATATCCACACACACACACACACACAATCTCTTTCTCTCCCTGGTTTAGGCAGGGTGTGTGTGTGGGATGATCGATCTTATTCCAGGTGTATTGAAAGGCGGACAGGTCTTATCAGCTCCGGGGCAGCAGATTAGCTCCCCAGGCCTTCCGCTCAAACCAGTTTCCCTCAAAATCCTCCCTTTCAAGGCCCACTCCTTACATACAAAAACACACTGGGAGCATACTCTCTTTCTCTCCTCTCTTTTTCTCTCTTTCTCTCCCCCTACACCACAGGCAGTCAGTGTGCCGGAGGTGACTCACAAGGAGTCGCTCTGTGACGGAGTTGACTGCCGCGTGTCAACGCCGTCACGCTGAGGATCATTGCCATCACATAGGTTGAATGGTGGGCCTGCACAGTCCTGAAGAAGATCCGCTTGAATCGAAATGTTGTCAACCAATAAAGGTATATGTCGGAGCATGTGAGTGTGTGGGCCTTCAGTCTGTTCAGTTTTGACGTGAGAGGGAGGGGGCAAGTTAGCGTGCGAGACCCGCGGAAGGTGTCTTCGTGTCAGAGGACAGTTCCTTCCTCTCCCCCTGGGGTGGCTCTAGCTGTGGTGGTGGTGGGGTAAAAATAGGCCCTGGTGACTGGCAGGCGGTCAAGTCACAGTGGCAGCCTCGGAGAGGGGGATATGAGTGGGGTGGTGACTAAATACTACATGACAGCTGGTCCACAGAAAGAAAAAGAAATAGGGTCCGTCATCTCCAAAATGAGAAGGAAAATAACCAAGGCAGAGGTAACAGGGTAAAATCAAATCAAATGTTATTCATGCTTCATAAAATAACAGGTGTGGACTAACAGTGAAATGCTTACTTACGGGCCCTTCCCAACAATGCAAAGAGAAAGAAAATAGAGAAATAATAGACAAGTAAAACACTTAATAAGAAAAGCCATAATAGTTAAACAACTAGAAACGATAACTTGGCTATATACAAGGGGTACCAGTACCGAGTCGATGTGCAGGGGTATGAGGTAGATATGTACATATACTGTAACTAGGAATAAAGTGACATATAATAGGGAAGAGGAGACCTAGTCAGTTGCACAACTGAATGCATTCAACTGAAATGTGTTTTTTCACATTTAACCCAACCATTCTGAATCAGAGAGGAGCGGGTGGGCTGCCTTAATCAAGGTTATTGCCGCTCAGGGAGCAGTTGTTGTTGGAGGTTAACTGCCTTGCTCAAGGGCAGAACGGCAGATTTTTCCACCTTGATGGCTTAAGGATTCAAACTAGCAACCTTTCAGTTACTGGCCCAATGCTCTCAACCACTAGGCTACCTGATGCCCTGACAGTATATTCTGTGTTCTGAGGGGGGAGTTTTTTGTTTTTTCCCAGGATGGAGGGAAATCTCCTACAGTATATGTTAAGGGACAGAAGGAGACAAAGTATAAAAAATTTTTTTTAATAGATACCTGGAACAAAATATCACTGCTTACTTACACGAAGTAAGGGATTATATTGGCAAATGAGTGAAATATGACATTAAGAAGGGTGACAGGAACAATATACGGGGAAACAGATATTTCCTATGTTCTTGATTACATTTTGCATTTTGGCCATTTGGCAGACGCTCTTATCCGGAGCGACTTACAGTTGGTGAGTGCATACATTGTCATACTGTAAAGAAAGGGGCAATCCTACGAGATAATGTCTAGCATAAGGATAAATTATTAAAGTCACTGTTTTGATATGCGGAAATATTGACACATGGGTAAAGCAATGTGTCAATAGGGGGGATGGTAGAGCAGGTTAGGAAAAACTTTGGTAGAGCAAGAACAGGTTAGGAAACACTTTTAAACTTTGGTAGAGCCGGGACAGGTTAGGAGACACTTAGGAAACACTTTGTGGCCTAGGGTATAACGTATTACAAAAAAATGAATGCATTCAATGAATGCATTCAACTGAAATGTGTTTTTTCACATTTAACCCAACCACTCTGAATCAGAGAGGTGCGGGTGGGCTGCCTTAATCAAGGTTATTGCCGCTCAGGGAGCAGTTGTTGTTGGAGGTTAACTGCCTTGCTCAAGGGCAGAATGGCAGATTTTTCCACCTTGCTGGCTTAAGGATTCAAACTAGCAACCTTTCAGTTACTGGTCCAATGCTCTCAACCACTAGGCTACCTGATGCCCTGACAGTATATTCTTAATAATAAAAGTCATAATAGTGACGGCAATGATCCTCAGCGTGACAGCGTTTACACGTGGCAGTCAACTTCGTCACAGAGAAGATGGCTGCCGTTTTACAGCCCTCTAACCAATTCTACTATTATGTGTGTTTTTTGGCGTTATTTGTAAGTTATTCTGTACATAATGTTTCTGCCACCGTCTGTTATGACCAAAAAGAGCTTCTGGATATCAGGACAGCGATTACTCACCTCGTATTGGATGAAGATTTTTTCTTCAACGAGTCGGACGTGAAGGATATCCTACAGACACCCAACAAGGCCCAAATCCCCGTCATTCGCATGAGAAAGAGACGGAGATACATTTGTTCCAGATGTGTCATCTGTGCACAGGATAATCACCAAGGTAGAGAGAGCACCCCAGGGGGAATATCCCCTGGCAAAATATCCAGTCCAGCAATTGGAAATTGATTTTATAGAGTTATCACGGAGTGAAGGGAAGAAATTGGGTACAAAGCCTACCAATAGTGTTGATCACGATTAGGATAACCCCAGATAAAGAGGGACTATCCCCCTTTGAAAAGGTTTTTGGAAGTCCATATAGAATGCCTGAGCTAGGAAGACTAGAACAGGCAGACATAGAAGTAGAAGACACTCTAGCAGAACGTATGAGGAGACTGTTCATTAACCAAACATGTATGTCAAAGATTTTGTGCCCAACAGGAGAACTAAAGGAGAAGGTAACCCACTCAATCCAACCAGGTGACTGGGTGTGGATCCAATCCCTAAAGAAGAAAGACTGGAAGCAGCTCCTTTGGGAAGGTCCATATCAGGACCTGTTGATGATGGCCTTCGCTGTAAGAATCGCCGAAAGATCCACCTGGGTGCATGTCACACACTGCAAAAAGGTAAACCCAGCTACACCTGACGAACAAACACAGGAGCTCGGGGGTTGGCTCCTTAATGAAGATTCCCCTACCCTGTCTGATCATCCCTGTGTGAGTTCGATAGAAGGTAAAGCAATGGGTTGGCCTCTGGTGTCTGACATGTTCGCAGGGCGGGGGTGGGGATTCACAGGTATGCTGACGGTAGGTAGCTGTCTGATTGTGGGGGCCATACTCCTAGCACACTCAAACCCGCCCGACCTGCCAGAAGTAGTAGTTAATCTATCTCAAGTCAGTAAGGACAGGCCCGAGGAAGGTAAGAGCAGGCAGAGAAGGCAGTTTAACATAGGGAAAGGGGAAGTACTAGTGACTGTAGGAAAGGACATCACCTTTGAGGTCTTTGCGGACCAGTTGGGGAGTTGGGGACTACTGGCTGGTAATATTGTAGGGGACGGTGGGTATATATGTATGTCACCATGTACCTCTTGGGATCATGTAGTTGCTCATACCGAGAGGTGGGGATATGTGAATCTCCATACACAGTACAAGAGCAGGTGGAGTATCGTGAAAGTAGGGAATTACCAGAGATGGCAGTGCGACCCATACAAGGGTAAGTACTCTCTGAAAGTCCGAATCACGCTAAAACAGGTAAAGGCTACTGATGAGGGTTTGTGGTATATTGGATTTGACCGAAAATGCTGTGAAGATCTATTAGTGGCTTTCCGGGTAGAGATCAACCCAGCGGATGTTACAGTCCCGACCAGTGAAATATCTCCTTCAACTGAGGTGAGTGAGACTGGGGCTGTGGTGAAGATAGTGCAAACTATAGATCTGAAGGAAGTAGTGGAGGTGGAAACTGGGTATAGGGATCCGAACCTATGGTTGGAATGGATACAGTATGCGGCAAGAGGACTGTTACGCCTGTGGGACAGCTAAACCTAGATTGACCACTACTCCGTTCCCCTTGACGGGCCTTAACTCTCCATCAGGTTTATCTTGCATGGTTAAATTGTTCAAGACACCTGGGAATGTGGTGAAGGAGTCTTGTATGGACTTGCACTATCTGTATCCCCTGGTAACAAAGTCCCCCTGACCTAGGTTACCTCCGTTTGAAGTCTCAGGGGGATCTTATTATTGTTTTTCTAGGACTGACAAGAAAGGATACGGGGTAGGGCATCTTAGCTCCTGCTCCCACACTGAGAATGTCACAACTAAAGAGACCATGACCAATCTCTCCTCTTTGTTGCAGCCAGAGGATTTTAGGAACCAAAATCAGGCCCGTGCTGACATCTGGTGGTTGTGTGGTGGTAACAGATCATGGCCTAATCTACATGCGAATTGGACCGGAACCTGTGCGTTGGCCCAGTTGGTAATGCCTTTCACTCTCATCAAACGATCCAACATGTAAAAAACTGGTGGGTTGTCACGTAGAAGGCGAGACCTCCTCCCAGGATCCTTTGATGAGAGGGTGTATATCGATGGGATAGGGGTACCTCGAGGGGTTCCAGAATAATTCAAAGCTAGGAATCAGATTGCAGCTGGTTTTGAATCAAGTATTTTCTGGTGGTCAACAATTAATAAGAATGCAACTAGTTTAATGGCATGGCAGAATAGGATAGCTTTGGATATGCTTTTGGCTGAACGGGCGGGGTTTGTGTTTGTTTGGATCTATGTGCTGTACTTTCATCCCCAATAATACAGCACCTGGCGGGTCAGTGACCAAGGCCCTCCAGGGACTCACCACGCTGGCAAAGGAACTGGCTGAGAACTCTGGCATTGACAACTCACTAACTGGTTGGTTTGATAATATCTTTGGAAAATGGAAACAGATTGTGGCAACAGTGGTGGGAATGTTCAGTTTGGTGTTATGTGGATGCTGTTTAATCCCGTGTGTGCGAGGTCTTGTGTTAAGGTCGTTGGGAAAGGCAGTGTCACTGCAGATGGTGAGGTGTGGACCCGTTCCAAACTCAGACCGATGGAATGATGACCTATATCCTCCTGCTTTGGTGAACGATGCGGAAGATTTCAACCCTGAGGAACCTCAATTGAATGAGACTATTTTTAATGTCTAGTGTATTATCTTTTTAATGAAGATCGTAATTAAAATCCTAACAAGGAGAGTGAGTTATGGTTGGAAGTAAAATTTGGTAGCAATGCAAGACAAATTGTATTTTTTTAGTGTGTTTTGTACTAGTGACCCATTTAATATGCAAAACAAGTTGTATGCCTTGTTGTGTGTTTCATTTTATAAGAATGTATTTTAAATGTGTGTGTGAAATTTAGTCAAAGGGTGGATTGATAAAGAAATGTGTGAGTAAGATATGACTAAAATGTCACACCCTCAGTTAAACTAATAATGTATGACTAATGAGTAGACTAGAGCTTAGAGAATTAATCAAATATGTTTATATCCCAGCAACAGAGTATAGACTGGTTCCCAAAACACACAGGGAAAGGGGAGTGAAAGGCTTGCAGGATATTGTGAGGATGCGATAACTGAAGTATGCAGCCTGCCCGAGCAAGGAGTAGGAAATGATAAGAACGTGTGTATGTGTGTGCGTGTGACCTAATGGTCAGGAGAGCAGAGGAAAATCACATGAGCTGAACCCAGGTGTGTGCTTACAAAATGTGTACAGTGGAAAAATACAGCCCACCTAGAGCGGGGTGGGATTTTCGTATGATGTGTGTGTATAAAATAATTGTACGACCATTTTGTTGCAGAACGTTCTCATGAATAAAGCCTGATGATTGTATGCTGGGCTACTTGGTCTGATTATTAGAGATTTACAACCTCTGGGATACAGACTGAGTAATTGCTTTTTCAAGTACCTGGCAGTTGTCGGGAGAGGTTGTGTTTTCTCTAGCAGGAGGTAAGCTTGGCTTCTTATATGGTGTTGAGTAAAGCTTAAACCATGTATTTAGATTGTAGGTAGGTATTGTAGTTAGGTATTATAGGTAGTTTACTCAGGTAGTTATTGTAGGTTATTGTAGGTAATTATTGTAGGTAAGTATTGTATTCGGCGGACACCGGCGAAGCACGAGGCTAGCTTACCCACTACTTGGACCAACAAAGCTAGCTAGCTAGCTAGCTAGTGGGTAGCTACTGGTAACTTTTAGCAACTGTGGTTAGTTGTTTCCAATGTTATTTCACGCTTAAGAGTACCTGTGATTGAGCCAGCTAGCTGCTACCATTCAGCTGTTTTTCTAACCTCATTATCGGAAGCATTAACGTTAGGTGGTTGGTAGCTGCTGTACTTAATTACAGCTACTGATTGCAGTCTGCCAGTTTGGCTTTATACATAGCTTGGGCTTTGTCGAGTAAGGCTTAAACTATGTATTTAGATTGTAGTTAGGTATTATAGGTAGGCATCGTGGGCTGTATTTTATTAGGTAGTATAGGTAGGCATCGTGGGCTGTTGTGGGTAGTTGCTGTATGTAGTTATTGTAGGTTACTTTTGTATTCGGCGGTGCCGGGTGTAGCACGAAGCTAGCTAGCTAACTCACCTCCTGGATTAGCTGGCAAGTAGCTATTAGCAACGGTAGCAACTAAAAACAATATCCTTTTAGCCAGTTACATTCGTTCGCAGCGACGCCGTTTTTCAAACAAAGTCAACACAGCAGCCATTGCTAGCTAGCCAACAATACCAGCTGGCTGTACTGTAGTGGCTAAATACAATATCTTTGTGCTAGCTAGCCAACGTTTAATCATTGCTGCGTTATGAAAGAACTAGACACGGACACAAATTATCTGTTTAGTGTGTTCACACACTATTGGTAGTTTGTTGTAACCAAGTATTGGTGCTAAACTGTGTGTTATTGGATGCTAGCATGCTAGTTAGCTATGGCGTCATAGTTAGCTAGCTGAATAAAGTAAGTTGAGTCTATTCATTGAAACATTGAACCGCTGTAGTTTACAACAATTCTAATTTCTAAAGTGGAAGTTGGGAGAGTTTTATTCGGGTGGTTCAGTGAAACAATTATAGTTTCTGAGGTGGAAGTTGGGAGAGTTATATTTTTTTGGTGAGGGAGGCCTGATCTCTCCTTTCCCAGATGTTTAGTTCATTTCATTCCGATCTCCTCTGCATTATTGTAGCCATCTGCTGCAGCCTGTCAACTATGCCTCTGCCTATCCCTGTTCTCTCCTCTCCGCACAGGCTACACAAACGCCTCACACCGCGTGGCTGCTGCCTCTCTAACCTGGTGGTCCCTGCACGCACCACACACCTGGAGTTCCAGGTCTCAGGCAGCCTCTGGAACTGTCGTTCTGCCGCCAACAAGACTGACTTCATCCCAGCCTATGCTACCCTCCAGTCCCTCGACTTCCTGGCGCTGACGGAAACATGGATTACCACTGAAAACACTGCTACTCCTACTGCTCTCTCCTCGTCTGACCATGTGATCTCGCATACCCCGAGAGCATCTGGTCAGAGGGGTGGTGGCACAGGAATCCTCATCTCTCCCAAGTGGTCATTCTCAATTTTTCCCCCAACCCATCTGTCTATCTCCTCATTTGAATTCCACGCTGTCACAGTCACTAGCCCATTTAAGCTTAATATCCTTGTCATCTATCGCCCTCCAGGTTCCCTTGGAGAGTTCATCAATGAGCTTGACGCCTTGATAAGTTCCTTTCCTGAGGATGGCTCACCCTTCACAGTTTTGGGGGATTTCAACCTCCCTACGTCTACATTTGACTCATTTCTCTCTGCCTCCTTCTTTCCACTCCTCTCCTCTTTTGACCTCACCCTCTCACCGTCCCCCCTACTCACAAGGCAGGCAATACGCTTGACTTCATCTTTACTAGATGTTGCTCTTCTACTAATCTCACTGCAACTCCCCTCCATGTCTCCGACCACTACTTTGTATCCTTTTCTCTCTCGCTCTCCTCCAACACTACTCACTCTGCCCCCTACACAGATGGTAACGCGCCGCCGCAACCTTCGCTCTCTCTCTCCCACTACTCTCTCCTCTTCCATCCTATCATCTCTTCCCTCTGCTCAATCCTTCTCCCTCCAATCTCCTGATTCTGCCTCCTCAACCCTCCTCTCCTCCCTTTCTGCATCCTTTGACTCCCTGTGTCCCCTATCCTCCCGGCCGGCTCGGTCCTCCCTCCAGCTCCGTGGCTTGATGACTCATGGCGAGCTCACAGAACAGAGCTCCGGGCAGCTGAGCGGAAATGGAAGAAAACTAAACTCCCTGCCGACCTGGCATCTTTTCACTCCCTCCTCTCTACATTTTCTTCATCTGTTTCTGCTGCTAAGGCCACTTTCTACCACTCTAAATTCCAAGCATCTGCCTCTAACCCTAGGAAGCTCTTTGCCACATTCTCCTCACTGCTGAATCGACCCCCCACCCCCCCTCCTCCCTCTCTGTGGATGACTTCGTCAACCACTTTGAAAAGAAGGTTGACGACATCCGATCCTCGTTTGTTAAGTCTAATGACACTGCTGGTCCTGCTCACACTGCCTTACCCTATGCTTTGACTTCTTTCTCCCCTCTCTCTCCAGATAAAATCTTGCGACTAGTGACTGCAGGCCGCCCAACAACCTGCCCGCTTGACCCTATCCCCTCCTCTCTTCTCCAGACCATCTCCGGTGACCTTCTCCCCTACCTCACCTCGCTGATCAACTCATCCTTGACCGCTGGCTATGTCCCTTCAGTCTTCAAGAGAGCGAGAGTTGCACCCCTTCTCAAAAAACCAACACTCGATCCCACTGATGTCAACAACTACAGACCAGTATCCCTTCTTTCTTTTCTTTCCAAAACTATTGAGCGTGCTGTCTTTAGCCAACTCTCTTGCTATCTCTCTCAGAATGACCTTCTTGATCCAAACCAGTCAGGTTTCAGGACTGGTCATTCAACTGAGACTGCTCTTCTCTGTGTCACGGAGGCTCTCCGCACTGCTAAAGCTAACTCTCTCTCCTCTGCTCTTGTCCTTCTAGACCTGTCTGCTGCCTTTGATACTGTGAACCATCAGATCCTCCTCTCCACCCTCTCCGAGCTGGGCATCTCCGGCGCGGCTCACTCCTGGATTGCGTCCTACCTGACCGGTCGCTCCTACCAAGTGGCGTGGCGAGAAGCTGTCTCCGCACCACGTGCTCTCACCACTGGTGTCCCCCAGGGCTCAGTTCTAGGCCCTCTCCTTTTCTCCCTATACACCAAGTCACTTGGCTCAGTCATATCCTCACATGGCCTCTCCTATCATTGCTACGCTGACGATACACAACTAATCTTCTCCTTTCCCCCTTCTGATAACCAGGTGGCGAATCGCATCTCTGCATGTCTGGCCGATATATCAGTATGGATGACGGATCACCACCTCAAGCTGAACCCTGGCAAGACGGAGCTGCTCTTCCTCCCGGGGAAGGACTGCCCGTTCCATGATCTCGCCATCACGGTTGACAACTCCGTTGTGTCCTCCTCCCAGAGTGCGAAGAGCCTTGGCGTGACCCTGGACAACACCCTGTCGTTCTCCGCTAACATCAAGGCGGTGACCCGATCCTGCAGGTTCATGCTCTACAACATTCGGAGAGTACAACCCTGCCTTACACAGGAAGCGGCACAGGTCCTAATCCAGGCACTTGTCATCTCCCGTCTGGATTACTGCAACTCGCTGTTGGCTGGGCTCCCTGCCTGTGCCATTAAACCCCTACAACTCATCCAGAATGCCGCAGCCCGTCTGGTGTTCAACCTTCCCAAGTTCTCTCACGTCACCCCCTCCTCCGCACACTCCACTGGCTTCCAGTTGAAGCTCGCATCCGTTACAAGACCATGGTGCTTGCCTATGGAGCAGTGAGGGGAACGGCACCTCCGTACCTTCAGGCTCTGATCAGTCCCTACACCCAAACGAGAGCATTGCGTTCATCCACCTCTGGCCTGCTGGCTCCCTTCCTCTGCGGAAGCATAGTTCCCGCTCAGCCCAGTCAAAACTGTTCGCTGCTCTGGCACCCCAATGGTGGAACAAGCTCCCTCACGACGCCAGGACAGCGGAGTCACTCACCACCTTCCGGAGACATTTGAAACCCCACCTCTTTAAGGAATACCTGGGATAGGATGAAGTAATCCTTCTACCCCCCAAAAAAAAAAAAAAAAAAAAAAAGAATGTAAAGTGGTTAACCCACTGGCTATAGGGTGAATGCACCAATTTGTAAGTCGCTCTGGATAAGAGCGTCTGCTAAATGACGTAAATGTAAATGTAATGTAAATGAGTAATAAGTTAATTTTTGAAACATTGAGATAGAAATTCTCGTGACAGAAACTTAAATCCATTCCACCTAATTTCTACCAGCATGTTAAATGTGCAACCAGAGGAAAAACAACTCTAGACCACCTTTACTCCACACACAGAGACGCATACAAAGCCCTCCCTCGCCCTCCATTTGGCAAATCTGACCATAACTCTATCCTTCTGATTCCTGCTTATAAGCTAAAACTAAGGCAGGAAGCAGCAGTGACTTGGTTAATAAAAAAGTGGTCAGATGACGCAGATGCTAAGCTACAGGACTGTTTTGCTAGCACAGACTGGAATATGTTCTGGGATTCTTCAGATAGCATTGAGGAGTACGTCACATCAGTCACTGGCTTCATCAATAAGTGCATCGATGACGTCGTCCCCACAGTGACCGTACGTACATACCCCAACCAGAAGCCATGGATTACAGGCAACATCAGCACTGAGCTAAAGGCTATAGCTGCCGCTTTCAAGGAGCGGGACTCTAACCCGGACACTTATAAGAAATCCCGCTCCGACAAACCATCAAACTGGCAAAGAGTCAATACAGGACTAAGATTGAATCATACTACATCGGCTCTGACGCTCGTCGGATGTGGCAGGGCTTGAAAACTATTACAGACTACAAAGGGAAGCACAGCCGCGAGCTGCCCAGTGACACAAGCCTACCAGATGAGCTAAATCACTTCTATGCTCGCTTCGAGGCAAGCAACACTGAAGCATGCATGAGAGCACCAGCAGGTTCCGGATGACTGTGTGATCACGCTCTCCGTAGCCGATGTGAGTAAGACCTTTAAGCAGGTCAACATTCACAAGGCCACTTTGCCCTTTCCACCTGGACAAGAGGAACACCTACGTAAGAATGCTATTCATTGACTACAGCTCAGCGTTCAACACCATAGTGCCCTCAAAGCTCATCACTAAGCTAAGGATCCTGGGACTAAACACCTCCCTCTGCAACTGGATCCTGGACTTCCTGACGGGCTGCCCCCAGGTGGTAAGGGTAGCAACACATCTGCCACGCTGATCCTCAACACGGGGGCCCCTCAGGGGTGCGTGCTCAGTCCCCTCCTGTACTCCCTGTTCATCCATGACTGCATGGCCAGGCACGACTCCAACACCATCAATAAGTTTGCCGACAACACAACAGTGGTTGGCCTGATCACCGACAACGATGAGACAGCCTATAGGGAGGTCAGAGCCTGGCTGTGTGGTGCCAGGATAACAACCTCTCCCTCAACGTGATCAAGACGAAGGAGATGATTGTGGACTACAGGAAAAAAAAGAGGACTGAGCACGCCCCCATTCTCATCGACGGGGCTGTAGTGGAACAGGTTGAGAGCTTCAAGTTCCTTGGTGTCCACATCACCAACGAACTATCATTGTCCAAACACACCAAGAAAGTCGTGAAGAGGGCACGACAAAGCCTATTCCCCCTCAGGAGACTGAAAACATTTGGCATGGGTCCTCAAATCGTCAAAAAGTTATACAGCTGCACCATCGAGAGCATCCTGACTGGTTGCATCACTGCCTGGTATGGCAACTGCTCGGCCTCCGACCGCAAGGCACTACAGAGGGTAGTGCGTACGGCCCAGTACATCACTGGGGTCAAGCTTCCTGCCATCCAGGATCTCTATACCAGGCGGTGTCAGAGGAAGGCCCTCAAAATTGTCAAAGACTCCAGCCACCATAGTCATAGACCGTTCTCTCTGCTACCGCATGGCAAGCGGTACCGGAGCGCCAAGTCTAGGTCCAAAAGGCTTCTCAACAGCTTCTACCCCCAAGCCATAAGACTCCTGAACAGCTAATCATGGCTACCCGGACAATTTGTACTGCCGCCCCACCCCCACCCCGTCCCCGTTTTTTACTCTGCTGCTACTCTGTTTATTATTTATGCATAGTCACTTTAACTCTACCCACATGTACATATTACCTCAATTACCTCGACTAGCCGGTGCCAACGCACATTGAATCTGCACCGGTACCCCCCTGTATATAGCCTCCCTACTGTTAATTTATTTTACTGCTGTTCTTTAGTTATTTGCTTTAATTTTTTTTGCTTAACACTTTCTTTATTTGTTTTACATTGCATTGTTGGTTAAGGGCTTGTAAGTAAGCATTTCACTGTAATGTCTACACCTGTTGTATTCGGCGCATGTGGCAAATAAAATTTGATTTGATTTGATTTGATTAGAAGCAGCGTATGTGATGAGACAGCAAAAATAGTTAATACAGATAGTTAAACAGTTCACCAGATAGCTACCTGGACTAACTATTTAGAGGTCTTATGGCTTGGGGGTAGAAGCTGTTGAGGGTCCTGTTGGTTCTAGAATTGGTTCATCAGTACCACTTGCCATATTGAAGCGGAGAGAACAGCCTTTGGGTGGCTGGAGTCTTTGACAATTTTTAGGGCCTTCCTCTGACACTGTCTGGTATAGAGGTTCTGGATGGCAGGGAGGTCGGCCCCAGTGATGTACTGGGCCGTCCGCACCACCCTCTGTATACCAAGCAGTTGCCGTACCAAGGGGTGATGCAGCCAGTCAAGATGGTCTTAATGGTGCAGCTGTTGAGCTTTTTGAGGATCTGAGGGCCCATGCAAAAAAATGCAGCATCCTGAGGGGGAAGAAGCATTGTCGTGCCCACTTCACGACTGTGTTGGTGGGTTTAAACCATGATCCTTAGTAATGTACACACTGAAGAACTTGAAGCTCTCGACCCGCTCCACTACAGCCGCGTTGCTGTGAATTGGGGCATGCTCAGCCCTCCGTTTCCTGTAGTCCACGTTCAAACTTAATGATAGTGTTGGAGTCGTGCACAGCCACGCAGTTGTGGGTGAACAGGGAGAACAGGAGGGGACTAAGCACGCACCCCTGAGGGGGAGAACCGTCAGGAAGTCCAGGATCCAGTTGCAGAGGGAGGTGTTCAGTCTCAGGGTCCTTAGCTTAGTGATGAGCTTGGAGGGCACTATGGTGTTGAACGCTGAGCTGTAGTCGATGAATAGCATTCCCACGTAGGTGTTCCTTTTGTCCAAGTGGGAAACGGCAATGTAGGGTGTAATAGAGATTGCGTCATCTGTGGAGTGGTATGTGAATTTGAGTGGGTCCAGGGTGTCTGGGTTGATGGTGTTGATGTGAGCTATGACCCGCCTTTCAAAGCATTTCATGGCAACAGATGTGAGTGCTACAGGGTGATAGTCATTCAGACAGGTTACCTTTGCGTTCTTCTGCACAGGGACTATGGTGCTCTGCTTGAAACATGTAGGTATTATAGACTGTGTCAGGGAGAGGCTGAAAATGTCAGTGCCAGTCACTTGCCAGCTGGTCAGCGCATGCTATGAGTACGCTTCATGGTAATCCGTCTGGCCCTTGTGAATGTTAACCTGTTTAAAGGTCTTACTCACATCGGCCACGGAGAGCGTGATCATACAGTCATCCGGAACAGCTGGTGCTCTCACGCATGGTTCAGTGTTGCTTGCCTCGAAGCGAGCATAGAAGGTATTTAGCTCATCTGGTAGGCATGCGTCACTGGGCAGCTCGAGGCTGGGTTTCCATTGTAATCCGTGATAGTTTGCAAGCTGTGCCACTTCCGCCAAGCATTAAAGGATTCAATCTTAGTCCTTTATTGACGATTTGCCTGTTTGATGGTTATTCGGAGGCCGTAGCGGGATATCTTATAAGCGTCCGGGTTAGTGTCCCGCTCCTTGAAAGCGGCAGCTCTAGCATTTAGCTCAGTGCGGATGTTGCCTGTAATCCATGGGTTCTGGTTGAGATATTTGGACCTGTTGAGTTGATGAATGCAGCCTCGTGACTCTGTCAGTGCCAGGTGTGTGAGATTGTTGATTGTAATTAAAGGCCCTTTCTCACCAAATCCGTTAAATACGAGCACGTCTTGTTCATGATGCCATCCACATACGCTTCAAACTATATTGCTGTTCATTGGATAAATACAGTGCCTTCAGAAAGTATTCAGACCCCTTGACTTTTTCCACAGTTTGTTACGTTACAGCCTTATTCTAAAATAATACCTCATAATGACAAAGCGAAAACAGGTTTTTAGAATGTTTTGCAAATTAAAACAATAAATAATAATAATACATTATTTACATAGGTATTCAGACCCTTTGCTATGAGATACGAAATTGAGGTCAGGTGCATCCTGTTTCCATTGATCATCCTTGAGATGTTTCTACAACTTGATTGGAGTCCACCTGTGGTAATTTCAATTGATTGGACATGATTTGGAAAGGCACACACCAGTCTCCATAAGGTCCCACAGTTGACAGGGCATGTCATAGCAAAAACCAAGCCATGAGTTCGAATGAATTGTCCGTAGAGCTCCGAGACAGGACTATATCGAGGCACAGATCTGGGGAAAGGTACCAAAAATGTTCTGCAGCATTGAAGGTCCCCAAGAACACAGTGGCCTCCATCCTTCTTAAATGGAAGAAGTTTGGAACCACCAAAACTCTTCCTAGAGCTGGCCGCCCGGCCAAACTGAGCAATCGGGGGAGAAGGGCCTTGGTCAAGGAGGTGACCCGATGGTCACTCTGACAGAGCTCTATAGTTCCTTTGTGGAGATGGGAGAACCATCCATCTCTGCAGCACTCCACCAATCAGGCCTTTATGGTAGAGTGGCCAGACGGAAGCCACTCCTCAGTAAAAGGCACATGACATTCCGCTTGGAGTTTGCCAAAAGGCACTTAAGACTCTCAGACCATGAGAAATAAGATTCTCTGGTCTAATGAAACCAATATTGAACTCTTTGGCCTGAATGCCAAGTGTCATGTCTGGAGGAAACCTGGCACAATCCCTATGGTGAAGCATGGTGGTGGCATCATCATGCTGTGGGGATGTTTTTCAGCAGGAGGGACTGGGAGACTAGTCAGGATTGAGGCAAAGATGAACGGTGCAAAGTACAGAGAGATCCTTGATGAAAACCTGCTCCAGAGCGCTCAGGACCTCAGACTTCCAACAGGACAATGACCCTAAGCACACAGCCAAGACAACACAGAAGTGGCTTCGGGACAAGTCTCTGAAGGTCCTTGAGTGGTCCAGCTAGAGCCCGGACTCGATCGAACATCTCTGGAGAGACCTGAAAATAGCTGTGCAGCAACGTTCCCCATCCAACCTGACAGCGCTTGAGAGGATCTGCGGAGAAGAATGGGAGAAACTCCCCAAATACAGGTGTGCCAAGCTTGTAGCGTCATACCCAAGAAGACTCGAGGCTGTAATCGCTGCCAAAGGTGCTTCAACAAAGTACTGAGTAAAGGGTCTGAATACTTATGTAAATGTGATATTTAAGTTTTTTATTTGTAATACATTTGGAACCTTCGGAAAGTATTCAGAACCCTTGACTTTTTCCACATTTTGTTAGGTTACAGGTCATTGACTACAGGTCAAATAACACGTCATTTTGTTACCTTACAGCCTTATTCTAAAATTGATTAAATTGTTTTTCCCCTCATCAATCTACACACAATACCCCATAATGACAAAGCAAAAAAACTGGTTTTTGGAAATTTTTGCAAATGTATTACAAATAAAAAACTTAAATATCACATTTACATAAGTATTCAGACCCTTTACTCAGTACTTTGTTGAAGCACCTTTGGCAGCGATTACAGCCTTGAGTCTTCTTGGCTATGACGCTACAAGCTTGGCACACCTGTATTTGGGGAGTTTCTCCTATTCTTCTCTGCAGATCCTCTCAATCTCTGTCAGGTTGGATGGGGAGCGTTGCTGCACAGCTATTTTCAGGTCTCTCCATAGATGTTAGATCGGGTTCAAGTCCGGGCTCTGGCTGGGCCACTCAAGGACATTCAGAGACTTGTCCCGGGGCCACTCCTGCGTTGTATTGGCTGTGTGTTTAGGGTTGTTGTTCTGTTGGAAGGTGAACCTTCGCCCCAGTCTGAGCTCCTGTGCGCTCCTGAGCACTCCTGAGCGCTCTGGAGCAGGTTTTCAACAAGGATCTCTCTGTACTTTGTTCCGTTCATCTTTGCCACAATCCTTACTAGTCTCCCAGTCCCTGCCGCCAAAAACATCCCCACAGAATGATGCTGCCACCACCATGCTCTAGGAAGTCTTGGTGGTTCCAAACTTCTTCCATTTAAGAATGATGGAGGCCACTATGTTCTTGGGGACCTTCAATGCTGCGGAAATGTTTTGGTACCCTTCCCCAGATCTGTGCCTCGACACAATCCTGTCTCGGAGCTCTACGGACAATTCCTTCGACCTCATGGCTTGGTTTTTGCTTTGACATGCCCTGTCAACTGTGGGACCTTATGGAGACTGGTGTGTGCCTTTCCAAATCATGTCCAATCAATTGAAATTACCACAGGTGGACTCCAATCAAGTTGTAGAAACATCACAAGGATGATCAATAGAAACAGGATGCACCTGAGCTCAATTACGAGTCTCATAGCAAAGGGGCTGAATACTTACGTATTTCTGTTTTTCATTTTATAAAATTTGCAAACATTTCAAAAAACCAGTTTTTGCTTTGTCATTATGTGATATTGTGTGTAGATTGCTCAGGATTGTTTATTCATTTAATCCATTTTAGAATAAGGCAGTAATGTAACAAGATGTGGAGGGGTCAAGGGGTCTGAAAATTTTATGAAGGCACTGTATATGATATATTATAGAACTGCTAAAGTGAATCTAGGCGACCACCTGTGCTAAAGGCAACCTTAAGAGACAGAGACAAAAAAACATCCGCCGGACTTTAACCTTAACAATAAGTCGTTGCACAGATTTGGTTGCACTCACTCAAATTAAAATGTAGTGTTAACATAACCACCCATTGCTTCACTAAAGTTGATCAACGGCTGATCATTACGCTATGGACAGGTTGCGTGCATTTGTTTCTATTTTCTAATGGTTGTCAATTTCATCTTCATATAGGCCTTGCCTATATCACAGCTGTCTCTATATCTCCCCCTTAAAACGTTCCTCGTCATTTATATGATAGGCTACATTTATTTAGCATTATCCTATAATGTAGACAATTTTTTGATATCTTACAGAAAGGATTTGAAGCTAAGGCAAGGTTTTTAATACGTTTTGGGGAAATGAGAAATGTGATTTGCTTATGAGTCTGAGTGAGATGCGCTGCAGGCTGCTTTGATTGATGGGTCCTTTTAGGTGGGTGTGCGTGTATGAGTTCACAAATTCTGTATGTCCATCCAGAAAGTTCCCTAAAATAGGCCTACCCTGTCTGGACTTCATCTCTTTAATCAGAGAAATAGGATACTGTAGGCAGCAATTGACATGATCGTCAGCACATGTGCAAGGAATGACAACAGGTGGCAGTTTTGCGTTTCCTATCTTATTAAAGCTCCTTTCATGATTCATCCTATAGGATGAATTGCCTATCTTAATGTTTTCAGTAGTTTATCATTTTTTTCAGTTCAGTAGTGTATGATTCTTCTTTCATTTTCTGCATCCTGTCTAGCCACATTGAACAACATGTTGCCACTGAGAAAACCACAGCAGCGTTGGTGATGTTATGCGAAGTTTTCGGAAATTGGGGATGAAAAAAACGCATCGGACTTGTTGTGAATGATTTAGTATGTCAAAATCGGATTCTGTATTTTTTTCGGACGAAAAGATCACAACGCAGTTGGTGAGGCCTTCAGTATTTAACCTGGCTGTTCCTGTCGTTATAAAGATTCCCATTACCATGAGAAGGTTGTTGTGCGCAGGGAGGACGGAAGCAGTGACATTAGGCTAATCCAAATTCAGATGGGGATTCCATGGATCGAATGTATGTTTATGCCAAGGTTGCCAGTTGAACCTGCTCTCCTACCTGGGCACGCCCTCCCGTGGTGTGGTGCAACACATGTTCTTTGCCTGTGAGTAATATTGATCTGATCTGTGTATATGCCATGGAGCAGGCCTCTATAGAATGGAATTGTGGATTTGCACATATAATGTTTTTTTTGTCCTGTGACTTTGTACGAGAGTTTCCGGGGAGCAGGACCTGGAACTGAAGACAAAGATATTGTTGTACCTCTGCCTATTATTCCCACGCGCCACTCCTTGATGTTAAAGAACCTGTGTGTTTTAGATTAATCCCAAGGACCTCAACACACATATAAAAAAGGTGGCGTAGTTTTGGCTACAGCAATAGTCATCTATGGTTAAATCCCCCACGTTACACAGAGGCGATTGAAATTGAAATCAAATAATTACGTTAACAATGCTTGTTTCTTTGTTTGAGGTGGGATATTTTTTTGGGTTCATGTTTTTGGCAGCTGGGTTTGTCACTGGATTAGTGAACCAAAAATGATTGTTGAGAGAAAAGACTGGGGGTGCACTCTGTGTGTGTGTGCGTGTGTGTGTCTGTGTGTGCATTTGTGCATGCCTGCATGCATATAACATCATAGAATCTTTTCATACCCCATCATACCCTCCTATTTTAAACCTTGAACGATAAACATGCCCTCTAAATTTGTCCTTACTTCCCATCAAACCTATGAGCTGGAACCTGCAAAGCTCACTTTGACAAGTGGATGTCAAAACGGCTCCACTATGTGCAACATCATCAATAGCACACAGACCTCTGTGTTATAGGGGTCTTTCTAACGAAAATGCCATTACAGTGGGGCCAGTTCCAGCTCGTTTCACCTTTGACGAATTAGTTCCTCTTTAGTGTGAAGCCACCCTTCTACTGGACCATGACACTTTTGGGTCAGCCCTTCATCAGCGTGACAAACTGAAGTCTTCAGACTGGAGAAGGAGGGGAAGGGGGTGACAGAGAGGGACGGGGAGAAAGGGAGAGAGAGAGAATCAGGCAGACGGACAGACAGGCAGACAGATAGACAGAGAAACAGACAGAGAGGGAGAGAGGAAAACAGAGAGAGAGAGAGACGAAGCCCAAACAGTCAAAGCTATGAGGACATTTGGAGGATACATGAGTCAATTATGAACCTATTTCAGGCAGTTTGTTTGGGAGAGGCAACCAAGTGTCGTTAATGTGGCAGAGTGGAGACTGGTAAACACATTTCTGTAATGGGCGCGAGGCTTCAGAAAACAAATGAAAGTTTCCCTCCTTTTTCTCCCTCCTCTCCTCTCTTTCTCTCTCTCCTCTACTCATCCGAGACAGAAAAACAGAGCCATATGTGTAGGCCGGGACGTGCGTTTCACACTCCAATTTTCCTCCTGCAATAACTGTCTCCCCTGAAGCAGAGAGCAGGACATGTGGACAGTTAGCGTTGGCAGCAGACACTTTCACATGACCATGGCTACTGGTTTCAAATGGCCGGGTGTAATGAAGCTGTTGGGTCCTGTGGTAGCTGGTTCCATTGGCCATGCCGAATAGCTGTCTTACCTGCTAGACCTGCTCGTGCGAAACAGAACCGGAACTACACAAGAGGATGATGTGCTGTAACATCTCTCTATCCTCTACAGTACTGTTGGTCCGGGCTCAGAGAAACTAAAGGCCTATTGATGGAGTAGTGGTGCGATGGTTCGCTTGAGGTATCACTCATGGTTCCTACTGAGGTCATCTTCAGGTCAAATAGGTAGTTTACCTTACTGTGACCTTCAGCTTGAGATGCGCGTTATTTGTCACCCCTGATGATGGCTCATGATGGTGGGTGGGGGGGATGAGGGGGGAGTTGGGAGGTCACGTGTGTGTATGTGTGTGTGTGTGTCACAATAAATCTTTCATTTCCGTAGCTCCATAGTCTCCCTCACTCTTCATCACACTCCAGATGCACTGCGTTAACAGGAGGGGTGTCAGGAGTATGTGTTTAACACTTAACAGGTTGTGGTGCAGGGAGGTGTGTGTGTGCATGTGTGCGTGCGGGCAGGCGGGTATGGGTGTTGTGTGAAGTGGTTTGCATTAATTAAAATACTAGTCTATTTTAGAAGACGTGTATTGACCTCTTTTGTTCCTAATACCAGATTTGAATTGACGCAACTTAAAAGTGTGTATGTGCAGTGGTGGAAAACGTACTCAATTGTCATACTTGAGTAGAAGTTCTAGATACCTTAATAGAAAATTACTCAAGTAAAAGTGAAAGTCACCCAGTAAAATACTAAATCAAATCAAATCAAATTGTATTGGTCACATACACATATTTGGCAGATGTTATTGCGGGTGTAGCGAAATGCTTGTGTTCCTAGCTCCAACAGTGCAGTAGTATCTAACAATTCACAACAATACACAAATCTAAAAGTTAAAGAATGGAATTAAGAAATATATAAATATTAGGACGAGCAATGTCGAAGTGGCAATGACTAAATACAGTAGAATAGAATACAGTATATACATATGAGATGAATAAGCAGTATGTAAACATTATTAAAGTGGCCAGTGATTCCATGTCTATGTATATAGGGCAGCAGCCTCTAAGGTGCAGGGTTGAGTAGCCGGGTGGTACCTGGCTAGTGATGGCTATTCAACAGTCTGATGGCCTTGAGATAGAAGCTGTTTTTCAGTCTCTCTGTCCCAGCTTTGATGCACCTGTACTAACCTCGCCTTCTGGATGATAGCGGGGTGAACAGGCCGTGGCTCGGGTGGTTGATGTCCTTGATGATCTTTTTGGCCTTCCTGTGACATTGGGTGCTGTAGGTGTCCTGGAGGGCAGGCAGTGTGATGCATTGGGCAGACCGTACCACCCTCTGGATAGCCCTGCGGTTGCGGGCGGTGCCGTTGCCATACCAGGCGGTGATTCTGCCCGACAGGATGCTCTCAATTGTGCATCTGTAAAAGTTTCTGAGGGTCTTAGGGTCCAAGCCGAATTTCTTCAGCCTCCTGAGATTGAAGATGCTCTGTTGCGGCGTCTTCACAACACTGTATGTGTGGGTGGACCATTTCAGATTGTCAGTGATGTGTACGCCGAGGAACTTGAAGCTTTCCACCTTCTTCACTGCGGTCCTGTCGATGTGGATAGGGGCGTGCTCCCTCTGCTGTTTCCTGAGGTCCACGATCAGCTCCTTCGTTTTGTTGACGTTGAGAGAGAGGTTATTTTCCTGGCCCCACTCTGCCAGGGCCCTCACCTCCTCCCTGTAGACTGTCTCGTCATTGTTGGTAATCAGGCCTACTATTGTTGTGTCGTCTGAAAACTTGATGATTGAGTTGGAGGCGTGCATGGCCACGTAGTCATGGGTGAACAGAGAGTACAGGAGGGGGCTGAGCATGCACCGTTGTGGGGCCCCTGTGTTGTGGATCAGCGAAGTGGAGGTGTGGACCTTCACCACCCGTTAGGAAGTCCAGGACCCAGTTGCACAGGGCAGGGTTCAGACCCAGGGCCCCAAACTTAATGATGAGCTTGGAGGGTACTATGGTGTTGAAGGCTGAGCTATAGTCAATGAACAGCATTCTGATGTAGGTATTCCTCTTGTCCAGAAGGGATAGGGCAGTGTGCAGCGCAATGGCGATTGCATCGTCTGTTGATCTATTGGGGCGGTAAGCAAATTGAAGTGGGTCTAGGGTGTCAGGTAAGGTAGAGGTGATATGATCCTTAACTAGCCTCTCAAAGCATGATGACAGAAGTGAGTGCTACGGGGCGATAGTCATTTAGGTCAGTTACTTTTGCTTTCTTGGATACAGGAACAATGGTGGACATCTTGAAGCAAGTGGGGACAGCAGACTGGGATAGGGAGAGAATGACTACAGTGAGGGAAAAATGTATTTGATCCCCTGCTGATTTTGTACGTTTGCCCACTGACAAAGAAATGATCAGTCTATAATTTTAATGGTAGGTTTATTTGAACAGTGAGAGACAGAATAACAACAACAAAATCCAGAGAAACGCATGTCAAAAATGTTATAAATTGATTTGCATTTTAATGAGGGAAATAAGTATTTGACCCCGTCTCAATCAGAAAGATTTCTGGCTCCCAGGTGTCTTTTATACAGGTAACGAGCTGAGATTAGGAGCACACTCGTAAAGGGAGTGCTCCTAATCTCAGCTTGTTACCTGTATAAAAGACACCTGTCCACAGAAGCAATCAATCAATCAGATTCCAAACTCTCCACCATGGCCAAGACAAAGAGCTCTCCAAGGATGTCAGGGACAAGATTGTAGACCTACACAAGGCTGGAATGGGCTACAAGACCATCGCCAAGCAGCTTGGTGAGAAGGTGACAACAGTTGGTGTGATTATTCGCAAAAGGAAGAAACACAAAAGACCTGTCAATCTCCCTCGGCCTGGGGCTCCATGCAAGATCTTACCTCGTGGAGTTGCAATGATTATGAAAACGGTGAGGAATCAGCCCAGAACTACACGGGAGGATCTTGTCAATGATCTCAAGGCAACTAGGACCATAGTCACCAAGAAAACAATTGGTAACACACTACGCCGTGAATTTCTGAAATCCTGCAGCGCCCGCAAGGTCCCCCTGCTCAAGAAAGCACATATACTGGCCCGTCTGAAGTTTGCCAATGAACATCTGAATGATTCAGAGGAGAACTAGGTGAAAGTGTTGTGGTCAGATGAGACCAAAATCGAGTTCTTTGGCATCAACTCAACTCGCCGTGTTTGGAGGAGGAGGAATGCTGCCTATGACCCCAAGAACACCATCCCCACTGTCAAACATGGAGGTGGAAACATTATGCTTTGGGGGTGTTTTTCTGCTAAGGAGACAGGACAACTTCACCGCATCAAAGGGACGATGGACGGGGCCATGTACCATCAAATCTTGGGTGAGAACCTCCTTCCCTCGGCCAGGGCATTGAAAATGGGTCGTGGATGGGTATTTCAGCATGACAATAACCCAAAACACACGGCCAAGGCAACAAAGGAGTGGCTCAAGAGAAGCACATTAAGGTCCTGGAGTGGCCTAGCCAGTCTCCAGACCTTAATCCCATAGAAAATCTGTGGAGGGAGTTGAAGGTTCGAGTTGCCAAATGTCAGGCTCGAAACCTTAATGACATGGAGAAGATCTGCAAAGAGGAGTGGGACAAAATCCCTCCTGAGATGTGTTTAAACCTGGTGGCCAACTACAAGAAACGTCTGACCTCTGTGATTGCCAACAAGGGTTTTGCCACCAAGTACTAAGTCATGTTTTGCAGAGGGGTCAAATACTTATTTCCCTCATTAAAATGCAAATCAATTTATAACATTTTTGACATGGGTTTTTCTGGATTTTTTTGTTGTTATTCTGTCTATTACTGTTCAAATAAACCTAACATTAAAATTATAGACTGATCATGTCTTTGTCAGTGGGCAAACGTACAAAATCAGCAGGGGATCAAATACTTTTTTCCCTCACTGTATGTCCGTAAACACTCCAGCCAGCTGGTCTGCGCATGCTCTGAGGACGCAGCTAAGGATGCCGCCTGGGCCGGCAGCCTTGCGAGGGTTAACACGCTTAAATGTCTTACTCATGTCGGCCACGGAGAACGAGAGCCGTCCGACAGTCCTTGGGAGCGGGCTGCGTTGGTGGCACTGTGTTATCCT
Organism: Coregonus clupeaformis; assembly: GCF_020615455.1. Taxonomy (NCBI): domain Eukaryota; kingdom Metazoa; phylum Chordata; class Actinopteri; order Salmoniformes; family Salmonidae; genus Coregonus; species Coregonus clupeaformis. Next base: position 44,262,154 of record NC_059220.1, read on the forward strand.
CAAAGCGGGCGAAGAAGGTGTTTAGCTTGTCTGGGAGCAAAACGTCGGTGTTCCATTTGTAATCCGTGATTGTCTGTAGACCCTACATCTTTAGGAATGTAGTGGAGTAAAAGTAAAAGTCGTCAAAAATATAAATAGTAAAGTACAGATAGCCTAAATAAACGACTTAGTAGTACTTTAAAGTATTTTTACCTAAGTACTTACATCACTGTGTGTGTGTGTGTGTTTCTGTGTGTGTGAGACTGAATCCATCATGCGTTGGTGTCGAGGAGGATGCCCCTGTGTGAGGGGTGACATGGGTCACTTGGTAACTAACTGCTGCCAGGGGCACACCCTTCCCCCCCTCTCCTTGCCCAGCACGGGCTCCTACAGGGGGCAGGAGGGGGGGTGCAGATGGAGGTAGGAGGGAGGTAGTGGGTCGAGACCACCCTCTCATGGACATTAATTCCACTAAGGAACAGTCGCAGCAGACCAGAACACTCCCATCTGCTCTCTCTCTCTCTTCTTTTTTATTCCCTCTTTCAAAATGTGATTCTCTAACCTGTTCTCTTCCTCTCAATCCCTCATCGTCTTCTCTCTACTGTTCTATCCCGTTCTTTACTCTCTTTTTGCCCTCATACACATACAATTTCTTTCACTCGTTCTCTCGTTCCTGCAGTACCACCTCTTTGTCTCCATATCTCTCCATTTAGCACTCTGTGAATACTCTCATCCTCCCCCATACATACCATAAGAGAAAGATAGGTCCGGTTTGGACGAGCTTCCACCACTCGAGAGTCGGTCTATTCTCTCCTTCCTCCCCAGGTGATTTTCCTCTCTTCTCGCTTTTCTCTCCTCTGCGTTTCTGACATCGGGCTCACTAATACTAAAAATAATAAAAAACTTATCATGGCGGCCATTGAAATTGGGAGATAAGAAAATTCATTAGCAGGCAGCTTGCTAATGACAAGCGAGGAGATTGGAATTATAATAAATGACAAAGGAGGGAGGTGGTGGGGACGGGGGGAGGAAGGAGAGAGAGGAGGGAGAGAAAGCGGAATCTTTCCAAAGGATGAGTGTGGCTTGTTCGCCCAGTTGCCGTACATTTGCCGTGTGACCTGTGTGAGTCAAAAGATGAAATGAGACGTCTCTCTCTCTCTCTCTCTCTCTCTCTCTCTCTCTCTCTCTCTCTCTCTCTCTCTCTCTCTCTCTCTCTCTCTCTCTCTCTCTCTCTCTCTTCTCCATCTTAATGATAATGATGCATTATTCCACATACTAAAAGAACATGAGGGAGTTTGGGTATAAGCCTCCTGTAAATATCAATTTAACGTGGAATAATATTTTCAGCAGCTGCTGTACCTTGACTTGTCTATAAGTCAAGCTAGCCAACTTTGAATTACTGCATGTTTCTTTACTTGACCTAGCTAGCTAGCTGGCTAATGTTAGCTAGCTCAGGTTTACACAAGCCATTTCGGTCTTGCTTGCGACCTAGAAAAAAATCTCCCAGATAATAATTGTTGTGATGATAGGCTTCGCTGTACCGCAGCCTCTGAGTGCCATAGGGGGGAATACTGGCCCGAGTTAAGCTCGCGCAAATGGAATGTAATTACATTTCTATAGACTTTTCTCTCTATGCGTATTCTGACCTTGAACTTAAGCATGAGTATAGCATTGTCACACCCTGGCTCTGGGGACTCTATATGTTGAGCCAGGGTGTGTAAATTCTATGTGTTTATGTTCTGTGTGGGAGTTCTAGTTGTTGATTTTCTATGTTGGCCAGAGTGGCTCCCAATCAGAGGCAACGAGTGTCAGCTGTTGCTGGTTGTCTCTGATTGGGAGCCATATTTAAACAGTCTGTTTCCCTTAGTGTTTGTGGGATCTTGTTTCCGTTTGGTTGTTTCTGTGTTAACCGTAGGACTGCACGTTTCGTTTATTGTTTTGTTGTTATATTATCACTTAAGATAATAAAGTTAAGTATGTTCGCAACTAACGCTGCGCATTGGTCTACTCTCTTCGACGATCGTGACAAGCATGCTATTCACCCGCTATTTGTTCGGGGTGGAGATCAAATAAATGAAGTTGTGGTGGAGGTGTGTCTACCGATACGCTGTATTCTGACCTTGACTTAATTCCCTCATGATGCCAGCACCTTTACATGTGAGGAAACCATGAATAAGGTTGAGTGAACCTGCCGGTTCCTAGTGGAAAAAGCATCTACTTAACTTTTTCAGATAGAAATAACAGTATTCTCCATGCACTGTAATTTATACATTGATAAGAGGTATTGTGAAGAGCTAGGTAAATTAGTAATCCGTTTAGAGAAGGGATTGTAAAGATGAATGTAAAAACAGTCATATGGAAGCAAACTGAAAATCATATCAACATGTGTTGCGGCCCCTTTTCCACAGTGAAGTAGGCTATAAATAGCTGTGCCATTATTCAGAATTTAAATTGTATGACCTCATAATTTGCGTGGATGAAATTTGGAGACAGTGTCTTCAGAAAGTATTCACACCCCTTGACTTTTTCCACATTTTGTTGTGTTACAGCCAGCATTTAAAATGGATTACATTTAGATTTTGTGCCACTGATCTACACACAATACCCCACAATGTCAAAAATGAATTTTGTTTTTATAAATGTTTACAAATTAAAGGTGCAATATGCATAAATCACTCCACCATTTCCTGATTGCTAAAATTCTAATAGTTCACCTAATTTCAGTTTATGTGACAAAACAAGTGTAGAGCAGGGTTCTTCAATTCCGGTCCTGGAGGGCCGAAACACTTCTGTTTTTTATTTCTACCTGGTAGTTAATTGCACTCACCTGGTGTCCCAGGTCTGAATTAGCCCCTGATTAGAAGGAGAGGATGAAAAACAGAGGTGTTTCGGCCCTCCAGGACCGGAATTGAAGAACCCTGGTGTAGAGAATCATTGTACCATCCAAACCGCTGCGAAATATATTTTCAATAACTAAAAATATTGTAATTTCAGCTGTTTGAAGCTGGTGTACAAAACTGAAAATAAACGACGCAAAAATGAAACGTAATAATCGGAAGCATAGAAATAGCGTACATAGAACAGATATACCACTTATTAGACTTGCTTTCATTGAAAATGACATATCTATAACTCACAATTCTATGTGAATTTGGTCAGGTCATCCAAAAAGTTACATATTGCAGCTTTAATAAAAAATGTAATAAGTATTCAACCCCTTTGTTATGGCAAGCCTAAGTAAGTTCAGGAGTAAAAATTTGCTTACCAAGTCACATAATATACAGTGGGGAAAAAAAGTATTTAGTCAGCCACCAATTGTGCAAGTTTTCCCACTTAAAAAGATGAGAGAGGCCTGTAATTTTCATCATAGGTACAAGTCAACTATGACAGACAAATTGAGAAAAGAAAATCCCGAAAATCACATTGTAGGATTTTTAATGAATTTATTTGCAAATTATGGTGGAAAATAAGTATTTGGTCACCTACAAACAAGCAAGATTTCTGGCTCTCACAGACCTGTAACTTCTTCTTTAAGAGGCTCCTCTGTCCTCCACTCATTACCTGTATTAATGGCACCTGTTTGAACTTGTTATCAGTATAAAAGACACCTGTCCACAACCTCAAACAGTCACACTCCAAACTCCACTATGGCCAAGACCAAAGAGCTGTCAAAGGACACCAGAAACAAAATTGTAGACCTGCACCAGGCTGGGAAGACTGAATCTGCAATAGGTAAGCAGCTTGGTTTGAAGAAATCAACTGTGGAAGCAATTATTAGGAAATGGAAGACATACAAGACCACTGATAATCTCCCTCGATCTGGGGCTCCACGCAAGATCTCACCCCGTGGGGTCAAAATGATCACAAGAATGGTGAGCAAAAATCCCAGAACCACACGGGGGGACCTAGTGAATGACCTGCAGAGAGCTGGGACCAAAGTAACAAAGCCTACCATCAGTAACACACTACGCCGCCAGGGACTCAAATCCTGCAGTGCAAGACGTGTCCCCCTGCTTAAGCCAGTACATGTCCAGGCCCGTCTGAAGTTTGCTAGAGTGCATTCGGATGATCCAGAAGAGGATTGGGAGAATGTCATATGGTCAGATGAAACCAAAATAGAACTTTTTGGTAAAAACTCAACTCGTCGTGTTTGGAGGACAAAGAATGCTGAGTTGCATCCAAAGAACACCATACCTACTGTGAAACATGGGGATGGAAACATCATGCTTTGGGGCTGTTTTTCTGCAAAGGGACCAGGACGACTGATCCATGTAAAGGAAAGAATGAATGGGGCCATGTATCGTGAGATTTTGAGTGAAAACCTCCTTCCATCAGCAAGGGCATTGAAGATGAAACGTGGCTGGGTCTTTCAGCATGACAATGATCCCAAACACACCGCCCGGGCAACGAAGGAGTGGCTTCGTAAGAAGCATTTCAAGGTCCTGGAGTGGCCTAGCCAGTCTCCAGATCTCAACCCCATAGAAAATCTTTGGAGGGAGTTGAAAGTCCGTGTTGCCCAGCGACAGCCCCAAAACATCACTGCTCTAGAGGATATCTGCATGGAGGAATGGGCCAAAATACCAGCAACAGTGTGTGAAAACCTTGTGAAGACTTACAGAAAACGTTTGACCTGTGTCATTGCCAACAAAGGGTATATAACAAAGTATTGAGAAACTTTTGTTATTGACCAAATACTTATTTTCCACCATAATTTGCAAATAAATTCATAAAAAATCCTACAATGTGATTTTCTGGAAAAAAAATTCTCATTTTGTCTGTCATAGTTGACGTGTACCTATGATGAAAATTACAGGCCTCTCTCATCTTTTTAAGTGGGAGAACTTGCACAATTGGCGGCTGACTAAATACTTTTTTCCCCCACTGTAACTTGCATGGACTCACTCTGTGTGCAATAATCGTGTTTAACATGATCTCTGTACCCCACACATACAATTATTTCTAAGGTTCCTCAGTCGAGCAGTGAATTTCAAGCAGAGATTCAACCACAAAGACTAGGTAGGTTTTCCAATGCCTTGCAAAGAAGGGTAAAACATAAAAAAAGCAGACAATTAATATCCCTTTGAGCATGGTGAAGTTATTAACTACGCTTTGGATGGTGTATCAATACACCAACAAAGATACAGGTGTCCTTCCTAACTCAGTTGCTGGAAAGGAAGGAAACCACTCAGGGATTTCACCATGAGGCCAATGGTGATTTTAAAACAGTTACAGAGTTGAATGGATCTGATAGGAGAAAACTGAGGATGGATCAACAGCATTGTAGTTACTCCACAATACTAACCTAAATAACAGAGTGAAAATACGGAAGTCTGTACAGAATACAAATATTCCAAAACATGCATCCTGTTTGCAATAAGGCACTAAAGTAACACTGCAGAAAATGAAGCTTTTGTCCTGAATACAGTCTTGAATACAAAACATTATGTTTTGGGCAAATCCAACACGTCCATGAGTACCACTCTTCATATTTTCAAGCATGGTGGTGGCTGCATCATGGATATGCTTGTCATCGGCAACAACTAGGGAGTTTTTTAGGATAAAAATAAACGGAATAGAGCTAAAAAATAAAATCCTAGAGGAAAACCTAGTTCAGTCTGCTTTCCAACAGAAACTGGGAGACAAATTCACCTTTCAGCAGTACAATAACCTAAAACTCAAGGCCAAATATACGCTGGAGTAGCTTACCAAGACGACATTGAGTGTTTGTGAGTGGCCTAGTTACAGTTTTGAATTTTTCTTTCACTTTGACATTCGATTATTTTGTGTAGATAAAAAAATAAGAAAGACAATTAAGTGTTCTAATTTAATTTAATTTAATCCCAATTTGTAACAGACAATGTTTTTGCCTTCAATTTGTAGCCTACATTTTGCATCATTCCATTCCATTCCGTTTACCTTTCTTTCCTCTGTCACGTCCGTGTAGTTGTTCCTGAGGGTCGCTAACATTAGTGGATCATATTAGGTTAACGTTGTGCAATAACTTGGGACACATAGCCTATTTTAATCATTATGGAACTCAGAACACAATTAGAAGATTAAACCTGGAGCCTGGCGCACAGTTCATAACGACTGGACCGTTGTCATCACAGTTCCATGATTAGTGAGGATTAGGGTAGATTTATAGGACTATTGTTAAACCCCTATTGTACACTTTTTTCCACCTTCCAATATTTCATGGATTGAATTTGAATATGACAACTTTCAGTAGGAATCAAACCACTGTATTTTTGATTAATCAATATATTTTGTGCATAAAGGCTCTCCAAACCTGTTTTTATGATTCATACATACTTTCCTAACCCTAAAATGTGCCTAAATAATCTACAAGATTAAATATACCAGTTGGTACTGAAATGTAGGCGAAAATGCATATATTTCTTTCATTGATCCCTATATTCTGAACCCGTTCTCGAGTCGGTCAACAAAATTCCAATTAAAGGAACACCATATTTATTAAAGGGATGGTTCAAGATAATTGTACTGAAAACCCTATTGAATGAAAACTCCAGGAGCAAATCTGTTGGCCAAATCTGTAGGGGGGGGGTTCAGCGGTTTAATAAAATATATTCAGCACACGCAAGGGAACCACGCCTGCAAAGCCCGTTATGCACCGCCTAAGAAGGGCGTAGGAAAGGCATGTGTAGGAAAGGTTTACATTTCCTAAATCTGAATCAGGCCCATAGAGAATAAACTGAGCGCAGACTCGTGACCTTATGTTTTCACCATTACTACAGAGAAAATGGCTTGTTTCTAGCAGTTCAAAAGATATGACCCTTATTACAGGCGCAACGTTGTTTTTCGGATTGATGATCCGCATTTTACACATAAACCACGTCGGCCCGTTAAACTACTTACAGTATTAGCTAAACCTGTTCACTTTACTAGTAGTATGCAAACATTTGGTGGCACATAAAGAAAGGAAACTGTTGTGTGACGGGTAAAATAATCAGTAGTTTTGTGTAGGCTATAGCAATGTTTTATTTGTTAGCTAGGGTTTGAAGGAGGTGTATCTACTGTAGCCGTCTTATTTCTATTTTTTCAATGCCTCAATTGATTTCATAAACTATACTGAACAAAAATACAAGCGCAACATGCAACAATTTCAAAGATTTTACTGAGGTGCAGTTCATACAAAGGAAATCAGTCAATTGAAATGAATTCATTAGGCCCTAATCTATGGATTTCACATAATTGAGAATACGGATGCGCATACGTTGGTCACAGATACCTTTAAAAATAAAGTTGGGCCGTGGATCAGAAAACCAGTCCGTATGCCTCATGCAGCGCGACACATCTCCTTCGCATAGAGTTGATCAGGCTGTTGATTGTGGCCTGTGGAATGTTGTCCCAGTCCTCTTCAATGGCTGTGCGAAGTTGCTGGATATTGGCGGGAACTGGAACACGCTGTCATACAAGCCGATCCAGAGCATCCCAAACATGCTCAGTGGGTGACATGTCTGGTGAGTATGCAGGCCATGGAAGAACTGGAACATTTTCAGCTTCCAGGAATTGTGTACAGATCCTTGTGACATGGGCCGTGCATTATCATGCTGAAACATGAGGTGATGGCGGCGGATGAATAGCACGACAACAGGCCTCAGGATCTCATCAGGGTATCTCTGTGCATTCAAATTGCCATCGATAAAATGCAATTGTGTTCGTTGTCCGTAGTTTATGCCTGCCCAGACCATAAACCCACCATGGGGCACTCTGTTCACAACGTCGACATCAGCAAACCGCTCGCCCACTCGACACCATACACGTGGTCTGTGGATGTGAGGCAGGTTGAACGTACTGCCAAATTCTCTAAAACGACGTTGAAGGCGGCGTATGGTAGCGAAATGGACATTCAATTTTCTGGCATCCTCTCTGGTGGACATAACTGCAGTCAGCATGCCAATTGCATGCACCCTCAAAACTTGAGACATCTGTGGCATTGTGTTGTGTGACAAAACTGTACATTTTAGAGTGGCCTTTTATTGTCCCCAGCACAAGGTGCACCTGTGTAATGATCATGCTGTTTAATCAGCTTCTTGATATGATACACCTGTCAGGTGGATGGATTATATTGGCAAAGGAGAAATGCTCACTAACAGGAATGTAAACAAATTTGTGCACAACATTTTTGAGAAATAAGCTTTTTGTGCGTATGAAACATTTCTGGAATATTATATTTCAGTTCATGAAACTTGGGACCAACACTTGACTTATTGCATTTATATTTTTGTTGAGTGTATATTGGATCTATGGCTGTACAGATTCCTGGTTCGAATCAACCCAAGATGATGAACCCTAAAGATGGGACAAAGGTGGCCCAGAGGAAGCCAGCTGTTCTCAACCCCTACATTGCCCCCTTCTTCCAAGAGCTCACTGAGTTTGAATGAAGACCTCTAGTGAGGTAAGTACACACACACGACACCAGCTTGATATATCCTTTGTCACGTATCTTCTTACCCACAGAGTACCAGCCCTGGTGCCATCTGTCTCTCATTCTATTATTTATTTTTCTATGCTTGTCATAGGGGTGAGAAGAGCTGACAAATCAGAACTGAGGAGGATTGTTACAGAGCCCCATGAGGAACAACTGATGCTGCGCTGACTTCTCTCTCCTGGATGCTCTCCTGCCCAAACTGTCCCGCTGTGTGTTTCACCACCTCTGAACCCTGTTATCCCGAATAGATTTGCACCTGATCATAGAGCTAGGATTGTACCCAATCCCAATTTTAACGCCATCTCCTCTCTCTTTGTCTCTCTCTCCCCTGCATCCACACACACAATATAATTAGTGTTGTAATGATGCTCTTATTTGGTTACATACAGTGGGGGAAAAAAGTATTTAGTCAGCCACCAATTGTGCAAGTTTTCCCACTTAAAAAGATGAGAGAGGCCTGTAGTTTTCATCATAGGTACACGTCAACTATGACAGACAAAATGAGAAAATAAAATCCAGAAAATCACATTGTAGGATTTTTAATGAATTTATTTGCTAATTATGGTGGAAAATAAGTATTTGGTCAATAACAAAAGTTTCTCAATACTTTGTTATATACCCTTTGTTGGCAATGACACAGGTCAAACGTTTTCTGTAAGTCTTCACAAGGTTTTCACACACTGTTGCTGGTATTTTGGCCCATTCCTCCATGCAGATCTCCTCTAGAGCAGTGATGTTTTGGGGCTGTTGCTGGGCAACACCGACTTTCAACTCCCTCCAAAGATTTTCTATGGGGTTGAGATCTGGAGACTGGCTAGGCCACTCCAGGACCTTGAAATGCTTCTTACGAAGCCACTCCTTCGTTGCCCGGGCGGTGTGTTTGGGATCATTGTCATGCTGAAAGACCCAGCCACGTTTCATCTTCAATGCCCTTGCTGATGGAAGGAGGTTTTCACTCAAAATCTCACGATACATGGCCCCATTCATTCTTTCCTTTACATGGATCAGTCGTCCTGGTCCCTTTGCAGAAAAACAGCCCCAAAGCATGATGTTTCCACCCCCATGCTTCACAGTAGGTATGGTGTTCTTTGGATGCAACTCAGCATTATTTGTCCTCCAAACACGACGAGTTGAGTTTTTACCAAAAAGTTATATTTTGGTTTCATCTGACCATATGACATTCTCCCAATCCTCTTCTGGATCATCCAAATGCACTCTAGCAAACTTCAGACGGGCCTGGACATGTACTGGCTTAAGCAGGGGGACACGTCTGGCACTGCAGGATTTGAGTCCCTGGCGGCGTAGTGTGTTACTGATGGTAGGCTTTGTTACTTTGGTCCCAGCTCTCTGCAGGTCATTCATTAGGTCCCCCCGTGTGGTTCTGGGATTTTGCTCACCGTTCTTGTGATCATTTTGACCCCACGGGGTGAGATCTTGCGTGGAGCCCCAGATCGAGGGAGATTATCAGTGGTCTTGTATGTCTTCCATTTTCTAATAATTGCTCCCACAGTTGATTTTTTCAAACCAAGCTGCTTACCTATTGCAGATTCAGTCTTCCCAGCCTGGTGCAGGTCTACAATTTTGTTTCTGGTGTCCTTTGACAGCTCTTTGGTCTTGGCCATAGTGGAGTTTGGAGTGTGACTGTTTGAGGTTGTGGAGAGGTGTCTTTTATACTGATAACAAGTTCAAACAGGTGCCATTAATACAGGTAACGAGTGGAGGACAGAGGAGCCTCTTAAAGAAGAAGTTACAGGTCTGTGAGAGCCAGAAATCTTGCTTGTTTGTAGGTGACCAAATACTTATTTTCCACCATAATTTGCAAATAAATTAATTAACAATCCTACAATGTGATTTTCTTGATTTTTTTTCCTCAATTTGTCTGTCATAGTTGACGTGTACCTATGATGAAAATTACAGGCATCTCTCATCTTTTTAAGTGGGAGAACTTGCACAATTGGTGGCTGACTAAATACTTTTTTTCCCCACTGTATGTGTTAACTGTTGTTACTTCTATTGTCAATTCTGTTATTAATGTGTTAATGTTGTTATCAATTTCAATAAATGTATTTTATGTACAAATGTATTGTTTATCTGAGGGGAGAATTTCATTGTAAATTTACAGCATTATCCTGTTACATTTACATTTACAATACCGTCATTTAGCAGATGCTCTCATCCAGAGCGACTTACAAATTGGTGCATTCACCTTATAGCCAGTGGGATAACCACTTTACAATATATATATATATATATATATATATATTTTTTGGGGGGTTGGGTAAGGGGGGTAGAAGGATTACTTTATCCTATCCCAGGTATTCCTTAAAGAGGTGGGGTTTCAAGTGTCTCCGGAAGGTGGTGAGTGACTCCGCTCTCCTGGCGTCGTGAGGGAGCTTGTTCCACCATTGGGGTGCCAGAGCAGCGAACAGTTTTGACTGGGCTGAGCGGGAACTGTGCTTCCGCAGAGGTAGTGGGGCCAGCAGGCCAGAGTTGGATGAACGCAATGCCCTCGTTTGGGTGTAGGGACTGATCAGAGCCTGAAGGTACAGAGGTGCCGTTCCCCTCACAGCTCCATAGGCAAGCACCATGGTCTTGTAGCAGATGCGAGCTTCAATTGGAAGCCAGTGGAGTGTGCGGAGGAGCGGGGTGACGTGAGAGAACTTGGGAAGGTTGAACACCAGACGGGCTGCGGCATTCTGGATGAGTTGTAGGGGTTTAATGGCACAGGCAGGGAGCCCAGCCAACAGTGAGTTGCAGTAATCCAGACGGGAGATGACAAGTGCCTGGATTAGGACCTGTGCCGCTTCCTGTGTAAGGCAGGGTCGTACTCTCCGAATGTTGTAGAGCATGAACCTACAGGATCGGGTCACCGCCTTGATGTTAGCGGAGAACGACAGGGTGTTGTCCAGGGTCACGCCAAGGCTCTTCGCACTCTGGGAGGAGGACACAACGGAGTTGTCAACCGTGATGGCGAGATCATGGAACGGGCAGTCCTTCCCCAGGAGGAAGAGCAGCTCCATCTAGCCGAGGTTCAGCTTGAGGTGGTGATCCGTCATCCACACTGATATGTCTGCCAGACATGCAGAGATGCGATTCGCCACCTGGTTATCAGAAGGGGGAAAGGAGAAGATTAGTTGTATGTCGTCTGCGTAGCAATGATAGGAGAGGCCATGTGAGGATATGACAGAGCCAAGTGACTTGGTGTATAGCGAGAATAGGAGAGGGCCTAGAACTGAGCCCTGGGGGACACCAGTGGTGAGAGCACGTGGTGCGGAGACAGATTCTCGCCACGCCACTTGGTAGGAGCGACCTGTCAGGTAGGACGCAATCCAAGAGTGAGCCGCGCCAGAGATGCCCAACTCGGAGAGGGTGGAGAGGAGGATCTGATGTTTCACAGTATCAAAGGCAGCAGACAGGTCTAGAAGGACAAAAGCAGAGGAGAGCGAGTTAGCTTTAGCAGTGCGGAGAGCCTCCGTGACACAGAGAAGAGCAGTCTCAGTTGAATGACCAGTCTTGAAACCTGACTGGTTTGGATCAAGAAGGTCATTCTGAGAGAGATAGCAAGAGAGTTGGCTGAAGACGGCACGCTCAAGAGTTTTGGAGAGAAAAGAAAGAAGGATACTGGTCTGTAGTTTTTTGAGAAGGGGTGCAACTCTTGCTCTCTTGAAGATGGAAGGGACATAGCCAGCGGTCAAGGATGAGTTGATGAGCGAGGTGAGGTACGGGAGAAGGTCACCGGAGATGGTCTGGAGAAGAGAGGAGGGGATAGGGTCAAGCGGGCAGGTTGTTGGGCGGCCGGCCGTCACAAGTCGCAAGATTTCATCTGGAGAGAGAGGGGAGAAAGAAGTCAAAGCATAGGGTAGGGCAGTGTGAGCAGGACCAGCAGTGTCATTTGACTTAACAAACGAGGATCGGATGTTGTCAACCTTCTTTTCAAAATGGTTGACGAAGTCATCCACAGAGAGGGAGGAGGGGGGGAGGGGGAGGAGGATTCAGCAGGGAGGAGAAGGTGGCAAAGAGCTTCCTAGGGTTAGAGGCAGATGCTTGGAATTTAGAGTGGTAGAAAGTGGCTTTAGCAGCAGAAACAGATGAAGAAAATGTAGAGAGGAGGGAGTGAAAAGATGCCAGGTCCGCAGGGAGTCTAGTTTTCCTCCATTTCCGCTCGGCTGCCCGGAGCCCTGTTCGGTGAGCTCGCAATGAGTCGTCAAGCCACGGAGCAGGAGGGGAGGACCAAGCCGGCCGGGAAGATAGGGGACATAGAGAGTCAAAGGATGCAGAAAGGGAGGAGAGGAGGGTTGAGGAGGCAGAATCTGGAGATTGGAGGGAGAAGGGTTGAGCAGAGGGAAGAGATGATAGGATGGAAGAGGAGAGAGTAGCGGGAGAGAGAGAGCGAAGGTTGCGACGGCGCATTACCATCTGAGTAGGGGTAGAGTGAGTAGTGTTGGAGGAGAGCGAGAGAGAAAAGGATACAAAGTAGTGGTCGGAGACATGGAGGGGAGTTGCCAGTTTAATACTGTAATTTTCCTTACTGTAAAACATTAAATCATCCCTGCTCTTACCACACTAGAGGTTGTGCCATACTGTATGTGGGACATGTACAGCTTCACACAGAGTGCGAAGAGGAAAGGGAATATGTAAGTATAGGACCTCCTTCACACCCTGTCCCTGGCCCCAAAAACATCTCCATTCTATCCCCATGCCTCTGTATCACTATAGTTTAGCCCCAGGGGATACGTATCCAGTGCACCCACATCATGTAACGATGATCTGTTTCATTGATGCCCTGTTTCATTTCAGCTTTCCTCTGGAGCACATCAAACACACACCATCATCATCCCAACATCAGTGTATCAGTGCAGTCTCACCTCGCACCCCAACCCCCCTCCGCCCTGTCTCCCCTGCCAGCTGTTAGCCCTCCCTCCTTCTCTCTCGCCCCCTTACTCCCCCACTGGATTACCTCTCCCTATAGTATTTACATCTTGTAAATCCGACCAGGGCCCGTGATACAGGCCATCTGTAATCTGAAGGTTATTTTCCGTAGCGCTGGTCCGTAATTTGTTGCTGCTCTGCGGAGGGACATTATCAGTAGTCCCTGACATCTGTTCGCCAGGGCTGCAACGCAGATCAGCACCACGCACTGCAAGGCAGCCAGAGATGATGGATCCTGAGCTGGATGGATGAGTTGGAAGAGTGCACAGATACACACACAGACAAATGCACATGCACGCACACACATGCGCGCATGCACGAACATACACACACACACACACACAAATGAATGTGCATACACACAAACATATATACGCACGCATGCACGCACGCACGCACGTACACAGGCACGTATGCACACACGCACTCACATGTTCACACAGGAACACACTCAAAACGCATTCACAGATGCTCAACCAAATCACACAAGCATGTACACACACAAGAAGTCACACGTGTACACATAGATGTTCATGCACACAGTCATGTAATAGGACAGACAAAGACAAACACAAACCTGTGTGTGTGCATGCGTGCCTGTACTCCCCAAACGGAAGGAGTTATGATCATTTCTACTCCCACTCATAAAATGGTTCCATCTCCATTTCCCACTTGTCACTGTTGTTGTCGACACTGAAGTGTATGAGAAGTTTGAAGTGGAGGGTTGGGGAATGGAGCGGGACGGAGGGAGGGGGGTGTAAAGAGGGAGGAAGATGGATTCTGGCAGCCCGTCCCCACTCCTGTCGCCTCCCACGGCCCGACAGAGAAACAGAAGGAAGCCACTCGTCATTTCTCGAGATGCTTGACGCGTGACACCGGAGAGAGGAAATGGAATCCATCAAAAAGCGATGCAGAGATGATTTTAGTTCCTGTTCCCAGCCTCCCACTCTTAGTTTTTAAAAACGGCAATCTGGGATTCAAAGTAAAACAGTTCAACTAAGCCCAGGAGGCATTTATACATTATATTATTCAACAATTCAAAGTAAACAAATGAATGTACTAATTCCGGATTGCCCCTTTAACTCATTGTGCCTCTTACCTCTCCATAATGTATTACATTTTTGTAATAACTAAATAGCTATTACACCATGGGTGTAATGTTTGTCATTTTAAAAAGCAAATTCGCTATTCAACTGTAAACTAATAATAACAACCTCAAGGTGTATACAGTCATAGTGTTTGGAAACACAGTGCACTAATTATTAATTCATTCTATGGAGATAAACTCATACCCACCTCTAGTTGCGTACTCTACAGACCTTCATTTTAACCAGGAAATACCTTTGAGGTTAAAAACGTCTTTAACGCAGGTGATCCTCGAACATCTCATTCCAAAATCATGGGCATTAATATGGAGTTGGTCCCCTCTTTGCTGCTATAACAGCCTCCACTCTTCTGGGAAGGCTTTCCACTAGATGTTGGAACATTGCTGCGGGGACTTCCATTCAGCCACAAGAGAATTAGTGAGGTCAGGCACTGATGTTGGGTGATTAGGCCTGGCTCACAGTTGGCATTCCAACTCATCCCAAAGGTGTTCGATGGGGTTGAGGTCAGGGCCCTGTGCAGGCCAGTCAAGTTCTTTCACACCGATCTCGACAAATCATTTCTGTATGGTCCTCGCTTTGTATCGCGGGGGCATTGTCATGCTGAAACAGGAAAGGGCCTTCCCCAAACTGTTGCCAAAAAGTTGGAAGCACAGAATCGTCTAGAATGACATTGTATGCTGTAGCGTTAAGCGGCCATCGGACTGCCAGATGGTAAAGCATGATTAATCACTCCAGAGAACGCGTTTCCACTGCTCCAGAGTCCAATGGCAGCGAGCTTTACACCACTCCAGTCGACGCTTGGCATTGCGTATGGTGGTCTTAGGCTTATGTGCAGCTACTCGGCCATGGAAACCCATTTCATGTAGCTCCAGACAAACAGTTATTGTGCTGATATTGCTTCCAGAGGCAATTTGGAACTCCATAGTGAGTGTTGCAACTGAGGACAGACGATTTTTGCGCAATACGCCCTTCAGCACTCGGCGGTCCCGTTCTGTGAGCTTGTGTAGCCTACCACTTTGCAACTGAGCCGGTGTTGCTCCTAGACCTTTCCACTTCATAATAACAGCACTTACAGTTGACCAGGGCAGCTCTAGCAGGGCAGAACTTTGACGAACTGACTTGTTGGAAAGGTGGCATCCTATGACGGTGCCACGTTGAAAGTCACTGAGCTCTTCAGTATGGGCCATTCTACTGCCAATGTTTGTCTATGTAGATTGCATGGCTGTGTGCTCATTTTTATACACATGTCAGCAACAGGCGTGGCTGAAATAGCCAAATCCACTAATTTGAAGGGGTGTCCACATACTTTTGTATATATAGTGTATCTAAATCAAATGATCTATTCATACATTGGAAAGGTTCAGTCATGCATGTTCCCTCATAAAGATATTATATATTTATAATATTATGTGTCACCAGAGAGACACAATACAATACTATAGGGACACATAACAGAGTCTTTAGGAGAATCTCAATTGGTTTTGCTCGCCTCCTCTTCTCCTCCCGCCTTCCTCGCCTCACCTCTTTTTTTAAAAAGGTCAAAGATAATCGAGGAGCAGAAGAGAGGAAACATGGAAACAAATACGCTTGTATGAAATGAGATGCTCCTTCTCCACTCGCGCATCATCAGGCAAATGACGTTTACAGGGGTGGAATCCCAAAATAAATGTCTAAAAGTGAAGAAAACCTCCCTGAATTAAACTAGTTGTGCAAGACATTTTA
Source organism: Coregonus clupeaformis (assembly GCF_020615455.1). NCBI lineage: Eukaryota > Metazoa > Chordata > Actinopteri > Salmoniformes > Salmonidae > Coregonus > Coregonus clupeaformis. The sequence continues at coordinate 44,278,342 of NC_059220.1, forward strand.
TAGATAAAAGGATAAGTAGCTTATTGTTTTTAATGTGTGCATGCTTTTCTCCTTTGAGAAAACAAGAGCTGATTCAAAGGGGAGTAGACTCCTTCATTCGCCTACTAACGAGTTGACACTCCTCAATCACTCTAACACTCATCGGTTTCCGGGTCACAGAGGAGAGGAGAACGGAGGAGTCGAGGAGAGGGCTGACTTTTTCCCCAATTGAGAATCTCCCTTTGTTAACCTTTGCAGCCTCTCCCTGGTGAACTTGAATAAATTCAGGAGCCCATTCAGTCCCCATATTGGACAGGTAGAAATCTCAGTCCACTGAGCTGGCTAAATGCATGGGGATAGGGCGGCACCCAGTGGCGAAGTCCATACATTGTGGGGGAAAAAAGCTTGCGGGTACATCTAAAGTAAGGGTGGGAAACTGTGTTGTCTTACGCTGTAGAACACACCACTATGGAGACATGGACATGGATCTCTCAGAGTGACTTGGTGAGCTTGGAAAAACCCTAGAGTCATTGATGTACCTGAAAGGAAATCCAAAACTGGTAGTCAGAAACCTAAAACTGTTACAGAAAGATTAAGCCATTGAGAAGTTATTCTAGGCTCAGACAACTAAGCCTTGTCTGAGCCAGCATGGCCCATAAGGCATGTTCCTGTTTCCTGTTTCCTTTTTAAAAATGGCATGTATTTTTTCCCACTTAAAAGCTCTTTGAAATTCTTTAAGTAATGAAAGCCTCTATAAAAGTTCAATAAATTATTATGAGGCAGCTTGATGTACAAGTCCACCCACTGGACACTAGTCTATCGCAGGGCCTTACCTCCAATCTATCTCCTTAATGCTGAGTGACAAGCAGAGAGGTATCATGTCCAAATTTTAGAGCCTTTGGTTGTCCATGACTCGACCAGGAATCAAGACCCCAACTTTCCCATCTCAGGTGAGAGACTAACTATAGTGCCACTGAGTTGATTTCTATTTCCAACCTACTTCCCAGTTGGTTTCTATAGTTCCCACCACTAACTACATAGACCCACAGTCTGATTTTAATCCATCCTGTCATAAATATTTATTCATGATATATTTCTAAACTAGACAGGTCAAGAGGTTCCACCAAACTACGTGATCTGACCTACTAAAGTGATGGGAGGGGACAGAGATAGTGGAGACATGCCGAACATATCACTTTTTCATTTACAGAGGATGTCTTTTCGTGTGAGTTGTTTCTACTTTCTGAGCTGCTGTACAAACAGTACAAATAAGCTAGGTGAGTTTCCATACATTTATGAGAACAGATTCATTTATTTTCACCATTCCATGCTGCGATAGGAATTACATATTAACAGGGAACCATCCACATGAGAACAGAACTAGTTACAACCGGACAATGGGACCATGGAGAGACAGTCAGACACCTCCGGGTGAACTGTGGTAGTGGATGACAACATGGTCCCCATAGCGACAGTCACGACTGTGGTAGCTGTTAGGAAGGAAGTAGCCAGCGTATCTACAGTGGCACAGACAGAATAATTAAAGCCTTGGGGGGAAGACAGTCACACACACACGCATGCACGTGCACACACACACACACACGCACGCACATATAGACAGACAGCATGTCTTCATTAAGCAAGGCACCACAGGCTGAAATTACATTTTTGCATGTACTTATCAATTTTGATATTTGGGGGTATTTTGGTCTTTTAATATTAGTACTTTCAAAAAGTTAACATAAACATTTTAAAAACTTGATGTAAATGTATATTTTCTTTAGTTTATCATACTACCGGCATAAAGATTTCATGAATTTTAACCATATTCAAATGGGCATAAATCAGTCATTTCAAAGCCCACTACATGTAATCATACACCAATTAAAAGCCCATTTCATAGAGAATGTTACAAACTGGACTATATGTAGAAACTTACTTTGAAGAGATCGTGATTGGGTCTAAATAGGCGATTGGTGTGCTAAATGCAGTGTACTTGTCTTTAACTGCCATTTCCCGAAAGTCAGACTCTTCCCACTCGGCAACACATTTTTCTCAGCTTCAGAAGCATCTACATTCACTAATTTAGTGTGGTTATCCTTAGATATATTCTCCAGACTTGTATAGAGGGAATTGTTGATATGTTGTCAAATTTTGATTCTAGGTAACATTTTCTTTAGAAATATGCCACAAAAATGCAGTTTACTTACATGTCTTTAGGATTTTATGGATAGAAAGATGAAAAAAAGTATATATTCACAATCTGCTCTGTACAAGTCCGGTCCTGGAGTATCTTAACAAAACGAAACCAAAATATTAAGGCTGACAGTTTTTGCAGTATATGCAAATATGCACATATTTAATTGCATACTGCCTCATTTGCATATTTTTAAACAATATTTCAGAAAAGTTACAATACGAAAAAGTATTATATTGGTGTCTGCACTCACCGGCCAGTTTATTAGGTACATGAAAATGGTATTTGGTATTAGGAAAATGGATCACTCCTACAGATAGTGAATCACGTGGCCATGGCTTGCTATATAAAGCAGGTAGACAGGCATCGAAGCATTCAGTTACTGTTCGATTGAATGATAGAACGGGCAAAACGAGTGACCTAAGCGACGTTGAGCGTGGTATGATCGTCGGCACCAGATCCAGTATCTCAGAAACGGCCACACTCCTGAGCTTTTCACGCACGACAGTGTCTAGGGTTTACTGAGAATGGTGTAACAAACAAAAAACATCCAGTCAGTGGCAGTCCTGTGGGCGTAAACAGCTTGTTGAAAAGAGAGGTCGAATGAGAATGGTAAGAATCACATAAGCTAACAGGCGGGCACAAACAAACAAATAATGGCGCAGTACAACAGTGGTGTGCAGAACGGCATCTCGGAACGCACAACTCGTCGATCCTTGTCATGGATGAGCTATTGTAGCAGACGACCACACCGGGTTCCACTCCTATCAGCTAAAAACAAGAAGAATCGGCTCCAGTGGGCACGCAATCATCAACACTGTACAATTGAAGACTGGAAAAACATTGACTGGTCCTACGAATCCCGGTTCCTGTTGCGTCATGCTGATGGCAGAGTCAGGATTTGGCATAAGCAGCATGAGTCCATGGACCCATCCTGCCTGGTACAGGTTGGTGGCGGTGGGGTACTGGTGTGGTGAATGTTTTCCTGGCACACATTAGGTACCAATTGAGCAACGAACGTTTCCGACACCATGAAGAATCAATGCCCCAAAGAATGCAGGCTGTTGTGGAGGCAAAGGAGGTTCTGAGGCGGTACTATATGGGTGTACCTAATAAACTGGCCAGTGAGTGTTTATTCAACTTGTAAAAGTTCATTGTGATATGAATAAGAGGAAAAAATGTACCTATTAGGGTGTGGTGCCTAGCCTTAAATGGGCAAGCTGGGATTTGAAAAACAACCAAGCGGTCACCCCACCACTTGTTTTGGTAAACAGCTGAGCGATGAGACTGGAGAAATGAAACCACTTTCAAATTCTGAACTATTATGAGACATTTATAAGTCATATTCTTGAACAATCAATAGCTATACATTATTAATATAATTGTCCAAAAATGAATGTACCAAACACTGACGCAGCTGCAGGGTGGCTGAGAATGATAATCTCTCAACTATCTCACAGTGGAAACATCTGCTTTTGTTCTTAGAAAATCTGAGGGGAGACAGGATAGCTCAGCATGAAAGCTCTTCTAAGCAGGTTGAGACTCAAGTCCTAAAAGTAGTGCTGCAGGAGTCTGTGTGTGTGATAACAAACCTTACTTATAACTTTTCTTAACGTTAGTGTACCCCACCATGAAACATAATGCAGGGATTCTTGAAAGTCGGGGCAATCCTTGTACGGCAGGGAAACGTTATTTTTATTGTAAAGAAATTTGATTTGTTGCATTATTTGAGCTTAACAATTACATGGGGAACTACGTAAGGGAAAATGTTAGTTTTGGGATTTTCAATATTATTAATTTCCATGTCAGCACTATGCCCTGAAATGCATTTGTCCAGAGCAAAGAAACCCAATTTCAAACTTTCCAAAAAAGTGTTTAAAATTCAAAAAACGGGCAATAATGAATATGAACTGAAAGGGGATCTAATGTAGTTTCTTGAAATAGCACTCTGTGATTTCTCTCAAAACTGTGATTCCTAAAAAATTTGTCAGGAGATTTGGTCAACTCTGTCAGATTTGTCTAAAATCCTAAATTAATCAGGAATAAACAGGGTCAGCTATTCCATAAGGACCCCTTCTTCATGTCCTAATTACATGTACAAGACCACTCATGATCTGTAAAGTTCTCTACTTTTGATAGATTTAAATAAACAATATTGAAGTCACAACCATAAACTGTGAACTCCATCTTCCTGATAGATTAAGATAAAATATTAATTTAGGTTTGAATATGTTTATTTTAATTTGGATTTAGAGTAATAAAGCAACTGAGGAAAAACTAAATTGTTACTTTGTATACCACTTGAATGAAGAAGAAAAAGGCAATTTTTGTCAACTCCGTAAAACATAAACTCCGTCAGATTTTTGTCTAATGTCAACTTCATCAGAGTGAAGAAATGTCCATATTTTACAAATGTTTGTATTTAATTAACATTTTTAGAGACAAAAATATATATCTTTTGAGTATCTTTTGTCAACTCAGTCAGTGGCTTGACCTGATGGCTAATCCTCTTAAAATCGATTTGTTTGGTCAATATTCTGAAAATATATTTTATTCACTGTTATGCTTAACCTATTTAAGTATTTGTTGTGCTAAACCTAAGGGATAATGTATGATTTATAAATGTTGTTTTATGTTCTGAATCTAGAAAAACATGCCAAATTTGGCGCCGGAGGGGATGGCTGCCGTTTTATGGACTCTTAACCAACCGTGCTATTTTGTGTGTTTTTTCACATTGTTTGAAACGTATTTTGTACATAATGTTGCTGCTACCGTCTCTTATGACCAAAAAGAGCTTCTAGACATCAGAACAGCGATTACTCACCTTGAACTGGATGAATAATTTTTCTTTAATGAGTCGGACGAGAGGGATTTGCTCCAGACACCCGACAGGGCCCTCATCCCCGTCATTCACAGTAGAAAGAAAATAAGGTATCGCGGAAGGAGATCGGGGTGCCTGGTAAGGAGCCGGCGACGAGTGGCTAATCTGCCTTTGCCATCGATACTATTGGCCAATGTACAATCGCTTGATAATAAAACGGACGAACTAGAAGCACGTAAATCTTACCGACGGGACATTAAAAACTGTAATATCTTATGTTTCACCGAGTCGTGGCTGAACGACGACATGAATAACATACAGCAGACGGGTTATACACTGTATCGGCAGGATAGGACAGCAGCCTATGGTAAGACAAGGGGTGGTGGTCTATATATATTTGTAAACAACAGCTGGTGCATGATATCTAAGGAAGTCTCGAGGTTTTGCTCGCCTGAGGTAGAGTATCTCATGATAAGCTGTAGACCACACTATCTACCAAGATAGTTTTCATCTATATTCTTCGTAGCTGTCTATTCACCACCACAAACCGATGCTGGCACTAAGACCACTCTCAATTAACTGTATATGGCCATAAGCAAACAGGAAAACGCTCATCCAGAGGCGGCGCTCCTAGTGGCCGGGGACTTTAATGCAGGGAAACTTAAATCCGTTTTCCCTAACTTCTATCAGCATGTTAAATGTGCAACCAGAGGGGAAAAAAACTCTAGACCACCTTTACTCCACACACAGAGACGCGTACAAAGCTCTCCCTCGCCCTCCATTTGGCAAATCTGACCATAATTCTATCCTCCTGATTCCTGCTTACAAGCAAAAACTAAAGCAGGAAGCACCAGTGACTTGGTCAATAAAAAAGTGGTCAGATGAAGCAGATGCTAAAGGACTGTTTTGCTAGCATAGACTGGAATATGTTCCGGGATTCGTCTGATGGCATTGAGGAGTACACCACATCAGTCACTGGCTTCATCAATAAGTGCATCGATGACGTCGTCCCCACAGTGACCGTACATCAGCTCCTCAAAAGGTTCTACAGCTGCACCATCGAGAGCATCCTGACTGGTTGCATCACTGCCTGGTATAGCAACTACTCAGCCTCCGACCGCAAGGCACTACAGAGGGTAGTGCGTATGGCCCAGTACATCACTGGGGCCAAGCTTCCTGCCAACCAGGACCTCTATACCAGGCAGTGTCAGAGGAAGGCCCTAAATATTGTCAATGACTCCAGCCACCCTAGTCATAGACTGTTCTCTCTGCTAATGGACGGCAAGCGGTACCGTAGCGCCAAGTCTAGGTCCAAGACGATTCTAAATGGCTACCCAGACTATTTGCATTGCCCCCCCATTTTTTTTGTCCATTAAAATAACATCAAATTGATCAGAAATACAGTGTAGACATTGTTCATGTTGTAAATGGCTATTGTAGCTGGAAATGGCTGATTTTTAATGGAATATCTACATAGGCGTACAGAGGCCCATTATCAGCAACCATCAGTCCTGTGTTCCAATGGCACGTTGTGTTTGCTAATCCAAGTTCATCATTTTAAAAGGCTATTTGATCATTAGAATACCCTTTTGCAATTATGTTAGCACAGCTGAAAACTGTTGTGCTGATTAAAGAAGCAATAAAACTGGCCTTCTTGAGATTAGTTGAGTATCTGGAGCATCAGCAATTGTGGGTTCGATTACAGGCTTAAAATGGCCAGAAACAAAGAACGTTCTTCTGAAACTCGTCAGTCTATTCTTGTTCTGAGAAATGAAGGCTATTCCATGCGAGAAATTGCCAAGAAACTGAAGATCTCATACAACGCTGTGTACTACTCCTTTCACAGAACAGCGCAAACTGGCTCTAACCAGAATAGAAAGAGGAGTGGGAGGCCCCGGTGCACAACTGAGCAAGGGGACAAATACATTAGATCAATTTGATGTTATTTTAATGGACAAAAAAAATGCTTTTCTTTCGAAAACAAGGACATTTCTAAGTGACCCCAAACTTTTGAATGGTAGTGTATATATAGCAATCATTATAATGAAATATATATATATACAGTGGGGAAAGAAAGTATTTAGTCAGCCACCAATTGTGCAAGTTCTCCCACTTAAAAAGATGAGAGAGGCCTGTAATTTTCATCATAGGTACACGTCAACTATGACAGACAAATTGAGAGAAAAAAATCCAGAAAATCACATTGTAGGATTTTTAATGAATTTATTTGCAAATTATGGTGGAAAATAAGTATTTGGTCACCTACAAACAAGCAAGATTTCTGGCTCTCACAGACCTGTAACTTCTTGTTTAAGAGGCTCCTCTGTCCCCCCACACGTTACCTGTATTAATGGCACCTGTTTGAACTTGTTATCAGTATAAAAGACACCTGTCCACAACCTCAAACAGTCACACTCCAAACTCCACTATGGCCAAGACCAAAGAACTGTCAAAGGACACCAGAAACAAAATTGTAGACCTGCACCAGGCTGGGAAGACTGAATCTGCAATAGGTAAGCAGCTTGGTTTGAAGAAATCAACTGTGGGAGCAATTATTAGGAAAGGGGAAGACATACAAGACCACTGATAATCTCCCTCGATCTGGGGCTCCACGCAAGATCTCACCCTGTGGGGTCAAAATGATCACAAGAACGGTGAGCAAAAATCCCAGAACAACACGGGGGGACCTAGTGAATGTCCTGCAGAGAGCTGGGACCAAAGTAACAAAGCCTACCATCAGTAACACACTATGCCGCCAGGGACTCAAATCCTGCAGTGCAAGACGTGTCCCCCTGCTTAAGCCAGTACATGTCCAGGCCCTTCTGAAGTTTGCTAGAGTGCATTTGGATTATCCAGAAGAGGATTGGGAGAATGTCATATGGTCAGATGAAACCAAAATATAACTTTTTGGTAAAAACTCAACTTGTCGTGTTTGGAGGACAAAGAATGCTGAGTTGCATCCAAAGAACACCATACCTACTGTGGAGCATGGGGGTGGAAACATCATGCTTTGGGGCTGTTTTTCTGCAAAGGGACCAGGACGACTGATCCGTGTAAAGGAAAGAATGAATGGGGCCATGTATCGTGAGATTTTGAGTGAAAACCTCCTTCCATCAGCAAGGGCATTGAAGATGAAACGTGGCTGGGTCTTTCAGCATGACAATGATCTCAAACACACCGCCCGGGAAACGAAGGAGTGGCTTCGTAAGAAGCATTTCAAGGTCCTGGAGTGGCCTAGCCAGTCTCCAGATCTCAACCCCATAGAAAATCTTTGGAGGGAGTTGAAAGTCTGTGTTGCCCAGCGACAGCCCCAAAACATCACTGCTCTAGAGGAGATCTGCATTGAGGAATGGGCCAAAATACCAGCAACAGTGTGTGAAAACCTTGTAAGACTTACAGAAAACGTTTGACCTGTGTCATTGCCAACAAAGGGTATATAACAAAGTATTGAGAAACTTTTGTTATTGACCAAATACTTATTTCCACCATCATTTGCAAATAAATTCATTAAAAATCCTACAATGTGATTTTCTGGATTTTTTTTTCCTCATTTTGTCTGTCATAGTTGACGTGTACCTATGATGAAAATTACAGGCCTCTCTCATCTTTTTAAGTGGGAGAACTTGCACAATTGGTGGCTGACTAAATACTTTTTTTCCCCACTGTATATATATATATATATATATATATATATATATATATATATATATATATATATATATATATACACAGTACCGTTCAAAAGTTTGGGGTCACTTAGAAATTTCCTTGTTTTCCATGAAAACATACATGAAATTAGTTTGAATAGGAAATATAGCAAAATGCATAGGAAATGTAGTCATTGACAAGGTTAGAAATAATAATTTCATTATAATGATTGCTATATATACTGAATATATATAATCAAATAAAAAAATCTCAACAAAATCTAAAATGAATAATATGCAACCATTCAAACAAGTGCATTAGCATGAGAAGAAAAAACGTATTTCACTTACCAGTCTAAAGTCGCGTCATTTCCTTCCAAAACATTTATTCAGTGGTTGAGTCAAAACCAGTCCGGTTCTGTGTCACTTTCACGGTCGATTTCTGCTATAATCTTGTCCAAACCTGTATATCTGGACATCGATTTAGCTTTTCCAGTGTCAGAAGCCATTGTTGTACTTACTAGAATTGCTGAAAACTTTGTAGAACTAAATCGAGCTGTGCATAATGAAAATTCCTCTTGGTCCTTTCGATTTTCAATGAAGAATGAGTCTCGTTGCATGCAGGCATAGCCCAATGGCTTTTACTCATGTAAAGCCCAGCTCATTGGCTATCTAGCTAGCTATGTTTCAAAATGATAGGTGGTCATTGGACCAAGATATAGTCAATCAAGTGAACACCGCCCGTCTCATTGGTGCATAATAAGGTCAGCCCTTGGTGGGCTAAAATAACTTTTGTGTAGCCTATACGTCATGCAGAATGCTGAAAAAAGTTTGGTTGCCTTCTTGATTATCTGAGGATCACAGATAAACAGAACTTGACCGGGTGAAACAAGGTGTAGCGTTTATATTATGTCAAAATGCTTTGATGCAAGTTGATCGAGTCGGAATTCAGTCGGAACGCTGTATACAACATGGATCTTGTTAGGACCCTCAGGATGACAAATCAGAGCAAGATTACTGAATGTAAGTACATTATTTACCTTCAGATATGAATATATCAAACCTGTCGCCGTGATAAAAGTGTTTTGTTGTTGTGCACCTGTCGACGTGATAAAATAGTTTTGTTGTTGTGCTCTTCAAACAATACTGTAAATTGGACACTGCATTTAGATTAACAATAATTTAAGCTTTCTGCCCATATAAGACATGTATATGTCTGTGAAAATGTGCTTTTGTTTACAACGTCATTGTAGTCACATTATCCGTACTGAGCAATAACTGTTCTGATTTTGGGACACCCATCCAGTAGAGGTTAACACTTTTTTGGTTACTACATGATTCCATATGTGCTATTTCATAGTTTTGATGTCTTCACTATTATTCTACAATGTAGAAAATAGTAAAAATAAAGAAAAACCCTTGAATAAGTAGGTGTGTCCAAACTTTTGACTGGTACTGTAATTTAAATGTATATTCTGTAATAGAATAAACGCTTCAAAACAGCGCCCCCTGTCAGTCATCTAGTGTATATATAAATCATTGGGTGGATCCCAAAATAAATGTGTAAAGTGATAAAAACGAATTAAGTTAGTTGTGCAAGACATTTTATTGTCTTTAAACGTGTGTATGGTTTTCTCCTCTGACAATACAACAGCTGATTCAAAGGTTGTGTGGCAGATATCAAAACTCTTGTTCTTCCTCGCCAAAAGGAGACTATCGAGGAGGGGAGGACCGTCTTCCGTTTGCCTACTAACAAATTGACACAGTCATCGACCACTCAACCACTTATCGGTTTCTGGGTGACGGAGGAGAGGACGGAGGAGAGAGGACAAAGGACAGACTTTTGCCCAAACAAGAAAACCCCTTAGACCTTGTGACTTGTGACGCGAATAATAGTGAATTGGTCCCACCTCCGATAAGTAGTTTTTAAACGTGTGCATCTTTTTCTCCTCCTTTAAAACATCAGCTGATTGAAAGGGGGTTTGGCAGATATCAAAACTCTTCCGCGAAGGACTCTGATAGGATACACATGACTATCCTCAACGAAAGGTGGCTATCGAGGAGGGGAGGTCACTCTTCCATTCTCCTACTAACAAATTGATACTCTCCTTGACCACTTAACTGTTTCCGGGTCACGGAGAAGAGAGAATGGAGGAGTCGAAGAGAGAACTGTCTTTTGCCCAAATGAGAATCTCCCAAAGTGTTAACACGTTTTCCAACTCAGTCAATAAATGTTACAAAATTGCCATAAAACTCATGAAACATTTAGTTGACACTATCTCACCATTCTATGACTTACATTGTACTTTTGCACTTTACGAACCTTTAACAACAGAAAAAACTAAGAGACAGAAACATAATTGGAAGTGTTCGAGTGGATCACTTTTGTCAAGTTGGTGGGGGCGGCAGGTAGCGGTTAAGAACATTGGGCCAGTAACCGAAAGGTCGCTGGTTCAAATCCCTGAGCCAACTAGGTCAAAAATCTGTCGATACCCTTGAGTAATTGCTCCTGCAAGTTATTTAGGATAAGAGCGCTGCTAAATGACTAAAATGTAAATGTAATGTAAAATGGTGACCATCGTTGGTCACCGCCTTTCAAAGTGTGTTGCATTATGGTTATAAAAATTGTCCTACTTGCGACTACATGGTGACTGTACGAACTTGACAAAGATAATGTGATCAAAGGTCATGCAGTTTTTTATGAAGTTGCCTACAAGTCGCTGCAGTTGCTCTTCACCAACTGCACCATGCAGCCATCACCTGTGGTATAAAGTAGCCACCCTTTGCCTTGATGACAGCTTTGCACACTCTTGGCATTCTCTCAACGAGCTTCATGAGGAATGCTTTTCCAACAGTCTTGAAGGAGTTCCCACGTATGCTGAGCACTTGTTGGCTGCTTTTCCTTCACTCTGCGGTCCAACTCATCCCAAACCATCTCAATTGGGTTGAGGTCGGGTGATTGTGGAGGCCAGGTCATCTGATGCAGCACTCCAGCATTTTCCTTCTTGGTCAAATAGCCCTTACACAGCCTGGAGGTGTATTTTGGGTAATTGTCCTGTTGAAAAACCAATTATAGTCCCACTTAGCGCAAAGCTGATGGGATGGCGTATCACTGCAGAATGCTGCGGTAGCCATGCTGGTTAAGTGTGCCTTGAAATCTAAATAAATCACTGACAGTTTCACCAGCAAAGCACCCCCACACCATAACACTTCCTCCTCCATGCTTCACAGTGGGAACCACACATGCAGAGATCATCCGTTCACCTACTCTGCGTCTCACAAAGACACGGCGGTTGGAACCAAAAATCTAAAATTTGTACTCATCAGACCAAAGGACAGATTTCCACCGGTCTAATGTCCATTGCTCGTGTTTCTTGGCCCAAGCAAGTCTCTTGTTATTATTGGTGTCCTTTAGTAGTGGTTTCTTTGCAGCAATTCGACCATGAATGCCTGATTCACGCAGTCTCCTCAGAACATTTTTTTTTTATTTTTTTTTATTTTTTTGCCATTTAGCAGAGACTTTTATCCAAAGCGACTTACAGTCATGTGTGCATACATTTTTACGTATGGGTGGTCCCGGGGATCGAATCCACTACCCTGGCTTTACAAGCGCCATGCTCTACCAATTGAGCTACAGAGGACCACAGTTGATGTTGACATGTGTCTGTTACTTGAACTCTGTGAAGCATTTATTTGGGCTGCAATTTCTGAGGCTGGTAACTCAAATGAACTTATCCTCTGCAGCAGAGGTAACTCTGGGTCTCGATTTCCTGTGGCAGTCCTCATGAGAGCCAGTTTCATCACAGCACTTAATGGTTTTTTGCGACTGCACTTGAAGAAACGTTCAAAGTTCTTGACATTTTCCGGATTGACTGACCTTCATGTCTTAAAGTAATGATGGACTGTCGTTTCTTTTTGCTTATTTGAGCTGTTCTTGCCATAATATGGACTTAGTCTTTTACCAAATAGGGCGTCTTCTGTATACCACCCCTACCTTGTCACAACACAACTGATTGGCTCAAACGCATTAAGAAGGAAAGACATTCCATGAATTAACTTTTAACAAGACACACCTGTTAATTGAAATGCATTCCAGGTGACTACCTCATGAAGCTGGTTGAGAGAATGCCAAGAGTGTGCAAAGCTGTCATCAAGGCAAAGGGTGGCTACTTTGAAGAATCTCACATATAAAATATATTTGGATTTGTTTATCACTTTTTTGGTTACTACATGATTCCATATGTGTTATTTCATAGTTTTGATGTCTTCACTATCATTCAACAATGTAGAAAATAGTAAAAATAAAGAAAAACCCTTGAATGAGCATGTGTGTCCAAACTTTTGACTGGTACTGTACATCTGTGCCCAGTTTTAATCCATCATTCTTTACAATAATAATAGCAATAACAATAATAGCAATGCTTTACATTTAAAAAAGTACTTCTGGGCTCCCGGTATTTGTTTTGCTCCTGTTCTTGCTGAACAGTGGGACCTTTAGGCCTAGATTCAATCAGATCAAGCGTTAACCGGCGATAGTTGACACCCGCATAGCTGATGTTTTGGCGGTGTCGGAGGTGTAACTGCATTTGACCTGTCATCTCGGTGAGCAGCTGGTCTTGATTATTGTCACAAAGCCACAACTGTCATACTCACGTTAGAAGTTCAGAACGACAAAGTATAGGCTATATAGAAATAATGACGCTCAAATTTTTTATAATTCAACAAGATAATGAGGATTTCGATCAGCCTATTCGAGGTGTAGATTACATCTCACATTCCAGTGTTCGAACTTGTTAACAAGGCTGCATGGGATTTATCTGAATGCGACTCCGTGCAGCCAATGGCAATGTCCGCTTTAGGAGCTGCTTGTGGATTTGACAGCTCTGCAGTTCCAACTCCTACACAGCCTAAACAACCGCTATGCAGATGTCTGCTATGGCAGATCTTATTGTATGGAGCCCTTAATCTCATTCCGGAGGGCACCAGCTCACAACACCGCAATTTCCCATCGCACCACACAAACGTTTTGGAATTGCTTAAGGGGTGAATCTATCATTTAAAGAAGCTCCAGTTCCCTATGAAACTTCTGTTTTTCTACTCTGTTTACACTCAACGAGAAAAAGAACAGGAAGAAAGAGGTGGTGAAATTGAAGTCGCAAGTCTGTCACAAGGATAAAGTGTAAGATACGGTGTGAGATACAATGTACAGTATAACTGAAAATATATGTGACATGTTGCAGGGGGGAACTAAGAACCAAATGGTACAAAGACTACTTAAAGCATTCATTATAATACAAGCAGTTCAGTGGCAAGTACAATTTTGTATTTCATATTACAGTACTCCTGTTCTGGCCCCTGTAATTGGGTTTGAGTTCCTTTAGGCCGGCTATTCCCCAGGGGTACGCGTGATGCCGTCGGTGGTACACCAAATTAAAATGTGATTCATATTTTTAAACAGTCTATTTAGATTTTCCAACGGGGCTATTCATTTGGGTGATGTTTTTTTCCCGCTTGAGTAGCCTCGTTTCACTGCCAAAAATAAAATTAAACCATCTAGTGTTCCGTCGAAATAACAACACAATGTCAAATACAGGTAGCATTGTCAAATAATTAACATCTAATCACATTAACCGTTACTCTCGCAGGAATTCCATTAACGGTCCGTATGTAGCCAAAGATAGCTGCTGCTCATTCCGTTTGCTCTAAAAATGGATAAATGGTTTTAAAAAGTACGGCCCGCATCCATAGAGACACATACCATCTCTACTGGTAGTACTGCTACTACCAGCAGTACTACACCTGCACCTGTCGACGACACAAGTTGGTCTGCTTCCACGAGCACATCCAACGCTAGCATCAGCAATTCTACATTTGTTGCTAGCCCAGCTAGCATGGACACTGACAGTTGTGAATCTGATGCAGCCGAAGAGCTACTGCCCCCTTACCCGGGAAAGCACCGAACAACAGACAGGGACGTCGGACCATCGAAGAGGCGTAAATATGATGAGAACTACATTGATTTGGGGTTCACTTATACAGTGGTGGAAAAAGTACTCAAAAGTCGTACTTGAGTAAAAGTAAAGATACCTTAATAGAAAATGACTCAAGTAAAAGTGAAAGGCACCCAGAAAAATACTACTTGAGTAAAAGTCTAAAAGTATTTGGTTTTAAATATACTTAAGTATCAAAAGTCAATGGAATTGCTAACATGTACTTAAGTATCAAAAATAAAAGTACAGATACCAAGATGTGTTGGTATCTGTACTGATGGCGCAAAAGCCATGACAGGGAGACATAGTGGAGTGGTAACACGCGTGCAAGCAGTTGCTCCCGACGCCACTTGGGTCCACTGCAGCATCCACCGAGAGGCTCTTGCTGCCAAGGGAAGGCCTGACAGCTTGAAATATGTTTTGGACACTACAGTGAAAATGGTTAACTTTGTTAAAGCAAGGCCCCTGAACTCTCGTGTATTTTCTGCATTATGCAATGATATGGGCAGCGACCATGTAACGCTTTTACAATATACATTTACGTCATTTAGCAGACGCTCTTATCCAGAGCGACTTACAGTTAGTGAATACATATTTTTTTATACTGGCCCCCCGTGGGAATCAAACCCACAACCCTGGCGTTGCAAACGCCATGCTCTATCAACTGAGCTATATCCCTGCCGGCCATTCCCTCCCCTACCCTGGACGAATTGTGCGCCGCCCATGAGTCTCCCGGTCGCGGCCGGCTGCGACAGAGCCTGGATACAAACCAGGATCTAGTGGCACAGTTAGCACTGCGATGCAGTGCCTTAGACCACTGCGCCACTCAGGAGTACAAGAACATACAGAAGTGCGCTGGTTATCAAAGGGCAAAGTTTTGACACTTTTTTTTCCTCGCCTGAATGATCTGAATCTAGGATTACAGGGACTCTTCGCAACTATATTCAATGTGCGGGACAACATTTAGGCTATGATTAAGAAGTTGGAGCTCTTTTCTGTCTGCATTAACAAGGACAACACAGGTCTTTCCATCATTGTATGATTTTTTGTCTGCAAATGAACTCAAGCTTACGGACAATGTCAAATGTGATATATAGCGAAGCACCTGAGTGAGCTGGGTGTGCAATTATGCAGGTACTTTCCCGAAATGGACTACACAAACAACTGGATTCAAATCAAATCAAATCAAATTGTCACAGGATTCAAATCAAATCAAATCAGATTGTCACATTCGCCGAATACAACAGGTGTAGACCTTACAGTGAAATGCTTACTTACAAGCACTTAACCAACAATGCAGTTTTAAGAAAGAATACCAACAAAAAAAATCACACAAAGAAATACACTATAAAATATTACTAAATAAAAGTAACAAATAATTAAAGAGCGGCAGTAAAAATAACAATAGCGAGGCTATATACAGGGGGTACCGGTTTCGAGTCAATGTGCGGGGGCACCGGTTAGTCGAGGTAATTGAGGTAATATGTACATGTAGGTAGAGTTATTAAAGTGACTATGCATAGATGATAAACAGAGAGCAGCAGCAGTGACTTAGCGCTCCGGTACCGCTGGCCGTGCGGTAGCAGAGAGAACAGTCTATGACTAGGGTGGCTGGAGTCTTTGACAATTTTTAGGGCCTTCCTCTGACACCGCCTGGCATAGAGGTCCTTGATGGCAGGAAGCAAGACCCCAGTGATGTACTGGGCCGTACACACTACACTCTGTAGTGCCTTGCGGTCAGAGGTTGTGCAGTTGCCATACCAGGCAGTGATGCAACCACCAGGGGGCGGTCCGTCACGAAGTCCAGGAACCAGTTGCAGAGGGAGGTGTTTAGTCCCAGGGTCCTTAGCTTAGTGATGAGCTTTGAGGGCGCTATGGTGTTGAACGCTGAGCTTTAGTCAATGAATAGCATTCTCACATAGGTGTTCCTTTTGTCCGGGTGTGAAAGGGCATTGTGGAGCACAATAGAGATTGCATCATCTGTGGATCTGTTGGGGCGGTATGCAAAGTGGAGTGGGTCTAGGGTTTCTGGGATAATGGTGTTGATGTGAGCCATGACCTGCCTTTCAAAGCACTTCATGGCTACAGATATGAGTGCTACGGGTCGGTAGTCATTTAGGCAGGTTACCTTAGTGTTCTTGGGCACAGGGACTATGGTGGTCTGCTTGAAACATGTTGGTATTACAGACTCAGACAGGGAGAGGTTGAAAATGTCAGTGAAGACACCTTTCAGTTGGTCAGCGCATGCTCGGAGTACACGTCCTGGTAATCCGTCTGGCCCTGCGGCCTTGTGAATGTTGACCTGTTTAAAGGTCTTACTCACATCGGCCGATTCGTTATCCCTTTCATGCCTTGCCTCCAGTTCACTCACCGATATCTGAACAAGAGAGCCTAATCAAAATGGCAACAAGTGGTTCTGTGAAAATTGAATTTAATCAGAAGCCACTGTCAGATTTCTGGAAAGGGCTGCGCTCAGAGTATCCTGCCTTGGCAAATCGCGCTGTTAAGACACTGATGCCCTTTGCAACCACGTACCTATGTGAGAGTGGATTCTTGGCCCTCACTAGCATGAAAACTAACTGCAGGCACAGACTGTGTGTGGAAAATGATTTAAGACTGAGACTCTCTCCAATACAACCCAACATTGCAGAGTAATAATAATAATAATATGCCATTTAGCAGACGCTTTTATCCAAATCGACTTACAGTCATGCGTGCATACATTTTTGTGTATGGGTGGTCCCGGGGATCGAACCCACTACCTTGGCGTTACAAGCGCCGTGCTCTACCAGCTGAGCTACAGAGGACCACATATGTGCATCCTTTCAAGCACACCCTTCTCATTAACCTGTGGTGAGTTATTCACAATTTGTTATGAACAAATAAAGTTTTCTATGTAAGATGGCTAAAAAAAGAGAGCAAAATGATTGAGTATTATTATATTATTCTTTTTGCCCTGGTCCTATAAGAGCTCTGTCACTTCCCACGAGCCAGGTTGTGACAAAAACTCAAACTCATTATTATGTTTAATAAATGTATCGTATAGTGTGTGTGTGGCAGGCTTACAATGATGGCAAAAAACAACATTTGAGAGTGCGCTGACCCTGGTACTAGAGGGGGTACGCAGCTGGAGGTTGAATGTTTGAAGGGGTACGGGACTATAAATAGTTTGGGAACCACTGCGTTTAGGTTATTATGTAATTCCATTGTTAACCATTTGGGGGCCACTGTCCTGTGTTGATGTGTGTTGTTTGTTTCATGTGCTAAATCCTGTAGAAGAAGAATTGTTACATTCCAAAATGGTGAAAGTCACACTGTGGAGCTGCAGACGTTATCAAACTCCATCATTCTTGCCATCATTTTGTAGAAGCATTGTCTGTAAGTAAAATTGATCATAACACATTTGGCATTCCATTCATGATGATATTTTGTACGGATGATCATTTTAATGTGATTTATGAATCTTCTTGATTGCCACATGGATATCTGTTCAGTGCATTTGATCTTGTCATGTTGTTGGGAATTAGCTACATCCGATTTAATGCATAATGCTGCATATTTCTGTGTTTATGAACATGTATACAAATACATGCTGTGTTATTATTGAGAATGAAGCCTAGTATCCAGATAGCATACAATAAGTCATACTCATTGTTATTTTCTTTCTATATTTCAGTTTTACTCATTTCAGTCATTATTATTGTACCTACGAAGCGGTGGCAATAAATCATCCTTCAACACTACAGTAGCTGTACCGGGTTTATCTATCTGCAAAGCTTAAGAAGGGGACTCGTTTGCCTACTGTAATATAAATATGTTAACAATACCGTAAAATGTACTGTATTATACTTTTTTTTTTATAATGCTACCGTAATCGGAATGTGAAATTCATTGAAGGTACGGGTTTGTATTTTACTGTAATAACAAGGGATTGGTGCAAGCAGGTTGGCTGCTAGGTAACCTAATGTAGCTGACGAGAAGAAAAAAACTGTTGGGGGAGGTTCTCTTCTGCACTGTTCAACCAATCCAGTAAATGTGGAGGAGGAGTTACGATGGGAGTGTCGCCTTGTTATCGTTCAAAAGCGGAAGTCTCTTGAGTGTCACAATCTCTCTTTCCATTTCCCCTGAAAACCACATGCATCTGGTTGTAAACGACCCACTGAGGGTGGCTGCTAGGTAAATTGTTTACACATTACAGTATATTAATGCATATTTGGTGTTTTATATCACTTGCACTTCTAGAGGCCTTAACAAAGGCTTCCAAACTGGCAGCGACTACAAGGCAAAACAGACCAAAAGGACATGGCAAAATGCTCAACCATTTAAGGTTTAAGACTTGCTGCCACTAAAATCTGTTCCCTATACAATCTGTCTCCTAGAACATAGAAGTTAAATTGGTTCAGCAATTTCACTCATGGGTGCAACAAATATAGGTTCTTACAAGGCACGGCTCAAAGTATGTTAATGAGCCAGAAACAACAATACCATGCACCCACAACTGGTCAAAAGGTTTTTGGCACTCCAAAAACACGGTACAGTACTGTATTCTGTGGGGTGGAATTACAGTACCATTCAAAATAAAGCAATTATTTCCCCGCCCACAACAATTTACACTATGCTGAGTATTTTACTGTTTATAATACCCAAAGTTACCGTATAAATTACAGTTTTCCATTACAGTGTAGGACTTTAATTCTTGAGCTGCTGATGTTCGCTATGGAGCCGCTGGCTCACATTCTTCCACTCCACCATAGAGATGTGTGTGATGGCTGTTTCCGAGCAGCCTTTGCCCCTTCCCATCTTTTTCAGATGGTCCTTGATGTACATGTGGAATCTCCTGGTGGCGAAGCAGTACACTACGGCGTCCAAGAGGCAGTTGAGCCCCATCAGCATCAGGGTGACCTGGTGGGCGTTGTTCAACCACTGCCTGGTCCTTTTGTTCCAGTCTATGCTGCCCCAGCCCTCCTTAATCTCCAGTACAGCCAGGGTCCAGGGGCTCTGGACCACGTGGTGGGGGAGGAAGCACACCACGAAAACCCCCACCACAGTGCACAGCATCTGCAGGGCCCGGCACTTCAACCCCCGTTGTTTGGAGGAACAGGAGGCCCGAGCCTGGGTAGGGGACTGGGCTAGTAACGCCCGTACTTTTGCACATTTAAAACAGAAAAATAGCTAAGAAGCCAGAAGAACGCTTTGGCATGATTGTCACCAGGAAGTGATGTGGTGCCAGGAGATGTGTTACCAGGAGTGGTGCCTTGATAAGTTCCTTTCCTGAGGATGGCTCACCCCTCACAGTTCTGGGTGACTTTAACCTCCCTACGTCTACCTTTGACTCATTTCTCTCTGCCTCCTTCTTTCCACTCCTCTCCTCTTTTGACCTCACCCTCTCACCGTCCCCCCCTACTCACAAGGCAGACAATACACTTGACCTCATCTTTACTAGATGCTGTTCTTCTACTAAACTCCCCTCTAAGTCTCGACCACTACTTTGTATCCTTTTCTCTCTCGCTGTCCTCCAACACTACTCACTCTGCCCCTACTCAGATGGTAATGTGCCGTCGCAACCTTCGCTCTCTCTCTCCCGCTACTCTCTCCTCTTCCATCCTATCATCTCTTCCCTCTGCTCAATCCTTCTCCCTCCAATCTCCTGATTCTGCCTCCTCAATCCTCCTCTCCTCCCTTTCTGCATCCTTTGAATCTCTATGTCCCCTATCCTCCCGGCCGGCTCGGTCCTCCCCTCCTGCTCCGTGGCCTATACGACTCATTGCGAACTCACAGAACAGGGCTCTGGGCAGCCGAGCGGAAATGGAGGAAAACTAGACTCCCTGCGGACCTGGAATCTTTTCACTCCCTCCTCTCTACATTTTCTTCCTCTGTTTCTGCTGTTAAAGCCACTTTCTACCACTCTAAATTCCAAGTATCTGCCTCTAACCCTAGGAAGCTCTTTGCCACCTTCTCCTCCCTGCTGAATCCCCCCCCCCCCCTCCCTCTCTGTGGATGACTTCGTCAACCATTTTGAAAAGAAGTATGACGACATCCAATCCTCGTTTGTTAAGTCAAATGACACCGCTGGTCCTGCTCACACTGCCCTACCCTATGCTTTGACTTCTTTCTCCCCTCTCTCTCCAGATGAAATCTTGCGACTTGTGACGGCCGGCCGCCCAACAACCTGCCCGCTTAGCCCTATCCCCTCCTCTCTTCTCCAGACAATTTCCGGAGACCTTCTCCCTTACCTCACCTCGCTCATCAACTGAGACTGCTCTTCTCTGTGTCACGGAGGCTCTCCGCACTGCTAAAGCTAACTCTCTCTCCTCTGCTCTCGTCCTTCTAGACCTATCTGCTGCCTTTGATACTGTGAACCATCAGATCCTCCTCTCCACCCTCTACGAGTTGGGCATCTCCGGCGCGGCTCACTCTTGGATTGCGTCCGACCTGACAGGTCGCTCCTACCAGGTGGCGTGGCGAGAATCTGTCTCCGCACCACGTGCTCTCACCACTGGTGTCCCCCAGGGCTCAGTTCTAGGCCCTCTCCTATTCTCGCTATACACCAAGTCACTTGGCTCTGTCATATCCTCACATGGCCTCTCCAATCATTGCTACGCAGACGACACACAACTAATCTTCTCCTTTCCCCCTTCTGATAACCAGGTGGTGAATCGCATCTCTGCATGTCTGGCAGACATATCAGTGTGGATGACAGATCACCACCTCAAGCTGCCCGTTCCATGATCTCGCCATCACGGTTGACAACTCTGTTGTGTCCTCCTCCCAGAGTGCAAAGAGCCTTGGCGTGACCCTGGACAACACCCTGTCGTTCTCCGCTAACATCAAGGTGGTGACCCGATCCTGTAGGTTCATGCTCTACAACATTTGCAGAGTACGACCCTGCCTTACACAGGAAGCGGCACAGGTCCTAATCCAGGCACTTGTCATCTCCCATCTGGATTACTGCAACTCGCTGTTGGCTGGACTCCCTGCCTGTGCCATTAAACCCCTACAACTAATCCAGAACGCCGCAGCCCGTCTGGTGTTCAACCTTCCCAAGTTCTCTCACGTCACCCCGCTCCTCCGCACACTCCACTGGCTTCCAGTTGAAGCTTGCATCTGTTACAAGACCATGGTGCTTGTCTACGGAGCTGTGAGGGGAACGGCACCTCCGTACCTTCAGGCTCTGATCAGTCCCTACACCCAAACGAGGGCATTGCGTTCATCCACTTCTGGCCTGCTGGCCCCCCTACCTCTGCGGAAGCACAGTTCCCGCTCAGCCCAGTCAAAACTGTTCGCTGCTCTGGCACCCCAATGGTGGAACAAGCTCCCTCACGACGCCAGGACAGCGAAGTCACTCACCACCTTCCGGAGACACTTGAAACTCCACCTCTTTAAGGAATACCTGGGATAGGATAAAGTAATCCTTCTACCCCCCCTTACCCCACCCCAAAGAAAAAATTATATATATTGTAAAGTGGTTGTCCCACTAGCTATCATAAGGTGAATGCATAAATTTGTAAGTCGCTCTGGATAAGAGCGTCTGCTAAATGACGAAAATGTAATGTAACACTGACCTCTCACCTCTCTTTTGCAGTCAAAATGAAGCAACTGGTTTCTGTTTCTTAATTTGTCCTGTTTAAAGTAGGGATGGGAAGTTCAGCTCTTTTTACTGACTCTGATTTTTTCGACTTGTTAAGTCAAAAGAACGAACCTTTCGACTAATTTCATTCACTTGAGTTAGTAATGCCCAGAGCACGCAGAAACACCTACCGGAGAACAATGAACTGAAAACTTGAAAGAGTCATGATTCTACAAGCCTCTCATTCACATGTCGTTCACCACTGGGGGCTGATTGGAGCTGTTAATTGTGACTGAGACTTGTAAACATGTGTGCTAAACAATGTACATTTGTTGATTGCTAGGCATCCAAATAAGATCATTTCTTGATACATTTGAAACAAGGTCTAGTTGTTGCCGCAACCGGACTAGATTGTGAACAACTCCTGCCGGAATGCATTGCAGTATTGCTTCCGTCCTTCTCCTAGGGAAGTGAATTTGAATGGTTTGAATATAAATATTTGTTAAATCTATTCAAGAAAAGTCCAATTGATAAATGTCTATAGTAGCTAGGATTCTTCGGCCATGTCCTCAATTGTTTTCTGTGCTACACCTGGAAAATGTAAATAAAATGTTAATGTTTCCTGTAACATTCTGTGTTGTGTCAGTATTCTTTTGATAAGTGGGGCATGTTTATAAATGCTTTATGAATGGGAAAATAGAAATTCCATTACATTGACTGCATAAAATTCATGTAGACCTTTAATAGTGTTATAGATCAGTGGCAAACTGCACAGTTATTTACCATCAAGTGCTTAGCTATGAATGCCTTATGAATGGGAAAATACATAGATTTCACTTTACATTGACTGCATAGAATCTATACATAGACCCTTCATGTGTGCATTATAGACCAGTGTGACCAACTTTA
The DNA here is from genome assembly GCF_020615455.1 of Coregonus clupeaformis. NCBI lineage: Eukaryota > Metazoa > Chordata > Actinopteri > Salmoniformes > Salmonidae > Coregonus > Coregonus clupeaformis. The sequence continues at coordinate 44,301,452 of NC_059220.1, forward strand.
ATGAGTTACGAAAGAGTTATGATATGACCCTCAACTACACGACTTGATCCATAAAATGTACCCTGAGGATTCAAACCTGTGGGGATCTTCATGCACCATTGACCTCAGTGAAGAAGGTAAGTCACGGGCCTATACCGGCCGGTGAGGGAAAATTGGGCTGATACAGGCAAAATTTCAGCATAATTTTCTAAACGTGGTTTGGCCTTTTGACATATACACTAGCTAACACTGGTTTGGCAGAAGCACACTTTTGAAAACAGCCATAATGATGACAGTATACTGTTATTGTAATAATGAATCTATTAAGATACCTACATTTCTTTTTTAATTTTAATTTTACCTTTATTTAACTAGGCAAGTCATTTATGAACAAATTCTTATTTACAATGACGGCCTTGCATAGCATGACATGTATGTGCTATAGATATGCTATGGATATACTTAATTAACCTTCAATAATGTGGTTGGGCCCTGTTATAACACGTTCATGAAATGCTTATAGATGTGTAATGAATGCGTTATGGATATGTCGTCAAAGTAAATTACCGAACAATGTGTAGTGGAACACAATTCTGTAGTTATTAGACACATGCATGCAATCATTTGATGTAGTGTCTGCTATCACCACTATGGTGGGGTGTCAGCCCCAGGCCCAGACTGGGGATGAGGGAGTAGTCTATATGAACTGATGAAACCAACCGAGCCTACAGCGACAGGTGCCCCACCTTCATGAAAGGGGATGATACCTACTCCACCTTGGGATGATACCTACGCCTTGTTGAGATGACGTCTACACCACCTTGTCATGAGCGAGAATCACTGGTGTAAAGTACTTAAGTAAAAATACTTTAAAGTACCACTTAAGTAGTTTTTTGGGGTATATGTACTTACTTATTTATATTTTTGACAACTTTTAATTCACAAAGTTCCTAAAGAAACTAATGTACTTTTTACTCCATACATTTTCCCTGACACCCAAAAGTACTCTTTACATTTTGAATGCTTAGCAGGACAGGAAAATGGTCCAATTCACGTACTTATCAAGAGAACATCGCTGGTCATCCCTACTGCATCTGATCTTTTGGACTCACTAAACACATATGCTTCATTTGTAAATGATGTCGGCGTGTTGGAGTGTGCCCATGGCTAACCATCTGGTTTGGTTAATATAAGGAATTTGAAATGATTTATACTTTCACTGTTGATACTTAAGTATATTTTAGCAATTACATTTACTTTTGATACTTAAGTATATTTAAAACCAAATACTTTTAGACTTTTACTCAAGTAGTATTTTACTGGGTGACTTTCACTTGAGTCATTTTCTATTAAGGTATCTTTACTTTTACTCAGGTCTGACAATTGGGTACTTTTTCCACCACTAGAGAGAATGATTGGACATCCCCAGAGGACAGGAACATCATATGTAAATGTAACATGAATGTAACACTAGAACACCCCACTTGATAAACCACATACTGTAGATACCAGAAGTGATACTTCCTCCTTCACTCACTTTTAAAATTGTTGGGCGGTTTTCCACACAGATTAAACCTATTGCTGGACTAAAAAACAAATGCAATTCTCCATTGACCATGTGTCAGAGAAACTGTCCCTAAGTATATGTCTGTCTGTCTTAGTATTTGTGAAATATTTGAAGAGAAGCCAAATGTGGCTTACTTACAAAAAAGAAGAGGTTTGAAAAGTGTAAATGTTTGTTTGTTATAGTTCCCATAATATTTTAATGGTAGCTTTTTGTTTGTGAAACAAAAAAAACTGGCATTTCAATAACAATCTATCCGTTAGATATTTTTTTTATTTGAGAATGTATTACAGCGTGTTACACAATATGTTTCAACTGCATCACATACAAAGCGTTACAGTAAGTGCAACATTTATACTAGAGGTCAATTTACTTCATAAACCGTCTCTGTTTATACTTCAGCAGCTGACAGCTGAGAAGTCATCAAGTTCATCACATCCCACTGGGCATACACTGGTTGAATCAACATTGTTTCAATGAAATTACGCTGACCCAATGTGGAATAGATGTTGAATTGACATCTGTGCCCAGTGGAATGGTTACCAGCCTCGTAAAAGGACCTTGAAGCTTGTTACTCCATCATTCTTTGACTAAAATGACTAAAATTATTTACAATAATAATAGCAATGCATCACATTTTAAAAAGTACTTCTGGGCTCCCATTATTTGTTTTGCAATCTTACAAAACAAATACGATATGATATAGTTTGTCCATTTACATGGACATTTATTTCCTAACATCAGCATACAAATACACAAACACAACACAATATGTTACATGCAGTACGTAAAACTGTATATAATATACTATAATATGTGACCAACCGGCTCGATTCGGTCTTATGTAGCAAAAATTGAAATTGTGTTTTTTTACATTGGATAAGTAGAGACTCCAAGCTATAAAATGTTATATCATACACTACAGTTGAGGAACAATGGGAAAGTAATTCTGCTTTGAAAGTTGATATACTTGTAACCTCACTTTTGAGAAAATGGCCCTTGAATGTTTTGTTACCTACTGGAGAGCTCTTCTTTGTCTACACCCATTCAGCATCGTTCACACCCTCTTAAGATTTAGCCCCACCATCTCTTTAAGGATTCACATGTGAGGCTATGTACTAAACATTTACATTTTAGTCATTTAGCAGACGCTCTTATCCAGAGCGACTTTACAGTTAGTGCATGCATTTTTTTTCTTCATACTGGCCCCCCGTGGGAATCGAACCCACAACCCTGGCGTTGCAAGCGCCATGCTCTACCAACTGAGCTACACGGGGCCTAAACAAACAAAGATTTCAAGACTAAAGGCTGGTTTATGCTACGGGTGTGTTCGTAAATTTAATCTGGAGTGCCAGTGTGTGCTCTGGGCGTTCGTAAACTCAGAGCGTTGTCAGATTGTCCGTTCTTATGTTCAGAGCGCACACTGGACGCTCTGGCTGAGGAGTAGGGTTGATCCGAGCATTCCGACATAACAGCAGCAGTCAACCACCCAAGCTAACTGGCTAACGTTGGCTAGCTTGCGAGCTAATTCCAGACACAAATGAGAGAACAGCTCACTCTGACCATTTTACTCGCCCTAGCAGAGCTGGTTAGGCGGTTATGTTATCCAGAGCGTTGGTGACTTGCAACTGTGCTGCTGGCAACAATTTAATTACGCTTTTTTGCCAAAGTTCACTGACGCCGGACATATCAAATCAAATCAAATCATATCAACGGGTGTTGAGCGTTCATAAATTCGTCAGTTATTCTGCGCTCTGGCACACTCAGACGAGAGTGCTCTGAAATCAGAGTAGATAACCAGAACGAATTTACTGTCTATCAACAGTTGTCGCAGTGACATCATAAACATTCTATTGAAATAGTTACTTGCATAGTGGAGCCTTTTGTTTAGACATGTAGCTAGCTATCTAAACAATGAACCATAATCCCAACTCATAATGTTACTACCCTGCATGAATCTGCAGGTAGCTAACCAACCAGGTTCAATGTTAGCTAGCTAACAATAGGTTATAACTAGCAACGCAAATGGCTCTGAGATACGAATAATATTACTACACAGATCATACGCGTAACGTTAGCTAGCAAGCCAGCCAGCTAACGTTAGCTAGCTAGCTAACAGTACACTTTAACTTGAAATGAAAACGACTTTCTGACAAAATTAGAAACATGTAATATTTGAAAATGTAGCAAACTAGACTATCTTACACGTATACATAGATGGACGCTTCTCCCTCTCTGTCACAGATGCCATGGTTGCCCTTAGTTTGAAGATGTAATCCGGAGACAGGTGTTTTATCCAACAGCCTTCTGTGTGTTCTCTTTTTGACTCTGTCTGCATATTTGCCATAAAACGCCAGAATGTTCTCCATCTCCTTAGCTATCATACTCTAATTCCACTGATTTCAAAACTCGGTCCTCCAGAAAGTGGAGAGCAACACTTATGCAGTTCTACTAAGTGATTTCTTTCAAAAAAGCTGCATTAGAAAGGATTACCTACACATACTGACCAGCTCATGTTATGGACAGAAGCGTGCTACATGGCAGACCAATCCGAACTCATCTCTCGGCATGTCCAGCCCACTCATTATCTCAGCCAATCATGGCTAGGGGGAAGGTTGCTGTCTTTTTCCATGGCTAAACCAACTAGGCTCTTAATTTAACAATTTTATTTGTATTTAATAATGGCATACAAGTTTGTTATTAAGGCACATGAAAGTTCACGTTCCAGAAGGCATTTCTGCCCATAAAACGCATTTTGATAAATAAATAAAAGTTTACGTTCAAATGGCACTCCTGTGAAGTAGTGAGGTGTGACATACGCCTAGTTTCCTGAAACGAGTCACATATATTACATGCAGTACGGAAAACTGGAAAGTTAGTACAAAAGTCACACATTTAAATGTTCACATATTCAACGTCTTTGCGGACTACTGTCCAACCGTGTATTGGGCCTGCATCTGTCCTATGTCCCATTGTTCAGCATCCTGATGACTGAATGAAACTTGACTTGCTCCTATTCTTGCCGAACAGTGGGACCCTTAGGCCTAGATTCAATCAGATCAAGCGTTAACGGGCGATAGTTGACACCCGCATAGCTGATGTTTTGGCGGTGTAACTGCATTTGACCTGTCATATCGGTGAGCAGCTGGTCTTGATCATTGTCACAAAGCCACACCAATCCTACTCACGTTAGAAGTTCAGAACGAGAAAGTATAGGCTACATAGAAATAATGATGCTCACATTTTAAATCATGCAACAAAATAATGAGGATTTCTATCAGGTGTAGATTACAGCTCACATTCCAGTATTCAAACTTGTACACATGGCCGCATGGGATTTATCTTTATGCGACTCTGTGCAGTCAATGGCAATGTCCGCTTTAGGTATAATGCCAGGAGCTGCTTGTGGATTTGACAGCTCCATCCAGTTCCACCTCCTACAGCGCCAAAACAACCGCTATGCAAATGTCTGCTAAAGAGGATCTGATTGAATAGAGCCCTTAATCTCCTTCCGGAGGGAATTGTAAGAGGAGTGAATCTATCATTTATAGAAGCTCCAGTTCCCTATGAAACTTCTGCTTTTCTACTCTGTTTACACTCAAAGAGAAAAAGAACAGGAAGAAAGAAGTGGTGAAATTTAAGTCGCAAGTCTGTCACAAGGATAAAGTGTAAGATACAGTGTGAGATACAATATAACAGTAGAACTGAAAACATAAGTGACATGTTGCTTTACAAATTGCATCAGGTGTGGGTTTGTGGTTTGATTGAAAGCATCCTGAGGATGCTGACGGGAGAGGTTGTGTTTTCTCTAGCAGGAGGTAAGCTTGGCTTCTTATATGGTGTTGAGTAAAGCTTAAACCATGTATTTAGATTGTAGGTAGGTATTGTAGTTAGGTATTATAGGTAGTTTACTCAGGTAGTTATTGAAGGTTATTGTAGGTAATTATTGTAGGTAAGGACTGTATTCGGCGGACTCCGGCGAAGCACGAGGCTAGCCTACCCACTACTTGGACCAACAAAGCTAGCTAGCTAGCGGGTAGCTACCGGTAACTTTTAGCAACTGTGGTTAGCTGTTTCCAATGTTATTTCACGCTTAAGAGTACCTGTAATTGAGCCAGCTAGCTGCCACCTTCAGCTGTTTTTCTAACCTCATTATCATTAACGTTAGGTGGTTGGTAGCTGCTGTACTTAATTTCGGCTACTGATTGCAGTCTGCCAGTTTGGCTTTATACATAGCTTGGGCTTTGTCGAGTAAGGCTTAAACTATGTATTTAGATTGTAGTTAGGTACTATAGGTAGGCATCGTGGGCTGTATATTATTAAGTAGTATAGGTAGGCATCGTGGGCTGTTGTGGGTAGCTGTTGTGTAGTTATTGTAGGTTACTTTTGTATTCGGCGGTGCCGGATGTAGCACGAAGCTAGCTAGCTAACTCACCTCCTGGATTAGCTGGCGAGTTGCTATTAGCAACGGTTGCAACTAAAAACAATATCCTTTTAGCCAGCTACATTCGTTACGCAGCGACGCCGTTTTTCAAACAAAGTCAACACAGTAGCCATTGCTAGCCAGCCAACACTACCAGCAGGCTGTGGTAGCTAAATACAATATCTTTGTGCTAGCTACCCAACGTTTAATCGTTGCTGCGTTATGAAAGGTAAGCTTGGCTTCTTATATGGTGTTGAGTTAAGCTTAAACCATGTATTTAGATTGTAGGTAGGTATTGTAGTTTGGTATTATAGGTAGCTTACTCAGGTAGTTATTGAAGGTTATTGTAGGTAATTATTGTAGGTAAGGACTGTATTCGGCGGACTCCGGCGAAGCACGAGGCTAGCCTACCCACTACTTGGACCAACAAAGCTAGCTAGCTAGCGGGTAGCTACTGGTAACTTTTGCAACTATGGTTAATTGTTTCCAATGTTATTTCATGCTTAAGAGTACCTGTGATTGAGCCAGCTAGCTGCTACCATTCAGCTGTTTTTCTAACCTCATCCGAGGCATTAACGTTAGGTGGTTGGTAGCTGCTGTACTTAATTACAGCTACTGATAACAGTCTGCTGTAGTTTACAACAATTCTAATTTCTAAAGTGGAAGTTGGGAGAATTTTACTCGGGTGGTTCAGTGAAACAATTATAGTTTCTGAGGTGGAAGTTGGGAGAGTTATATATATATATATTTTTTTTGGTGAGGGAGGCCTGCTCTCTCCTTTCCCTGATGTTTAGTTCATTTCATCCCGATCTCCTCTGCATTATTGTAGCCATCTGCTGCAGCCTGTCAACTATGCCTCTGCCTATCCCTGTTCTCTCCTCTCCGCACAGGCTACACAAACGCCTCACACCGCGTGGCTGCTGCCTCTCTAACCTGGTGGTCCCTGCACGCACCACACACCTGGAGTTCCAGGTCTCAGGCAGCCTCTGGAACTGCCGTTCTGCCGCCAACAAGGCTGACTTCATCCCAGCCTATGCCACCCTCCAGTCCCTCGACTTCCTGGCACTGACGGAAACATGGATTACCACTGAAAACACTGCTACTCCTACTGCTCTCTCCTCGTCTGACCATGTGTTCTCGCATACCCCGAGAGCATCTGGTCAGAGGGGTGGTGGCACAGGAATCCTCATCTCTCCCAAGTGGTCATTCTCAATTTTTCCCCTAACCCATCTGTCTATCTCCTCATTTGAATTCCACGCTGTCACAGTCACTAGCCCATTTAAGCTTAATATCCTTGTCATCTATCGCCCTCCAGGTTCCCTTGGAGAGTTCATCAATGAGCTTGACGCCTTGATAAGTTCCTTTCCTGAGGATGGCTCACCCTTCACAGTCTTGGGGGATTTCAACCTCCCCACGTCTACCTTTGACTCATTTCTCTCTGCCTCCTTCTTTCCACTCCTCTCCTCTTTTGACCTCACCCTCTCACCATCCCCCCCCACTCACAAGGCAGGCAATACGCTTGACTTCATCTTTACTAGATGTTGCTCCTCTACTAATCTCACTGCAACTCCCCTCCATGTCTCCGACCACTACTTTGTATCCTTTTCTCTCTCGCTCTCCTCCAACACTACTCACTCTGCCCCTACACAGATGGTAACGCGCCGCCGCAACCTTCGCTCTCTCTCTCCCACTACTCTCTCCTCTTCCATCCTATCATCTCTTCCCTCTGCTCAATCCTTCTCCCTCCAATCTCCTGATTCTGCCTCCTCAACCCTCCTCTCCTCCCTTTCTGCATCCTTTGACTCCCTGTGTCCCCTATCCTCCCGGCCGGCTCGGTCCTCCCCTCCAGCTCTGTGGCTTGATGACTCATTGCGAGCTCACAGAACAGAGCTCCGGGCAGCTGAGCGGAAATGGAAGAAAACTAAACTCCCTGCCGACCTGGCATCTTTTCACTCCCTCCTCTCTACATTTTCTTCATCTGTTTCTGCTGCTAAGGCCACTTTCTACCACTCTAAATTCCAAGCATCTGCCTCTAACCCTAGGAAGCTCTTTGCCACATTCTCCTCACTGCTGAATCCTTCCCCCCTCCCTCTCTGTGGATGACTTTGTCAACCACTTTGAAAAGAAGGTTGACGACATCCGATCCTCGTTTGTTAAGTCTAATGACACTGCTGGTCCTGCTCACACTGCCCTACCCTATGCTTTGACTTCTTTCTCCCCTCTCTCTCCAGATAAAATCTTGCGACTAGTGACTGCAGGCCGCCCAACAACCTGCCCGCTTGACCCCATCCCCTCCTCTCTTCTCCAGACCATCTCCGGTGACCTTCTCCCCTACCTCACCTCGCTGATCAACTCATCCTTGACCGCTGGCCATGTCCCTTCCGTCTTCAAGAGAGCGAGAGTTGCACCCCTTCTCAAAAAACCAACACTCGATCCCACTGATGTCAACAACTACAGACCAGTATCCCTTCTTTCTTTTCTTTCCAAAACTATTGAGCGTGCCGTCTTTAGCCAACTCTCTCTCAGAATGACCTTCTTGATCCAAACCAGTCAGGTTTCAAGACTGGTCATTCAACTGAGACTGCTCATCTCTGTGTCACGGAGGCTCTCCGCACTGCTAAAGCTAACTCTCTCTCCTCTGCTCTTGTCCTTCTAGACCTGTCTGCTGCCTTTGATACAGTGAACCATCAGATCCTCCTCTCCACCCTCTCCGAGCTGGGCATCTCCGGCGCGGCTCACTCCTGGATTGCGTCCTACCTGACCGGTCGCTCCTACCAAGTGGCGTGGCGAGAAGCTGTCTCTGCACCACGTGCTCTCACCACTGGTGTCCCCCAGGGCTCAGTTCTAGGCCCTCTCCTTTTCTCCCTATACACCAAGTCACTTGGCTCTGTCATATCCTCACATGGCCTCTCCTATCATTGCTACGCTGACGATACACAACTAATCTTCTCCTTTCCCCCTTCTGATAACCAGGTGGCGAATCGCATCTCTGCATGTCTGGCCAACATATCAGTATGGATGACGGATCACCACCTCAAGCTGAACCCTGGCAAGACGGAGCTGCTCTTCCTCCCGGGGAAGGACTGCCCGTTCCATGATCTCGCCATCACGGTTGACAACTCCGTTGTGTCCTCCTCCCAGAGTGCGAAGAGCCTTGGCGTGACCCTGGACAACACCCTGTCGTTCTCCGCCAACATCAAGGCGGTGACCCGATCCTGCAGGTTCATGCTCTACAACATTCGGAGAGTACGACCCTGCCTTACACAGGAAGCGGCACAGGTCCTAATCCAGGCACTTGTCATCTCCCGTCTGGATTACTGCAACTCGCTGCTGGCTGGGCTCCCTGCCTGTGCCATTAAACCCCTACAACTCATCCAGAATGCCGCAGCCCGTCTGGTGTTCAACCTTCCCAAGTTCTCTCACGTCACCCCCCTCCTCCGCACACTCCACTGGCTTCCAGTTGAAGCTCGCATCCGTTACAAGACCATGGTGCTTGCCTATGGAGCAGTGAGGGGAACGGCACCTCCGTACCTTCAGGCTCTGATCAGTCCCTACACCCAGGCGAGGGCATTGCGTTCATCCACCTCTGGCCTGCTGGCTCCCCTTCCTCTGCGGAAGCATAGTTCCCGCTCAGCCCAGTCAAAGCTGTTCGCTGCTCTGGCACCCCAATGGTGGAACAAGCTCCCTCACGATGCCAGGACAGCGGAGTCACTCACCACCTTCCGGAGACATCTGAAACCCCACCTCTTTAAGGAACACCTGGGATAGGATAAAGTAATCCTTCTACCCCCCAAAAAAAAATATGTATAATTGTAAAGTGGTTATCCCACTGGCTATAGGGTGAATGCACCAATTTGTAGTCGCTCTGGATAAGAGCGTCTGCTAAATGACGTAAATGTGCCCTTGAGCAAGGCACTTAACCCTAATTGCTCCTGTAAGTCGCTCTGGATAAGAGCGTCTGCTAAATGACTAAAATGTAAATGTAAAAAATTATGTGGTCACCAAGAAAAGTCAGCATTAGCATGGCCAGAATATCTACAATATAACATTAGCTACACTTTAAGGGGGTTGCCGTGAATTTGACAGCAACTTACAGGCAGCTCAGTGGCAAGTACAATTTTGTATTTCATATTACAGTACACACCTACTGTAATATAAATATGGTATCAAAGCAAGTACTGTGTAATGACACACAGTACAATAGCGTAAAATGTACTGTATTATACAGTAAAAAAGAAATATGCTACCGTAATCGGAATGAATGAATGAATGATTGGATGAATGGATGAATAAAATTAATTGAGGGGAGGAGTTTGTATTTCACAGTATTTTACTGTAATAACAAGGGATTGGTGCAAGCAGGTTGGCTGCTAGGTAACCTAATGTAGCTGACGAGAAGAAAAAAACTGTTGGGGGAGGTTCTCTTCTGCACTGTTCAACCAATCCAATAAAAGTGGAGGAGGAGTTACGATGGGAGTGTCGCTTTGTTAACATCCAAAAGCGGAAGTCTCTTGAGCGTCACAGGCTCTCTTTCCATTTCCCCTGAAAACCACATGCATCTGGTTGTAAACAACCCACTGAGGGTGGCTGCTAGGTAAATTGTTTACACATTACAGCATATTAATGCATATTTGGTGTTTTATATCACTTGCACCTCTAGTGGCCTTAACAAAGTCTTCCAAACTGGCAGCGACTACAGGGCTACAGACCAAAAGGACATGGCAAAATGCTCAACCATTTAAGGTTCAAGACTTGCTGCCACTAAAATCTGTTCCCTATACAATCTGTCTCCTAGAACATAGGAGTTAAATTGGTACAGCGTTTTCACTCATGGGTGCAACAAATATAGCTTCTTACAAGGCACGGCTCAAAGTATGTTAATGAGCCAGAAACAACAATACCATGCACCACAACTGGTCAAAAGGTTTTTTGCGCTCCAAAGACACGGTACAGTACTGTATTCTGTGTGGTGGAATTACAGTACCATTCAATTATTCCCATGCCCACAACAATTTACACTATGCTGCAGTAAAACGTTTAGAATATTTTACTGTTGATAATACCCAAAGTTACCGTATAAATTACAGTTTTCCATTACATTGTAGGAGTTTAATTATTGAGCTGCTACTGTTCTCTATTGTGCTGCTGGCTCACATTCTTGCACTCCTCCATAGACATGTGTGTGATGGCTGTTTCCGAGCAGCCTTTGCCCCTCCCCACCTTTTTCAGATGGTCCTTGATGTACAGGTGGAACCTCCTGGTGGCGAAGCAGTACACTACGGGGTCCAAGAGGCAGTTGAGCCCCATCAGCATCAGGGTGACCTGGTGGGCGTCGTTCAACCACTGCCTGGTCCTCTTGTTCCAGTCTATGCTGCCCCATCCCTCCTTGATGTCCAGCACAGCCAGGGTCCAGGGTCCCTGGACCACGTGGTGGGGGAGGAAGCACACCACAAACACCCCCACCACAGCACACAGCATCTGCAGGGCCCGGCCCTTCACCCCCCGGGGTTTGGAGGAACTTGAGCAAAGCAACTGGGCCTTTGTAGGGGACTGGGCTAGTAACGCCCGGGCAATGAGCAGATTACACACTACGACGAGGAAGAAGACCAAGACGAAGCATCCCACAATGGTAAGGTGGGTTGCGGCCACAAGCCGCTTCTCGCCGTCCGTCTCGTGGTGGTAGCCCTCGAAGCATCGCGACACGTTGTCCTTGTCAACCTGGATGCCCGTCTCCAAGAGGTACGGCACCGACATGGACAGAGTGACCACCCAGATGACCATTGTGACGGCCACCCCACGGCACCAATGGTCGGACGAGGCGGCGTCCAGCGGGCGCGTGATGGCCCAGTAGCGGTTAACGCTGATGGCGGTGAGGAAGAGGACGGAGCAGTAGGTGTTGATGAAGAAGAACACGCCGGTGACACGGCACAGGAAGTCGCCGTAGAGCCAGACACCGCCGTGGTGGTAGTAGCCGATCCAGAAGGGGAGGGCGCACACGAAGAGGAGGTCGGCCACAGTCAGGTTGGCCATGTAGATGCAGATCTCGTTCATTGCCTTGGCGTTGCGCAGGCGCCACAGCACGAACAACACGTAACTGTTGGTTATCAGCCCAAGGATGAACACAACACCGTAGAACACTGGGAAGAGGGTGTAGCGGAACTCAGAGTCCAGGAAGGTTCTGTTCCCGACTATCGATAAGTCCTCGGTCATCCCCATGGTCGACTCCACTGTTGGTTTTGCTAAAGCAAGCAACTCCCTCTGTGAGAAAAATACTTCCTATTAGAGTCATATTTCAAGACACTGCAATATTCACTTTAGTACTCATCTTACTGTAGTCAGTAGGAGGACTTTCGACATGTCTAGTGTCAATCCCAGGTGAGTGGAATAGCTATAGGCCTATCCAGTCTGTGCAACTGTTGATTCATTGAATCAGTTATTGTGATAAACACACAAAGTGTGTCAGACACCACCATATTTGAGATTTTCACACCTTACTGTAAATGTAACTCAAATAGAGTTGTCCATATAGAAACCATAAAACACACCACTCAACAGTCCGCTATGACACCCACAGGAAGTGTCTTATAACACTTGTGTCACCAGCCTTTTCTGGTCTGCTGTCTAGCAGCAACACTGTGCTCTCTGTTTGTGATGATGACTGATGATTTATGACCATATTTCCAGTCAAATCTAGACTAAATGTCTTCCTGCTCTGTCATCAGTATAACAGACAATAACAAGAGGGGTCCTACTTTATATGAACAAAAAATGTGGCTATAAAGGCTTCATAAGCCCTACTTAGTGGCTTAACATCTCATGTATTAGCAAAATAATGAAGTGTATATAAAAGGTGTTATGATATTATATGGAATGACATGATATCTGGACTGATGCGTTGCCTAATGTGCCATAACTGTTTGGCCACCCTAGTGACATTCACTTAGGAATGGGAAGTAACCGAGGTTGAACTGGAGGTTGAACTGAACTTACCCTGGTCAGTTCAATGGGATTCCCACAATCCGGAGGAACTACGTCACTAAAATCCTTAGGGATGGATATGTCCTGGTTCCAGTAAATCCCACAACCTTTTCCAAGGAAAAGAAGTACAAAGAAATGAAGAAAGAAGAAAGAAAGACAAGTCTTAACATGTGAAATACGAACATATTCACACTCAAACTTCAAATTAAAAGAGACAAAAATCATTTTTATAAGGAGAATGGGATCCACCCAAATCATTTGGGTTCCTGGATCCTTTCACAGCATTATAAGGCTGCGTTGAGACAATGACTTATCAATGACCCAAGCCCAGCTCAGATAATCCCTACCATTGTGTCGCTGAGTTGTAATAATGCTTCAGCAAATATACATTTTTCCAGGGGCGTTGGAAGACACAATGTAAGTAACCTAATTGATGTCCCTCTAACTGCCCTGAATGCCTCTGCTGATTCCACTGCTGTATGCAGTAATCATGTGCCTATGAACCAGAGTTATACTGTTAGCACTGAGGCGGTATGCCCTAGTTGGAAGTCCACTGTGTGCAGTTCACTCTGCACTAACATAAATAGCATGAGCATTTCTACTTCTGCTAAGCTTCCCTGTAAAGCAATGAAAACAATCAAGCATCCCAGAAAAGTGCTAAAAACAGCCCACATTAACAAGGTTAATGAAGTAAATAACTTGCTAGAAACAGATGACATTCATATTCTGACTATCTCTGAAACTCACTTAGATAATACCTTTGATGATACAGTGGTAGCAATATATGGTTATAAAATCTACAGAAAATACAGAAATGCCAATGGGGGCGGTGTTGCGTTCTATATTAAGAGCCACAATCCTGTAAAGCTTAGAGAGGATCTCATGTTAAATACTATTTAAGTAATATGGCTACAGGTTCATCTGCCTCACCTAAAGCCCATTCTTTTGGGAAGCTGCTATAGACCACCAAGTGCTAACAGTCAGTATCTGGATAATACGTGTGAAATGCTTGATAATGTATGTGATATCAACAGAGATGTATATTTTCTGGGTGATTTCAATATTGACTGGCTTTCATCAAGCTGCCCACTCAAGAAAAAGTTTCAAAACTGTAACCAGTGCCTGAAACCTGGTTCAGGTTATCATTCAACCTATCAGGGTTGTTACAAGCAGCACAGGAATCAAATCATCAACATGTATGGATCACATCTTTACTAATGCTGCAGAAATGTGCTTTAAAGCAGTATCCAAATCCATCGGATGTAGTGATCAAAATATAGTAGCCATATCTAGGAAAATCAAAGTTCCAAAGGCTGGGCCTAATATAGTGTATAAGAGGTAATACAAAAAGTTTTGTTGTGATTTTTATGTGGATGATGTAAAGAATATTTGCTGGTCTGTGGTGTGTAATGAGGATCAACCAGACACTGCACTTGACACATTTATGAAATTGCTTATTCCAGTTACTAATAAGCACCCATTAAGAGAATTACTGTAAAAACTGTTAAATCCCCTTGGATTGATGAGGAATTGAAAAATTGTATGGTTGAGAGGGATGAAGCAAAATGTATGGCAAATAAGTCTGGCAGCACAACCGATTGGCAAACGTACTGCAAATTGAAAAATCATGTGCCTAAACTGAATAAAAGAAGAAGAATCTATATTATAAAACAAAGATAAATGATATAAAAAATGATAGTAATATGCTTTGGAGCACCTTAAATTAAATTCTGGGCAAAAGGCAAACTCAGCTCCATCATTGATTGAATCAGATGGCTCATACATCACAAAACCCACTGATATTGCCAACTACTTTAATTATTTTTTCATTGGCAAGATTAGCACACTTAGGCATGACATGCCAGCAACGAATGTTGACACTACACATCCAAGTATATCTGACCAAATTATGAAAGACAATCATTATACATTTTAATTGCATCAAGTGAGTGTGGAAGAGGTGAAATAATTATTGTTGTCTATCAACAAAGACAAGCCACCGGGGTTTGACAACTTGGATGGAAGATTACTAAGGATAATAGCGGATGGTATTGCCACTCCTATTTCCCATATCATCAATTTAAGCTAGAAATTGTGTGCCCTCAGGCCTGGAGGGAAGCAAAATTCATTCCTCTAACTAAGAATTGTAAAGCCCCTTTTACTGGCTCAAATAGCCGACCAATCAGCCTGTTACCAACCCTTAGTAAACTTTTGGGAAAAAATGGTGTTTGACCAGATACAATGCTATTTTACAGTAAACTAATTGACATCAGACTTTCAGCACGCTTACAGGGAAGGACATTCAACAAGCACAGCACTTACACAAATGACTGATGATTGGCTGAGAGAAATTGATGATAAAAAGATTGTGGGAGCTGTTTTGTTACACTTCAGTGCGGCTTGTGACATTATCCATCAGTCTGCTGCTGGAAAAAATTATGTGTTATGGCTTCTGTCACGCCCTGGCCTATAGAACTCTAGCTAGTTTGGTCAGGGTGTGAATATATTCTAGGTTTGTATTTCTATGTTTGGCCGGGTGTGGTTCCCAATCAGAGGCAGCTGTCGCTCGTTGTCTCTGATTGGGGATCATACTTAGGCAACCAGTTTTCCTGCCTGCGTTGTGGGATTTTGGTTATGTTCATGTTTAGGCTTGTGTGTTAACCTTTGGACCGTCACAGTTAGGTTTGTTGTTTTGGTTACTGTGTCGTGTGTTTATTCTTTAATAAACATGTGCGCCATTCACGCTGCACCTTGGTCCGTCCCGTTCCTTAACGTAGGTGACAGAAAATCCCACCAGACTTGGACCAAGCAGTGTGCCGAGGAGGAGCAGAGAGGATGGACTTGGCGGGAGATAAGAGAGGATCTGGCAAGAAAGATGGAGGCCCTGAAAGGGATCAGGGTGGAGAGACAGCCCCAATAATTTTTTGGGAGGGGGCTAAAAGGGTGGTCGGGGAGCGACAGAGAGGAGCCCCGACCACTGCACTCGTGGGGGCTCAAGGAGTCCTCACTGAAGGAGGACGGGGCGCGGATTGTAAAGGACGGAGACAGTCATAGACCTCCAGCGCCGGTTCCCAGTCCGGTACGCCCCGTACCTGCTCTCCGCACCAAGCCAGTGGTGCGTGTTCCCAGTCCGGTACGCCCCGTACCTGCTCTCCGCACCAAGCCAGTGGTGCGTGTTCCCAGTCCGATACGCCCCGTACCTGCTCTCCGCACCAAGCCAGTGGTGCGTGTTCCCAGTCTGGCCCGGCCTGTTCCTGATCCCCGCACTAAGCCAGTGGTGCGTGTTTCCAGTCTGGCCCGGCCTGTTCCTGCTCCTCGCACCAAGACAGTGGTGCGCGTGTCGCCAGTCCGGCACGGCCTGTTCCTGCTCCTCGCACCAAGCCAGTGGTGCGCGTCGCTAGTCCGGCACGGCCTGTTCCTGCTCCTCGCACCAAGCCAGTGGTGCGCGTCGCCAGTCCGGCACGTGCCCGTTCCAACGGTGCCTAGTCCGGCACCGGTCAGCTGCTCCACTCCGTGATGCCATTAAAAATGTTATAAAGGAAATACTGTAACTTGGAAAGTATACCCACTACATAGATGAAGTTTCCATCCTATGGGGTTGTGCATGTAATATGAAAAATGATGAGTGATTTTGTTAAGAGAGGGATGTGATTTGAGAGGTTATAAGAGATCATTATTAACCATGAGCTTTGCACAGTGAGTAATCACCGCCCCGAAGTGAGGTCAGGGAGCATGTCAGCCTGCCGCAACCGCCCCTTTCGAGCAAAAGGTATAAATGATGGGTTACGAATTAACACAGCAGACCAGAAAAGCGTGAAGCTGAACGTTTTAAAATGGTTTGAACTTTGAATCTCAACATGAGGTGAAGACGATAAACTCACATCCTGGACAATCACTGGTATGGCTGATTAGCTGTCCTAAGTAAAGTATATTCTAAAGCGAATTTAAGTAGGAACATCCTGTTACTCTGCTCAAATCATCGTATTATGCTACTCTCATCACCCCTGGGGAACCATCGATACGGCTGGCTAACCTATCTTCAAAGAAGCATCTTCAAGAGCGAATGGAAGGAAAAGCAACTCTGTCGTTTTGTTCAGGACTACATGACAAGTCACCGGATACCGGACAACTACGAAGAAGGTCAACAGGAGAAGAGTTGTTGGAACCATTTCGGACAATCAGAGCCTTAGAAGCGTGCCGCGAAAGGGCCCAAACCCCTTTCCAAGGCTGCCCCGTTCACCAAGAGATCCCCGGCGAACCCAGGCATTTCACGTAAATACATTCATGACTTCTTGCTCAAAGCGGGCGGTGGTTCGTGTGCAAAGTATATGGTTACTGTAGGTGAGAGTAGTTTCTGAATGTGGAAATGTTAAGTGTCTCTGTCCCTTTCTCTCCCTCTCCATCTCTTCTTTAACAAGCATCCATGTTGTTGTCATTCCGCTAGGGACCTGTTTTCGGCGTATTAAGTCTCCAGTTAATAACCGGTGCAGAGTGTGGGTGTTTATCCTGTGTTCCCATTTAATTAACTAGTAAGTAAATAATTAAACCAATTTGTGAAGTACTTAATCATAAGTAAGGCTCAGGTTTTTGTAGATGAAAGGAGGTTACGATTGTTCAGAATGATGATATGATACGAGGTTATGATTAATAGGTTGACTGTTTATAGATGTGATAGGCAAAGACCTTTTAGAGTTCAATTTGGGAGATAACTCTTTAAAGAACTGCTCTCGTGGTGCCCCAGATCTTAATGAGTTAATTGTTACATTATTAATTTAAATTGGCCAACAATTAAACATAGTTAGTTAATTAGA